>NC_083229.1:72399062-72735133 GCF_032191835.1 Heteronotia binoei | reverse complement strand
GTAAGCTAGCCAAACGCCATTAACTGAAACGCCATTTTACACCACAAGGACAACTAGAATTAGACTGTTAGTCACTTTCTCATTTATTCTGCTATGATACTAATGCTTGCAAATGTTTTCAGACCAAGTATTACTTTTTGCTTGCAAGGTTATCAAATGTTCCTGTTTTATATATGAGTTTGACACAGGATTTTGGTGTGCAAGCTTTATCTTCACAACAACATGCTGCTATTGAAAATTTTACATTTTATGATTCTAAAATGCCATGAAGGAGGTACTGCTACCTGTTGATTCAGGACTTTGCTTATGTTGAACTACAATTAGTGTAAATAAAATTGAACTGAATTTCAGGGGCATACTAACAGAATTTTCTGAAAGAATCTTTCTAGATAATTCTTAGCATAATAAATGTGCACTTGGTCTTTATTCATTGAACACAAACCAGACATCTTTTATTGAAGTTGTGCTTTTGGTACATGAATATGACATTCTAATCTTAGCTTAGTCATGAACACACTGTGTGGTTGCTTAGCAACAGCCACTAGCAATGCCATGTTATAGCCTAGCAATAGCCACTAAGGGCATCTATTTCTTAAAGCTACCCGTGCTGCTTCTATTACATTGGGGGATTTTAACCCCCAATGTGTGTGTTGTTGTTTGGATCTCAGATTTTTTAGGTACCGTATTTTTCAGGTTTGTAGAAAGATCCATCTTGTCCTTTTATGGTTCCAATCCCTGGATCTAAGTAGCCAAGATTTGGCCATGTTGATAATTAGATACATGGATAACACCAGGGATGCTTCTCTCTCTTTCCTTAAGACTATGCAGTCATTTTAAACAAAATTGGGGGGGAGAGGAGAACACTGCAAGCTCATTCTTGTATATTTATTTTGAATTGAAAATAAATGGGAATGGGAGGCACATTAACTTTTGTTTTCTTGAGTTTCAGTAGAAAATATAATTCCCGATATGTTTGTTTTTCATCTAATATGAATGTAGCTTTCAAAGACTGCACCCTCATCTAAGGACATTATTTGCCAAATTCCAGAGAATAAAACATAACGGTACATGTGAAAGAGAGCTCACTTTTGTTTCTAAATGGAAACTTGTGCAAAGGTTATGGTAAATTTGTCACAACCATTCAGTCACCATCCAGCTAAATACTAATCCATGTAGGGCTGTGTCATGACTTCTCTTTTAATGTATGTAATGCTGTCACCAGGAATTTAATTGCAAACACTTTATTTAATGTTTCCAACTGAATTTGTGCCCCAGCTCTAAGGCTGCTTCGTTAAACTATGTCGTAGGACACCAGGATAATATAAAACAAAATAAAATTTTATTTGTACAATAAGCATATTGGTTTCAAGATGTTTATAGGTTAACTAGGAATAACACGTGTTGTGAAGAAAAAATACAATGAGCTCTAGAAAGAGGCCTGGGCGAGTGCCCCCCACCCTTGCAGTCTTCCCACCCATCCAAGTGAAGGCATTCACTCCCCCCCCTCCTCAAGGAGAGCTGAACTTCACCATCTGGAGAGCAGTTGTAATTCTGAGTGATCTCCAGCCCTTATCTTGAGATTGGCAACAGCGGTTCCCCAGGAGGAGATGGCTGATTTGGAGAGTGAGGTCTATGACATTGTATCTGTCTGAGGTCCCACCACTCTCAAACCCCACCCTCTCCAGTCTTCACCCCTCAAATCTTCAGGAATTTGCTAATTTGGAGTTGGCTTCTGCTAAATTACATTAGCTGTCATTGGGGGGTGGGGCTGCTGCTGAACAGGAGCAAGCAGGCAGGCCTACTTAAGTCATGCCAGTCAGAAGAATAATTAGGGGGGGTGGGAGCATGATGACAGTCACACAGATGGTGAAGCTCAGCATTCCTTTTGTTTGCAGGGCATTGTTGCTGCCTTTTCCTGTCATGTTCAGTCTTGTGGCATTTAGAATCAGCATGAGTTTGTGGCATGATCTGGGGGGTGGGTTTTGCCTGGTCTGGTTGTGTTATGGCATATCATAGAGTATGCACCTCAAGGCAGCCATTTTCTGTAGGGGAACTGATCTGACTTCAGCTTTTCATCTCCTCCCCCCTCCCTGCAGCCTCTACCTAGGAAAAGTACAGTCTTTCTCCACAGTGAAGATCAAAGCAAGAGGGAAGCAACCTCAGCAGGGTAGGATCACACAGCAAAGCAACCATTTTCTCCAGGAGAGCTGATTTCTGCCATCTGGAGGGCAGTTGTAATTTTGAGTGATCTCCAGCCCTCACCTGGAGATTGGCAATAATGGTTCCTCAGGAGAAAATGGCTAGTTTGGTGGGTGGAATCTATGACACTGTACCTGTCTGAAGCCCCACCCCTCCTCAAACCCACCCTTTCCAGGCTCCACACCTCAAATCTCAAGGTATTTCCCAACCTGGAGTTGGCAGCTGCTAGGTCACAGTGGCTGTCATGGGGGACTGCTGCTGAACAGGAGCAAGCAGCCAGGCCTAGTTAAGTCACACCAGTCAGGTGGCATCAAGTCACCCAGAGGGCCTAGGGTAGCTAACCTCCAGGTGGAGCCTGAAGATCTTCTGGGATCACAACTGAACTCCAGACAACAGATCTCTATTCCTCTGGATAAAATTACTGCTTTGGAGAATGGACTGGATGGCATTATATTCAGCTGAGGGGTCTCCCTTTACTGCCTAGCAACAGCCTCTGATTAGCAGCTTCCCCAATGGTCCAATCCTTGTCTGTCCTGCGATAAGACTGAAGGGAGGAGGGAGGGAGCGGCAAGAAAGAGGCAGCCACCATGGCCTCTGAGGAAGTGCTTCATGAGACCACAGTAGAGCAGCAAGCCAGTTGATGGACAGGACACAGAGAAGTGTTGGACATGTGCACATTCTTCAGCCTTGTCTACTAACTATGTCTGTGCATGTTGAGCCCAATATATAAAGTGGAGATCTTGCAGATCAGTAATAGAGAGGGATTTGATGTAGTGCTTCCCACATACTTCTTCATCACTGAACAGCTTATTCCACTTTCTTTCTCCAGATATGAGCTGTTAGACTGAGCTTATTAGCCCCAAGACCCCATAGGGAAATCCATTCACTATTCTGCATGGTGCATTTCCTTGCCAGTTCTGCTGTGTTCTTTGCAACACCTACTTTGGCAGTTGGAGACTCCTGCAACAAGTTAATGTAATAACAATGGGCAGGGATTTTTTTAGTAGAAAAAGCCCAGCAGGAACTTACTTGCATATTAGGCCACACCCCCTGACATCACCATTGTTTCACACAGGGTTTTGTGGGGGAAGAACCAGCGCGAACTCATTTGCATATTAGGCCACATCCTCTGACACCAAGCCAGCCGGAACTGCGTTCCTGTGCGTTCCTGCTGAAAGAAAGAAAGAAAGAAAGAAAGAAAGAAAGAAAGAAAGAAAGAAAGAAAGAAAGAAAGAAAGAAAGAAAGAAAGAAAGAAAGAAAGAAAGAAAGAAAGAAAGAAAGAAAAAAAAGAAAAGCCCTGACAATGGGGGTTGCTAAACAGACTTAGCTATGCCAGTCTGTAATTGGAAACAAAGCACTTTCTAGTAATGAAGGAAAGCCTTGCATACAGAAAGTAGCTGTGGGGCAATCTTAGTTTATACTTCTGTACAACACTGAGTGAAACTTCAGTTCCTGTTTCCAGATTCATTAATGCTGTACACTGCAGGATCTCATAACCTCCTTGTAAATTACCACTATAAAATTTATTGAGTCTAGTATGATACAGAAATATAAGTATGTCACTGAAAAGCTTTGCAAAATATAAACATGAATTATCTACGGATTTTTCATTCCTGCTGCATTGTTGGGGTGTGTGTGGCAATTTCTCCTAGAGGCAGTCAGGGATTCCTGATTTCCTACTTGGCTCTTTACTGTCTCCATAAATGTTTATCAGCCTAAAGGCTGCTCCACACTCTGTCAGGTAATTGTTCTCAAGGGGGATACCCACTAGCCAAGAAGAAATGGAGCACAATATAATCATGACGGGCTATCGTTTTCTACTTCCAGCCCATCTATGCTGGAATGGGTGGGGATGGAGAAATAGTTGAAGTATCATTAACTGGCACTTCTCTTTCCCACAGAAAGCATGGGGAAATGTCTCTGTTTACCATTAAATAGAGGAGACTGTACCAACAAAGTGCAAATTTGCTATTTATTTTCCTTTCTCCCAGGTCCTAAGATAGTTATGCACAATGTAAAAACAATAAACACAATGTAATGAAATGATCAAGAAAACCAACACATTAAACTGTAAAACAACTTAATGCCCCATCCAGGCCTCAGATTCAGTGGAAGCTCACAGGAGTGCAGCTCCTGCACCTTTCTGAGAGTTCCACCTCCTTGTCCATTGAATAGTATGTGCAACTGCATAACAATCCCTGGATGATCTCCACCACCTATTTTTCTACAAAATGACCGCTGGCTTCATCCAACAGGCTATTCCCCTCTGTCCATGCTCAGGCTGCCTCAAAAGCTTTTTAAAACAAGAGCCCCCCAAACTCAAATACACAGCCTCACCCAAAAGCCAATAGGGCAGATGCCTCCAATCTCTTCCAGGAGGCTGTTTCAGAGGCATGAGGCAGCCACTTCAAAAGCCTAAGGCCAGACCATGGCAGAACATGCCTTAGACAATGGGGAGGGAGGAAATTATAAGAGACCTTGTTGGAAGTTCAGAATTGCCACACAAGAACATGCAGATAGAGATAGTCCCCAAGGATGTGGGTCATGAAGGGCTTTAAATATGAGCACCGGCACCTTGAATTGAACCCCAAATCTAATCAGCAGCCGGTGAAGGAACCTCAGAATATAACTGAGGTCTCATTGATTTGCCCCAGATAACAAACAAGCTGCTACATTTTGCACCAGCTGCAGTTTCTGGATCATCTTCAAAGGCGTCTTCATGAACACTATATTGGAGCAAAACAAGTTTAGAAATACTGAGGAAATGCTAGTGAACTTTTGGGAGGTGCACAAATGCCCATAATGCTGTGAGGAGGCAGGAGGGAAACTCCCCAACAGCATCAAATCCAGGGGAAATAACTTGTGTGGCTTTGGTCTATAAGTGGTAAAGACCTGTTATACATTTCCTAGAGGTATGTGAAATCCATTACACTGGAAGTCTTGGATCACAGCTCATCACACAGTAAAACTAATTCTTGGTCTATATCACTTCACACAAAAAGAACAAGCGATCTGTTCCACAAGACCCAAGAAATCAAGGGGAAATTAAAAGCAGGATGCTAAAAGACCAGCATGGAAATACAGTAACTGAACATAAAAGATAGAGACAATACACTGAAGAACTATACAGAAGAGATAAAAAGGATGCACATCCCTTCAAAGAAGAATCTTTTGAAGAATCTGCAATTTTAGAAAATAAAGTGAAAGCTCAATCAAAGTAATTGGGAGAAACAAATAATCAGTAGATGGGATATCAAGAGAGATATTTCAAGCCACAGAAACTGGTCCATCAAAATCTTGACGTGCCAACAAATATGGAAAACAAAACAATGGCCCAAAGACTGGAAATTCTTAATCTAAATTTCAGTTTTGAAAAAGGAAACATTGAAGACTGTAGCAACTATCAGACCACTGTATTTATTCCTCACGTAGGTAAAATGATGCTCAAAATCTTACAACAAATACTGCTGCCATATATGAAATAAAAAAGCCAGATACTCAAGCTGGATTCAGAAGGAAAAGGCACTGGAGATCATATTGCAAATTTATGTTGGTTACTTGAACATATGAAAGAAGAAAACCAGCTTTTGACTGTGTGGATCTGGAAAAGCTATGGTTGGTTCTAAAAGAAATTGGTGAGCCACATCATCCCATTGTTTTGATGTGCAACCTGTCATCTGGACAAGAGGCTACTGTTAGGTCAGAATACAACAAACCAGAATGGTTTCCAATTGGCAAAGGTGTCAGACAAGGATGTACTCTATCTCCCTATCTTGTCAATCTATATGCAGAACATATCATAAGAAAAATTGGGTTATATTTAGATGAAAATGGAGTGAAAACTGGCAGAAGAACCATTACAATTTTGAGAAATGCAGATGATACCACATTACTGGCAGAAAATAGTGAAGAATGAAATGACTACTGATGAAGTTTGAAGCATAAAGAGCCAAAACAGGATTACAGCTAACATCAACAAGACAAAATGAATACTGAGTTACACAACCTTAAGATTGATGATGAAGAAATTGAAATGATTGAAGATTTCCTGTTCCTTGGCTCAATTATCATGTAAAAGAGAGAGAGCAAAAAAAAAAAATCAGGAAGAAACTGGAAAGGGCAGCCATGAAGGAGCTAGAAAAGATCCCTAAATGTCATGATAGGTTGCTGGTGAGCAAGACAATTCATACTACAGTATTTCCCTTTACTGTGTATGAGTATAAAAGTTGGGCAATGAAGAAAGCTGACAGGAAGAAAGTTAATTCATTTTAAATGTGAAATTGGAGGAGAGTTTTACAGATACCATGGACCACTGAAAAGGCAAGTCAGTGGGTTCCGAATCAAGTCTGAACTCTCCCTAGAAGCTAAAATGGCCAAACTGAGGCTACTGTGCCTTGGTCACATTATGAGAAGACATGACTCACTGGAAAAGACAATAATGCTTGAAAAAGTTGAAGGCAAAATGGAAAGAGGAAAACCCAACATGAGATGGTTGGACTCAATCAAGGAAGCCACAGTCTTTAGTTTGCAAGACCTGAGCAAGGGTGTTAATGATAGGACATTTGGGAGGTCATTAATTCATGGGATCACCATAACTAGGGGGAAAAACTTGACAGCACTTAACACACACATATCACTTCATACTGAAAACAAGGGATTATGACTCCCTAAAAAACTGATCTGCACTGAAAAAGCTATCAGGAAGTGGGGTTCCATCTTAGCTGCATGCTATTTTGTATGATTTTTTGTGGGGAGACATTCAAATATGCAACACTTGCAGTCTAGTGTTATATTTCAAGATCAGTTTTACCATATGATGGGCTCTTTGTCAAAACTAAGCCTAGAAGTGATTAGACAAGCATTTGGTTAGATTAGTTTAGCTATAGTCCATCCCCAAGGCAGGAGGATTAAATTCCAGTCATATATCCAAAGGTACTGCTACTGGAGATGAGAGTAAGGAATCCTTTGACAAGGATTCCTGCTTCTGGCAGGTGGCTAGACTTGATAACCCATGAGGTTCTTCCAGCTCTATGTTTTTAGATTTCTGTAACACTCTGAAGATTTATTCTTCAATTCCTACAATCACGTCACTCAACCTGTTCCAAAGATAAAAGTGCATTTGTCTAAGTTCTGCCTAGAGCAGCAAGCAGTGCAATATGTATTAACCATCAAAGTGCATAGTTCCACTGCAGGTTACATTTTACAAAGCTCTGTAGAGAAATGCAAAATGGTTCATTATGAAGTTTCCACCAAAGAAAATTTAAGGTAAAGAGGCAGTGCTTCTAATGTACATTTTATGCAGCTAAAATTAGCCACAGAACTCTGCAAAATCACATTAAAAGGAACAGTTTCTTTGTAAATCTTTCTATAGGATGTTTCTGGCACCTCATGAGAGAGAGGTACTCATACATAACTTGTCAGTTCAAGGAATGGCCTGCAGCAGTGTTTCTGTTATGTGTTGAGTGACTTGGCAGATACAGAGCCAAATTTAATCGTTACAGTTTTTAAAGAGTACACAGATACTCCATGTGGGGCACCAAACTGGGAAAATAATTTTCCCCACATTGCCATTTCAAGCCTGTTAGGGTGCTTTTTTGTTGTTGTTGTTAGAAGCTGTTCCCTACAGCTAAACTGTAATAGTCCATTTTGCACACAAATGATCGCTTTCCCCACTGATATTCAAGGATAAACCTTTAGTTTTAGACTGAACAAAGATGGTTCTAATTGTAGATAAACACTATGTATTGGTGCTGGCAATTAGGAAGTAAGTATGAAGCTCAGTAGACCAAGAAGGATATTCAGTGTTTTGGGATTTATTTGAGCATATTCTAAATCTGAAATAGAATATAGTTTTGACCCACTGGTTTATTTAATATGTTTGTTTGCCATATTCTCCCTGAAAAATACTTAAAGTAGCTTACAAAAAACAGGTTAAAACATAATTACAAATACAATGGGAACAGAAGAAATTATAAGAATCTTTCTAGGATAGATATGTTGAAAAATGAAGACTTTACATATGATTTTCTTTGGTTTTGATGATTACAAGGAAAGGTGTATGGCTGTCTATACTGAGCATCCAGGGCAAGCTCACAGTGTAAGAAAGTGGGTCGCAATGAAGAACTTCATATCTTTGCAGTTATCATTACTCAGGGTCATGTTACTGGAAACGATTCAGACCAATCAACACTTCTGCCATGCATAATGGTTCTTGGATGATTGTTTATATTGGTAAACAGAAGTAGGGAAACCAGCTTCAGGATAGCTGGCATTGACTAATCCCTTTCTTCAGAAAAACAGGTTTCTGGAATTCCACAACTCACCATAACAGAGCTAGTTCATGCACACCTTCCTTATTTAGTTCAGGCAGCTTTGCAGCCACACAGTTCAAGACCTCCCAACTCCTTTGAACTCTACAGTTTGGAGAGCAGTTACATCCACTATAAATTTTTAAAAGATTAGCACAGTAATTTCCTAGTTCTGTATAACAAGGATAAGCAACGTTTTACTGTGAATGGATGTTCTTCATGCCAGGAACATGGGGCAAGGGAGTTTCAGGCACAGCCGCTAGTATTTTTTATTTTAGATATTTATAGTCCACCTTTGTCCCCAATGGGGAACCAAAGTGGCTCACAAATATCATTTGCCCATCCACTGTTTATTCTCACAATAGGCTGAGAATGACTGGCTTAAGCGATAAGGTTCCATGACAGAGCAAGTATTTAAAGCTGAGTTTCTCAGATTCCAGGCCAGCACACTAATCACTATGGCCGTTTTCGCACTCACGTTTTACTGGCGCCACGACCCTCCTGACGCCGGCGAATCTGCATGGATTTCGCACCAGAAGCGCCGGCGCACCCAGAAGCGCCGGCTACTTCCGTCGCTAAGCCAGCGCAAACTCAAATCGCAAAGATGCAGGAAAACGTTTGCGCTGGCTTAGCGACGGAAGTAGCCGGCGCTTCTGTGTGCGCCGGCGCTTCTGGTGCGAAATCCATGCAGATTCGCCGGCATCAGGAGGGTCGTGGCGCCAGTAAAACGTGAGTGCGAAAACACCCTATATCACGCTGGCCTGTAGAGGCTACTACAGATACAGTAAAGTTTAATTGCATGTTCTCTTACGATCCAGCCATCTCTACAGATAACATATTTTATCATTAATTTTTCCTCCTCTCCTTTAAGCCTTGGCCCATTATGCAAGCACATCATACTGCAGCTTTTTATGTTGACTTTGGATTCTGTGCCCACCTTATACAAAATTCTTGTTCCTCCAGTGTATTTATTTGGCAGCCACAATTCTTGTCTCCTCTAATGGTCTTTTCTTCAGTAAAGATGACAGAAACTTTCTCTTCAGATGCGTCTTCATTCTTCACTTTCCCTTACTGCTGAGTAGTGCAGACTCATGTTCAGTGCCTCCAGGTGAGACTTAATTGGTCACTCAGGGTATAGGACTTCAGGCTATTACCTCTTTGGAATTTTTAAAGTACATCATACATGTTGTGATGTGTTGTGTGTCTGCTTGAAAAGATCAGTCATACAGAATTAACTATATAGATCAGTATAGAATGAAGGTTAACATCTTCACTATCTTTGATGGATATTGAAACAGTTGCCAGTGGACTTCTCATAGTATCTTTGAAATGTGAATGAATGGCTTTTGAAATGAATGGAACACTTAGAGCAACTATTCATCACATTAACCTAATAAGCATTCACAGATGTCCTCAGAAGAAAGCACAAAAAACCAACGAAATAGCAGTACTCACTGACATTCCAAAGAGCGGGCTGATGCTCCACAGATGAAGAAAGGAGGGTTATCAAAGCAACTGGTATAGATTATCCCAGGGAGCGGAACTCATAAAAACAAATATACACACAAAAAAGAGGGGTTTAATTGTTCCTCTCCACATGTAAATGAGTATATGGCAAAAGAGAGAGATGGTGTGAAGTGTTGTTCCTTTAAACCTCACCCTCCTTTATTTTCATTTCCTAGTTCCCATTTCTTGAATCTCTGAAACTCTGTTCAATAAAAGAGATGAACTAACCCTCGCTACTTGGTTGTTTTGAGTTCTTGGAGAAATGAACTCTCTACTAATAAGGATATGCATATACAAATAAATGCTAGTGGTAGAAAGGAATTCTGTCTCCATGACTAGCTGGAACACAGTGAAAACTAGGTTCTGTAGGTTCTGCAAAATTCACTGTTCCTCTTAAAGTGGTACATCTTACATGCTGAATCTTACTGTAAGTTATTTTCAGGAAAAGTCAATCTAAACTGATCTGGGCTATAGCTTTCCTTCAGTTGTGTTCCTTGAATTAGCAACTGTTTTGAAGAGTGTTATGTTTATATTAAAGCATTCTCAGTTTTAAAACAAACATTTAATTTTATGGGAATAACTAATATACAGGACTCTCTGTCTTGGCTTTCTCTCATTCTGGCCCCAACTGAGCAGAAACAGAAAGTGGGTTTTTCACTTGCCTAATTCCTGGCTCCTCTCACAGAGTATATACTCAGTTTTTCCCCATATTGCTACAACAACTAGAGATTTTTCTTATATCTAAAAGTAGATATGCAAAAAACAGAACAAAGCCTTGCTTGTTTAATTGATAAAACTTCAGAAGGTGTTATATGGAGAGATTGTAATCTACACCTGATTGCTAGCTATGCGGAGACATTCACACATTGTTGTCTCCATTGGTAATGAAACCATGAATTTTCGCATGCTCATGCTACCCAGATCAAAGGTTTGCTCAATTTGAAACAATCAGAACAATAGCTTTGCCAGGGACTTTGGAGATGGAGTAGTTGTTTTCCAACCAAATTACATGACAATTGCAGCACAGGTAGTTCTGCCTGTCCACTAAAGAGCCCCCAAGTTCCAAGAAAAATGGACAGTGATCCAATTCTTTAGTCCCCTGAACAAGATGCCCTCAGACCGTGCTATCAAAGAAAAAAGGGGCTCTGCCCCCACAAAAAAAGGGAGGTAAGGAGAACTACAGGTCTCTACAACTTGTCTCCAAAAATTATTGCTGGGAGCATTCTGTACTCCTCAGTTCAGTTCAATTTTATTGCAGTCAGCAAAAAGATCCAACTGACAAAAACATTATTAAGTATACAGGTATTCAAGTTAAGCTTGTGTTTCTCCATTGCAAGAATTCCATTGGAAGGAGAAACTGCCATTGTCCAGGAAATCAGAAGAATCAAAGAAAAACATGAGGGCATGCTGTATTACTGGTAAGTACCCAAACTGGGGGAAGGGGAGGGCTTGTTCAGGAGAGGGGGTTCATCATTCCCAAGAATCCTGAATTTGTATTCCCATAGCAGGAAATCACTGCAATGACCCAAACCAGATATCTTCAGCTTGGGAATTTCATAAAGCACCCCCTAGTTGTTGCTTTAAAGCCCCTTGTCTTGGTTCAGGCAGGCACCTTGGGCAAGAGACAATAGAAATACAGAGAAAAAACTACAGGGTCAAAGTATGGCTAGTCAGAAGTTTAAGCATCAAACCAGAAGGGCAAATCCAAAAGGCATAAACCAGGTCATGGTCCATAAGACCAATATGCATAGAAGACATGAACAATCTGCTTCACACTGGCTCTCCCTTTTCTGGCTGCTTTTATTAGGAGTTATTTAAGGCCAGGTGCAACTCCTCAACCTGCTGAGTTGTCCAGAGACAGGTGCAAGTCCTCAGTGGCTGAGCAGTCTGCAAGGCTGTCAGCCCTGATCCTGAAATGACTCCAGCTCACAGGAACTACAGTGCTGCACCTACACCTCATTCTGGACCCTCCTTCTCCAACATTCCTAGGACTCTGGTGACCCAGGAGTGAGGGTGGACGCTGTAAGGCCTCTTCTTTGGCTTCCAATTCCAGGCTGAAGGACTGAGGGTTTGGAACACTGACTGCAGCTGAGACTTCCCATCTGCAGCTGATGAAAACTCCACCTTGTCTGGTGGGTCTTTCAGCAGCATCTGAGGACTGAGAGAGCTTCCTCCATCTCTTCCTCATCCAAGAAGGTTGGCAGGCAGGCCCACAATACTATTCATTGTCTAGGACCAATATATCTATAGGAACAATTGTATCAATTGCTGGTCTCAGGCTAGTATCTACTGACAGCTCCCCTCTTAATATATCCCACCTAGCATCAACCAGAACCCACAGCTTCTCTATTGTGTCTCCAGCTCTGTGGAATGGACTCTTGGAGGAGGTCACTAGAAATTTTTGGGAGGTATTTCAAGGCTATTTATTTGTCAAGCTCTTAATGAATATAAACTGCAAGCATATTTCAGGAGAGGGATTATTTTGAGTTTTTAGTGAGTTGCTTTTAAATTATTTTAAATTATGGCTTATAAATTGATTTTGAGCCACAAAGAAAGGTAGGATATACATATTTTATTGAATAAATACATCTTCAAGTTCTACAAAGGAGAAGCAAAATTGTAATGGGGATTTTGAGGTTGAAACAGCAGGGAGGATAACTTTGAAATTATCCCTACTAACTGTGCTTTTCCCATATGTGTTTACCTATTTCTGTGTGCACCAAGAATGCCAGCCCTTAATGGGGGGTGCAGGATCATCACCACTAGCTCCTGTTTCCAGCCATCAAATGGCTGTTGAGAGAACAACAGGACATCACTTGCTAGAGAAACTGGAAGTGACAACATGTCTCAATAGTAAAACCATAGAGTTTTTGGCAATTCCTAGAGGGGCTGACATCACTGCTAAGGAATACCTCTATAATAAAACTATAGAGTTATATCAAGAGAGGACTGGTATAACTTCCATACAGCACAGGGATTTTTTAAAAAGAGTTTCCAACTATTCCAAGAGAGACATGACATCATTTCTGACCTCACAACGGTGATCCATGCAACGGTCACCTCAAGATTGGACTACTGTAATGCCCTCTACTTGGGGCTACCTTTGTGCCGGACCCGGAAGCTGCAGCTGGTGCAGAACGCGTCGGCCAGGCTACTGTTGGGGCTCCCGAAATGGGAGCACATACGGCCGGGGCTGCGCGAACTGCACTGGCTGCCAATTACATACCGAGTCCAGTACAAAGTGTTGGTCATTACCTTTAAAGCCTTATATGGCCGAGGACCAGCCTACCTGAGGGACCGTCTCTCCCCATATGAACCCCAGAGGGCACTGAGGTCAGTCGGAAAAAATAAAATGACTATCCCTGGGCCGAGAGAGGTCAGGCTCCAGAACACCAGAGCACGGGCCTTTTCAGCTGCGGCCCCTGCCCTGTGGAATCAGCTTCCAGAGGAAGTGCGGGCCCTGCGGAACCTTGACCAGTTCCGCAGGTCCTGCAAGACCGTCCTTTTTAAATGAGCATACATCGACATCGACTGCTGAATTGTTGTGAATAAAGGATCCGCCAGCACGGTCCTGCTTTAGGGACTCACATTATTATAGAACTATTTAAACTGGCAGAACCAGCATCAGAATATCACTATCTCTGCCAGATTAATTTAAATCAACTTAAATTATGTATTTTAAATATACTAACTGGTTTTTATAATGTTTAATCTTTTTATTGTTAAATTTAAAGTTTTTACTCATTATTGTAAATGTATAAAATGTTGTCAGCCGCCCTGAGCCACCTAGGCGGGGAGGGCGGGATACAAATAAAATCTATTATTATATTATTATTCTTAAGATAGGCTGCCATTGACAGCCATTCCCCATGTTCCCCTGTCTGGTCTCCTGTGTGTGCATTTATAAAAGTAAGTATCCACAACAGAATTTTAAAAATTTACATCTTGTGATAAGAGTTCTCAGAAACTAGCAAAAACTCAACTCTTGTGAGTGCTTACATGAGTTTACAGAAAAATTAGAAATACACTAATCTGTCATTTTTCAGATACTGTTTCATTAGTGCCATTTATACTCTTCAACTTCAGTTAATGAGCTAATTTTTCTGTCAGTCAGCCATTATGAAACAGTTGCCTGACTATTAAATGTCCTAAGAACTGTTTAACTTTTTGTATGCAGTAAGCAACTTAGCTATCACGAATAAAGATATCCATATCTCAGAAACCAGTGTCATGCTTGGACCCATATAGCTAGAACTATAGTTTAACTTTGGATTAATGGACAGTAATAGTAATCTTCCTGGCTCCATTAAATTGGCAGCTATTCCCTGAAACAATGATGTAAACAAAGCATATCATGACATTTTGCTCTGCCCTATATCTATGATACTGACCTGCATATTACTCACCTCTTTGTCATTTCTGCTTTGAAAGTATTGGCTCCAAGAAGCAGACTCCAGTGTAGCTTCCTGCTTGTTAGGCCAGCAACAGCTCTTCTCAGTTGGATACTGTTCTCCATTACCTCAAATTCTACCCTCGATTTTACAGATGTAAGTAGGTCAAAAACATCACCCCATGTTGCTCAGAACATGTAATGAAAAGGAAGAAAGGAAAACAGTTTAATGGAGATATTGTTGAGGATGGCAACAGAAGTTCATTTGCTAACTCTGCTCATTAATAATCCAGCAGCATCAGACCTCTGAATACCACAGGCCAGAATATTTGTACTGGTTTCTGAAAATGGTCTGCATCCAAATACTTTCTAAAAATCAATACATAGCTAAGAGTGCCATTTTGGGGAGGGTTTTTATGACCATTTTCACACACAGCTTACCTCGCAGCCACAATCCTATTCCCTCCGCAACATCCGGTCAGATTTCCCACCATCTGCGCCGAAGTTACAGGAAGTGCCGCAGCTTTTGCGTAGCAAACGTAAACCGCTAAAACCCAGTTTACGTTTGCTATGCAAAAGCCGCGGCACTTCCTGTAACTCCGGCGCAGATGGTGGGAAATCTGACAGACTCTGCGGAGGGAACAGGATTGGGACTGCGAGGTAAGCTGTGTGCGAAAACGGTATATGCTTTTAAACCTCACAAATGGAAAGCAAACCATCACTTCTAGAATTTCTGCTTATTACACAGTTGTTTAAGGCACAGGAATCATGGCAAAAAGGCCTGAGCCTACTCATTTCCAGGACAGAAGCTTATAGAGATATAGAAGTTGATGGGTTTTGCTATACTTCCTAATTGTGCATGGTGCCATTTTTTTGGTAAATAATGTATTATATAAATACATTGACCTTTCCATCTATTACACATACCATTATTCTCTTATGATGTTTTGACTTGTCCAAATGTATGTATGAGCAAAAATTCTACTTTCTGAGCTACTGGCATTAAAGTTGTGAGCTCCTGGTGTTAAAGTTGTGAGCTACTGCATAAATTAGTGTGCTCTGGGATCATCCTTCCTGAGCTAAGACAGAAATGTGTGAGCCGGAGGCTAAAAGTCTGTGAGCCAGCTCACGCTAACTCAGCTTAGAGGGAATACTGGTTATATCATAATTTGCCAGGCTAGCCTTTACAATGGTGAGAGGTTGTGTTAATGCTAGGAATGATGGTCATGTATTTCTTATACAATACGATGTGGACTCAAATCATATAACACTGAATTGCTAGATATATTGTATTATTAACATATTCCAAAACACATATATTTCACATCAGAATTCCATGCCCATACATAAGGTACTTCTATGAAGTCAAAACTCCTAATCTGCAAAGCATCCAGTTAGTAGTAGTTCATATTGAAGATACCAAAGATGATACTCCACAGTTTCAAACAAGATCCCAGTAGTGTTTCTTGTTCTGTAGTCAAACTTTCTTAATGGAGAATCACTGCTGTGTACCAGGCACAAATCTGGACTTCCAAGCTGTAAAAAAAAAAAGTTACCAGCCATCTGTAATATAAAAGTGCCATAGTTTGAAAGATTTAAAACATATTCAAACCTTACCTAAACACTGGTGTCATTTAACACAGAAGACTGATAATCTGTCCCACTCTTTCACTAGCTAATGAGCTTTCTAATAATGACTGAAAATTCTCTTGAAAAAAACACACCCTACATTATCTTTAAATAGGACACGTTCCTTATCATTGGTCTACATTCAGCAGTTTCTTAAAGGGACATAAACCATGTATAAATGCCAGACCTACGTATTCCAAGTTAATATAAGTGTCAAACATTATTTTAATATACTGTTGTCATTATTTACAGAAAACTGGAAAAATCAAGACTCTAATTAAGTCCATTAGGTGTAAGGCTCTGGAATTTATCAATCCAGTACATCTCCTGTTGCATCAGAATAGAATGAATATCTTCCCTATTATATGGATGTTTCTCATACTTACATATTACAAAGAATCTCATGTCCTCTGGTGTATGATTTAATTGAATAAAATGATTCACTAATGGCACATCTTCTGTTTTGTTCCTAATTTTACGTGTATATTCAATAATCCTCATTCTAATAGATCTCATAGTATACCTAACATAGATCTTATTAAATGGGCGATATAGGACATACACTCACTCATTATTAGAAGACTCATTTGACTCCAAGAAACAAGTTTGACTACAAGAAACACCACCAGGATCTTGTTTGGAATTGTAGAGCATCATCTTTGGTATCTTCAATATGAACTACTACTAATTTGATGTTTTTAGACACTCTTTGTGGTTTAAGACTTTTGACTTTATGGAAGTACCTTATGTATGGACATGGAATTCTGATGTGAAGTATATGTGCTTTGGAGTATGTTAATAATACAATATATTTGGCAATTCAGTGTTATATGATTTGAGTCCATATAGTATTTTATTCTGAATTGGCTTTATCTGGGGCTTTTTTTGTAGCAGGAACTCCTTTGCATATTAGGCCACACACCCTTGATGTAGCCAATCCTCCTGGAGTTTACAGTATGCCCTGTACTAAGAGCCCTGTAAGCTCTTCGAGGATTGGCTACATAAAGTGGGTGTGACCTAATATGCAAAGCAGTCCCTGCTACAAAAAAGCCCTGACTTTATCAGAGCCTTGGTTGTTTACTCATGCATTTCTAATGCCAGCATTCTGCTCATTTTGTGCTCCAATTGTGATTAGGACCCCTCTCAAGGAAGCTGCAGCCTCTCATGTAAGCAAAGCAACACTGTACCACAAGTCACAAAGAATTAATTTTTTAAACTATATTTCACTAGACAAATAAAGTTGCTCAGTATGAACTAAACTCTTGGCAATATTGTCCTCAACATTTATGTAGAGCAACCGACTGTCCTAAGTAGTAGAGAAGGCAGCATGGTATAGCCCAATCTTGTCAGATCTCAAAAGCTAAGCAAAGTTGATTCTTGGAAGGGAGACTGCCAAGGAAGACTCTGCAGAGGAAGGCAACAGCAAACCACCTCTGCTTCTCATTTGCCTTGAAAGCCCCTTTCTGGGGTCACCACAAGTCAGCTGTGACTTGACAGCACTTAACATATACACACACATAAACAGTTTACCCATTCAGAATGCTATTATTTTAGAAGTTATCTGTAACATTAGGTACAAATTAGATTTTAAGCTGAATTTTTCTATTTAAAGGAGAACAGTGTTCTAAAAAGATTGCCCTTTGCATATACTAAAATATTGTTCCACAGGCCTGTATTGAAACACAGAAGTTTATTTACCCAAACAAAACAGAGGATTTTTTTTCCAGCCCTCATTTTTTAAAATTTCATTTAAATTTGTGAACATTTAAGTCCACAAAAAAGAAAGGTCTGTGTATTTAAGCAGCTCCAAAACACTCAATTCAATAGGCTTTTTAAACATTGATATTCACCAACAGTATCACAAAAGTCTTTTAAAAACATAATTGTAAGCAACAGTAATTCTAAAAACACGAAAGGGAAAAAAGCATAGCAATGTCCACAGTTACAAGAAAAAGTGCACATTGTCACAATCACAGTCATTACTTGAAAAACTATAACAAGTAGATAGAAAATATCATTGATGCCTTCAACTCATCATCAAAAAACCAAATTACATAAAAAATTGTACACAAAATAAGGCAAATTCAGGAATGCACAAGGAACTTGTTATTTAACAAAAGCTAAAACAACAGAACAGGTATTACAATAAGCATAAACTAAAATACTTTTCTATAAATACAAAAAAAATAAGCTTTCCTTAGCGCACAACAAAAACACCATCAATGTTTATTTGACATCTTAAAATAACAAACAGGGTAGGGGAATCTGGGGTTGAGAGTCTTGTGTAAGTGGCCGCTGTATCCTTTACATTTTTGTACAGTTTCTTAGATCAGTGTTAACATTATAAAAATCACATCAGAAGTGTTAATGGCCCTTTTCAGTTACATATTCATTTAAAAGAAAAAAAATAAATACACACAGGAGTGCAAATTTTCCGATTGTCACTTGCAACCTCTTCACATTCAATCATCTACATCCATTCACTACCAGAAGAACTTGTACAAGACAGCAGCAGCAATCCTGGAGTTAAATGAGCAAGCTTGTAAGAGATCACTTAAAAAAAATTAATGATATGTCTTTTAAAATAACCCTCACACCTTGATTAGTTGATAATAAAACTGCAACTCATTATGAAATGGAGGTGAGAGTGTTGTGAATTCAGGAAATGTTTGGTTCCTTTGGACAGCATTCCAGTGATTTTTGTGTAGGTATCCACCAGGGAATGGGCTGCTCAGCACAAACAGGGAATTTGCCAAAGAGCAGATGTGGATTGCTGAAAGGGGGTAGAGTTTCAGAGAAGAGGACTATCAACAACTCCTCAGAACACTATTTGAAAAATCTCTGACAAATTTACCAAAATAAAAATGATCAATTTAGAATGAGAAACAACATTTTGTCTTGTGTTTTTTCTTTATAAAATTACATTTTCTTCAAAATACAAGATCCTTTTCATTGCAATTGCATCCTGTTAACAACAGGGCATTTGGCAACTTTTTGCCATATAATGCAGCTTTGAGTCCACTGAGTCAATAGCACATTCCACTAATATTGCACTTGGAATTTACATCAATTTTGAACCCCCAATATCTTCTGGTTTTATCCATGTTAGAACAAGTTAATATTTCTAGCCACTTTTTGCTATTGATGCTGACACAAGAAAACAAACATAAAGCAATAGACTTGATATATTTAAGGATCTCAGAAAAAACAGAGATCCCAGTTCACTTGAAGAACCTTAGCACACCAAGAACATCAAGGAAAAATGTGGCATTATGGTAATTAACCCATCAACAAAACTGTCCAGTGTTTGAAAATCTGCTCTGGGAATTCAAAATGCTATTAGTGGAAATGCTGTGATAAATCTAGGTCAGCAGGATGGCCATGTGTCTCAGTTCTGTTGCAAAATAAGGTTTTCTAGTTCATCTGCAGAACGCAGCAAAAATGCAGCTGATTCTCGGTATCCTGCCACCAGTTGCCGTACTGCATTGATTTCTGTTGGGCTCAGCTGAGGTCTGGAGCTGGTACTACTGGAAGATCCAGAAGTCGTTGCTAACTGCCTTTTCATACTGAGATCTGTTGGACCTGGAAATGACAAATTAATACTATTGAAACATCAAGGTATTTGTTGTTTATTTAAAACATTTCTATGCCACCTTTCTATCCAGATAGAATCTCCAAGGTGATTAATGTTTCAAAATTAAAGTATGTCAACTTTAAAACAGCTTTTAAAATAAAGTTAATATAAAATTTTTATACAATTCAATAAAACATAAACTCTGAAACTCATGTAACAACACAAAGAGTGCCAACAACAGTTGGGTGGTGGGGATGCCAAGCATAGAACTCTTCATCTGCTGGTAGAAGACAATGATAGAGAGAGACAGATAAATCTCCCTGAGGAAGGAATTCCACAGTTAGCACCTCAGTCAAGAAAGCCCTTTCTCAGGTTGCCACCTGAAGCAAGGCCTCCAAAGATGACCAGAGTGAAAGGGTAGATTTATATGAGAGTAAACA
The DNA here is from genome assembly GCF_032191835.1 of Heteronotia binoei. Taxonomy (NCBI): domain Eukaryota; kingdom Metazoa; phylum Chordata; class Lepidosauria; order Squamata; family Gekkonidae; genus Heteronotia; species Heteronotia binoei. Next base: position 72,715,086 of record NC_083229.1, on the reverse strand, counting down.
GTCCTTAAAATAAGCTGGCCCCAAGCCATATAGAGGCTTTAAAGGTCAATATCAGCACCTTGAATTGGACCCACAAGAAAACTGAGAGTCAGTACAGATGGAACAATACTGGAGTGATATGGTCCCTATGACTCACTCCAGTCAACATTTTGGCCACAGCATACTGTACCAACCATAGATTATGGACAGTCTACAAGGATAGCTCCATGCAGCGCTCATTATAGTAACCTAATCTAGATCTCTACCAGGGCATGCATCACAATGGCAGGATGTTTCCCACCTAGAAAAGGCCACAGCTGGGTCAACCACATACCTTGAACTTATATTTGTTGTACAGATCTCAAGGACAGACTACATGCATGGGGAAGGAAGGAAGGAAGGAAGGAAGGAAGGAAGGAAGGAAGGAAGGAAGGAAGGAAGGAAGGAAGGAAGGAAGGAAAGGAAAGGAAAGGAAAGGAAAGGAAAGGAAAGGAAAGGAAAGGAAAGGAAAGGAAAGGAAAGGAAAGGAAAGGAAAGGAAAGGAAAGGAAAGGAAAGGAAGGAAGGAAGGTCAAGGAAATACTTTTCTGTTAGTGATTGGTTCATAAGTCTGGATTGCTTTATTTAGGCTTTTATATACTTACTAGAGAAGAAAAATACAACGGGCTTTAGAATGAGGCTTTGGGTGAGTGCCCCCCCACCCTTACTGTCTTCCCACCCAAACAACTGAAGGCATTCACTCCCCCCACCTCAAGGAGAGCTGATCTTGCCATCTGGAGAGCAGTTGTAATTCTGAGTGATCCCCAGCTCTCACCTGGAGATTGCAAAAGCAAACCAAACGGGATGAACACAGTGAAGTTGAGAAGCAGGGGAAACCTGTGTTCTACAAAAAAGTCAATTTCAGTGAAATTTACAAGAATATGCTGTAGTTGCTCAGTACAAGGAATTTAAAAAAAAACCCTCACTATTGAAGGAATATCTCATGTTATTTTATAACATATAATGTATATATCCAAAATTATAAATCAAAATTACAATAAAGCATTTGCCATTTTTCATCATGAAAGAATCCATGTAAAGACTCCAAGGAGTGCAAAGTCCTAGTAGGTGCACTTTGACCTCTCCTGATGGATGACGATGTTGTATGCGATGTCAAAAGCTACTTTGCAGTACACTGAAGACTCAACACATCAGGCAATGTCTTTATAATGAAGTGTAAATGATAACACGTTCCCTAGGTTAAAAAAGCTGTGTTTTGATTATAGACCTTCGTCTTGATCAATTCACTTCATATTATCTGGAACCAATGCTCACAACAATATGCACGCAACTAATCAGTTTCTTTATCTGGCATTAGCAGAAGCTGAATCCAGCTAAGATAGAGGTCCTGTACCTGGGTCAGGGTGGAGTGGGTATGTGCATCCAGCTCCCAGCTTTAGATGGTGCCACATTGGTGCCAGCCCAACAGGTGAAGAGCTTGGGAGTGATCTTGGATGCCTCCCTTTCCATGGAGGCCCAGATCACGATGGTTGCCAGGTCTGCCTTTTGTTATCTTCGGCAGAACAGGCAGCTAGCACCATATCCATCCCCCCAGGACCTGGCTACAGTGATCCATGTAATGGTCACTTCCAGACTAGACGACTGTAACTCGCTCTATGCTAGCTTGCCCTTGAGACTGATCTGGAAACTGCAGCGGGGGCAGAATGTGGTGGCTTGCCTGCTAACTGCACCACCTCTACGGTTGGGCATTCAGCTGGTGCGCCACAGTCTGCACTGGCTGCCCATTGAGTACCAGATCCGCTTCAAGGTTTTAGTTTTAACGTTTAAAGCCTTGTGGCCTGGAACCAACATACTCTCAAGAGGGGAATGAGGGAGAAACACACGGGTGCCCCTAATGAAATTTTAAACATTTTTGGGAATTTTGTTCCCACAAACAGGTTCTGGAACTTCATTCTGCCATGTCCCTCCCAAAGCCTTGCCAGCTACTATTGTATGTTTTCATAAATCAGGATTACTCATACATTTGCACAGAAGTTCAGCTTCTTCTGTATCAGTAAATTAAGCCTGATGCTCAACAATCTTCTGTGTCATATCATTTTAATACTAAGAGAATGCCATTTCTCTAGCCATCAGTGGGGTGACTTAGTCATTTATAATGTAACTAGTTACTTGACTATGGTTTATGGATTCATTTAAGCTGCATAGATATCACATATTTTTGAAAGCTAAGTAGTTCATGTTTTAACTAAATCATTCAAAATGCTAGAAGCACTCTGAATCCTTGTGAAGACTTAAGCGTTCATTTATCATATTAGCTACTGAGTAAATCTGGCATTAAATACACTGCTGGACAAATGACTTGCAAGATTTAACATGAGGTAGTTATTGCCTCATAAATTACTCATTGGCAGCATCAATTACCTAGAATTCTAGATTGCAGGTCAGATACATAATATGGCAACTTTCTGCACTGATAAAAGCACTGATAGCTTATGACTATCAAAGTCATATATGAATTATCTTTACAATAATCCCCCACATACTAGTATGGGACAGCCAGTTGGATACTTAATAGCCTGATGGGAGTGAATAGTTTCTGATAAATTCAAATATTACCTTTAAATTGGTCATTAATATTGTAGACAATAATTTATAGCTACAATATATAATTTTAAAATCTGTTATGAGATGTAAAGTAATTAACGATGGCCAAGATGAAAATAATTGTGAGACTACTTCTCAAAAGTGAGTTCAGAAACAGTCTGTGGTATGGCATGGATGTCAACTGTTCAAAGCAGAGAAAATTAAATGTTCACTGGACTTCTGTAAGGCCCTTGCATGAGCGTAAGTAGATCTTTGGATCACAGCCAATATTTTTAAATCCTCAAGGGTAAAAGAAACGGAGGCATATTGTTACTGGAAAAAAATGCCTCTTTCTTGTGGGTTCTACTTTCAGCTTTATTATGCACATGCTCCTTTTACTCTAAGGATATTATCTTTCCATCTACAACAGTGCTATCAAAAAGACAGGTTCAAAAGACAAATTTTGCTTACGATTTGCTTATGATTTAGTGCTGAAAGATTGTTTTGCTTGCCACTTTTTATAAGAATTATTATTGTTTTCAGCAAATTATATATCTCTTTATCTAATTGTTTCTTGCCTAGAAGAACAGTTTAAGAATGTAAATTAGTTATCAGCAGTCCTATCCAGGTATATATCAGTGTAAGAATAGATCTAAGCAGGGGTGGAATTCTAGCAGGAGCTCCTTTGCGTATTAGGCCACACACCCCTGATGTAGCCAGTCCTCCAAGAGCTTACAAAAAAGAGCCTTGTAAGCTCTTGGAAGATTGGCTACATCAGGGGTGTGTGGCCTAATATGCAAAGGAGCTCCTGCTAGAATTCCACCCCAGGATCTAAGTGTATCTCAGTGTAAGAATATATTTATGTAAACATAATCCCATTGATCTGGTAGGAGGCTGTTACCAGTGGAATCCTTTCACCAATAGACCACCACTAGCACAAAGGGGCAAGAGCACACAGTGCATGTGTGGGGTGTTTGTGGTAAACGTTTAAGAAAAATTCTATGCTCATTCAGGCTTTATTCATAACCCCCATGATGCTATAACTTCATACCTGAAAAAGAGGTGGTAAAAATTAAAACGTTCTCTTTGAAATTAATGGAGGGCTCCTGAAAAGGATCTGCCCATCTTCTTCATTTTCACCCCACAGATTGCAATACCAGCAGGGAGATGTAAATACCAGCTAACAGACACTCTCCTCCAATATGTCTTTGGGCTTACGTAGCTCTGTTCTCATGTTTTCAGAACACAGAGCACACATATAGATAGGTAGTGATGGCCTTATTGGTTAACGGGCACTTTGTTCAAACAATCTGAGTTGAGTACAAGGTACATAATGCTAACAGGTCTTATATGTGTAATATATCTTCACATCCACATAGTTACTCTGTCTAGAGTCTCCCGCCTGGAATCTCAACTCCAATGGAAGCACCAGTCACCCATGCAAATAAGACAGAAAGGTGGAATCTATATCTCAAAACAGCACTCCAAAACACACTCTTACCTTAAAAAGGTAAAGGTAGTCCCCTGTGCAAGCACCAGTCGTTTCTGACTCTGGGGTGATGTCGCATCACAATGTTTTCACGGCAGACTTTTTTACGGGGTGGTTTGCCATTGCTTTTCCCAGTCGTCTACACTTTCCCTCCAGCAAGCTGGGAACTCATTTTACTGACCTCGGAAGGATGGAAGGCTGAGTCAACCTTCAGCCGGCTACCTGAACCCAGGTTCCACCAGGATCACACTCAGGTCATGAGCAGAGAGCTCGGACTGCAGTACTGCAACTTTACCACTCTGCGCCATGGGGCTCCTTTTTAGCTCCACCTAGACATCCCAATATGTCCAAATATGTCCAATATGTCCAGATCACCACTGATGGCCTTAACCTTGGTCTTAACTACCTTAACCTTGGTTTCAAGGCTGTAGCAGTGACTTCTACACATGTGATAGTACACAGGTTGCAAAGAGGGAACTCTGTTGGCTACAAACCCCATATACAGCTATACTCCCACCATGCCCTGATAAAGGCAATTGCACATGCAACAACACACCAATTGTTATTCCAAGCCAAACAATCATGACTCATTTTTCTTAGCAGGATAGGAACCAGGTCTCATGGAGCAGAACAAATGGAAACTGTAGACAGTTCCAGAGTAAGGGATGTATAGCAGGGAGCTGGACAAAATGAATGGTATTCTTAGGCTGATAATGACCTGAATAATGTCATTAGTCCTTGCTTTGCTCTCTCTGATAGACATTGTCTTAGCTGTGTATGGCTTCTCCCAGTTCTCCCCCCATAAGATTCTGGCTAGGAATTTAATTTGGGATTTTCTGTGCAATAAGAACATGCTGTTCAATTGAGATGTAACCATCATGGACTTCTTTTAGTTCTGATCTGTATGTCTGTGCTCTGAATACCATGCATGGAACTTGATAAATTTATCATGGGCTGGGTCCTTAGAAGACTTTAAAGGCATCATCATGAGCTTGTCTTCTGTCTCCTACTGTAACTGTTGCTCTGTGCAGTGGGACACTTGGGTTCTACTTTTGGTATCTCTCAATTTGCATCAGTGTTGCCGGTTAGAATCTACCTGAGAAGTTTTTTTTAAAAAAAAACCCTTCTGTATCACCCTGTGGTGTGACTCAAATAACCATTTCCTTATGGTGGCGAAAAGTGCCATCAAGTTGCACCAAACTTATGACAATCCCACAGACTTTTCAATGCAAGAAGCATTTCAGAGTGTTCCTGAGAAGCACTGCCTGATAAAAATGGAGTACTCCAGTGCAAATAAAGAGAGAGGGCCTCCTACTTCTGTTAAACAAAATGGAGTTCGACCAAAAACAGGCCAAGAAAACACTCCATCTAAACAGGTGGAGTGGACCCAGTAGAGAACTTGTTTTGGTTGGTGCCTGAAGTCTGTGTCTCAGCGTAGTCTCACCCATTCCCCCTCCAGCGCCTCTGCCCAAACGGGATGCATAATAACATGGGAACTGCGGGTAAGTACTACTCTCACTCTGATCTTCTGCTACTTGCCAATTGTCTCTTCCTCCAGCCTATCACCTCTACCTTGCTAACTCCAATCAAATGCATAATTTGATTGATCCTACCCTTAAAAGTCTTTGATCCGAGTGTCAGCCAAAAACTGGTAACAAATTATTCAATCGCTCAGAGCTTATCATCCTAGCAAAATGTGCGAAGTTTCCCAACATAGCGATTCAAGATAGCCACCAATGGAACATCAACGCCCCTTGGTAACTAACAACCCCCATCCGTCAAACCCCTATATAGTGTGGGTCAAAAACCCACCTTGGTGCGCATTCTGTAGGGTGCCATTTGCAGTCTGTACCACCCATCACTCCTGTAATTGGGTCTATAGGGCGCGTTACGCTGGTAATTCGCATTCCTCTCCATTTACTTTCCATTGAACGGGCATCTCCTCTTCTGCATGAGGTGAATATTACCCGCTTCAACAACCCTTGAATTCCTCTATCGATAACCTCTATTTTCTTAGTCTCTTGAATGTTTGTACATAGATCTGCAGGTGTGTGTGTAAATCCTTTTGCTACATATCCTAAGTAAACACTATAAAATATAATTGCTTGGACTATTCTTGGATGAAAACCTGAACTCCGTATCATTGAAAGAAAAGATCCTCGCTCCTAAATTCACTCTACCTAGTCTCTTAGCTAATTTCCCCATCAAAATTAAGAGACTTAAAAGCATTGCCTGTAACAAGAGATGGTTTGCCATTGGCTGTCTCTTCGTAGCAACCCTGGACTTCTTTGGTGGTCTTCCATCCACATACTAACAAGGCTGACCCTGCTTAGCTTCCAAGATCTAATGAGACTGGACTAGCCTGGGCCATTCAGGTCATAGCTCATTTCCTTATATTGTCCTTTACCTACTGTTTAGCTAGTGGCAACCCCAAAGCATTGTGTGCTGTTGTTCTTGTTATATCTGTTCTTGTTCTTCCCTATATATGGGGCTCCCAGCCCTTCTGTGAACTACTCACATCCCTCACACAGAAAGTGGGAACTCAACCATAATGGCCAAAGTAATCATTAGGGTACAAGAGATAACTGAAAAGATTTACCATAGGATGGTTCAGATTCCTGGGAAAGACAGTTTGTTTTACTAGTACCATCTCTTTCCAGATTTTTCAGACTGTCTCATCCATTATAGATTATGAATATTTTCAATTTCCTAAGGTTACATGCCTCAGGGAAGCATTAAACATAGTGGTTATTGCAAACTTTTGCTGTAAATTGAGCTATTTTACAAGGAAATGGAACCCAGCAAGTCATCTCAACTTATTCTTAAAGGGATTTACAGAGCATAAGGCCAAATGATAATGCTACAGAACAATGGAGCTTTGTTTGAGTGATATACAGGCAGGCGTGCTTCATTCATAACAACAAACTATGGTTACTGAAAGAACAATTGTTGCGGAATCCACAGCAAACACCCTACTCCTCACAATGTCAAGAGTCACTCCATCTTGTCCTTCTTGTCATGTGTATTCAATTTTACAATGCTATGCTGTGCTTCAATGCTATGTTGTGCTTGCTATGCCTTTGATATAACTGTAACTTGTTGCTTATCTGGAGGGAGGATGGCATGTCTGGGAATTGGCTAGTTGCTAGGTAACCATCAAAGAGCTGGAGGAGATGCGAACTGTGAACTGATAGTGGGCACCTGTGGTGATGAGAGCTTAGCAAAAACCCCACGCAAACCCCCCGCTTTTGCTTGGCGCGCTTTGGCTTGAATTATAATGGTCAGGGCAAAGGTTTATAAGTTGGGGGAACTGCCAGAGAGGTCAGTTCTGACAATTTGTGTGTATGCCCATGAAGCTGGAATAAAGATCTTGAACTTCAACTGTCTTTTCCTTGACTTTAGATCTGAAACACTCTTCCCTTTCTGTGCATCTAGGAAATTATATCTTTGCTTTTGTAGCAAACCAAGTTTATTGTTTCACTTGAATTACAACATGTTGTTTGTTCTTTCTGCTAGGATTAAATTGTATTTTAGAATCTTGGTTTCAGGGGCAAAGAAAACATAATTACTATATGATTGGACAAAACAACAAGCTATGTATTGCTGTGAAAAAGCCACATGCAACAAAATAGGGAGTATGTTAACCTGAGGATCCCCCAGGCTCATGCTCACAATGGCAATCCATGAGCTGTCATTACTTTTGAATCTAGCCACACATTGATGACTAATGCATGTCCTCTGCCTTAATTTCAATCAGTTAAAGCTATAATGGGGATATTTTTGGAGCACTAAATGAATGTTCCTACTTATGTTTTCATGCAAGCAAATTTTCTTTCTTCTGATAAGATCAATGAATCACTCCGGTCAAAGAAAATTCTAGGAATTTACTTTTATAGAAAGAACGGAGAAATAAAGCATAATGAATGCGTGATCAAATCACAGAGGAGAGTAATTTCTTTAGGTAATATTGTTTGATATACTTTTAAAAAATTTTGTTACTGGTGATCTTAAGATGTCAGTCTGGAAGGTAGCAAAAGCATTTATATTGGAGTGATGTGGCCTTTTTCCTAACTGAGGTTCTGTGCTTCTAAGCAGGTGGTGCACAACAGGTAGAAACTAAAATATGTGGCAACACTGTTGCAACATGAAGATATGTAAACTGTGGAAACGTTTCTAGATGTTTGCAACACAATGATCAGGCTCACAATGGGAGTAATCTTAGACTCTTGCTTTGTCCTTGGTGAGGCAGATATCTGAAATTGCCTCAGACTTTTACTAATAAAAGCTGGCTGGCCAGTTGTAGTCATTCTTGACTAGGGGTGGGTACAACCAGGAAAATGGAGGTTCACCCTGGTTCATATAGGGTCATATGAACTATGAACCTTCATGAGCCTCCCGATTTACTGATCTGGTTCTTTTTGTGAGGTTCGTGATGCGGTGGAGGGGGAAGATCTGAGATATTTCCTCCCTCTTTTTTGTTGGGGGCAGTTCCCCAAAGCTAGCAGAACAGAAGGGAGAAAAGATCTTGCAAAAGTAATTTAAAGGGTTCTCTGGTCCATACCCCTTTGTTACTTATTTAAAGTGGCACTTGGGCCTCTTGTCAGCTGGGCCCATTTTTCTCAAGAGAGGATCATGGCAGGGAAGTGGACCAGCACAAGAAGAATGCACGAAGAAGGAGGGCCCGATGGTGATCTTCTGCAGGGGACCCAACTTCAGCAAGTGGCCTTATTGAGGATGCAGATTATCCTCCACATAGGACTCTACTTCTCCTCAGCACATTTGGTGGCAAAGTTTACTCCTGGCCATGGGAGCAGCACACAGCAACCCCAGGGGCAGAGGCCATGTGGACTTGCTGCAATAACAGGGATGAGGGAACAGGTATGGTGGTAGCTGCATACATGTGAGAGTTCAGTGCAGCAATAGGATGGCAGTGGGGGAATGGGTGCAGCAGCCTGGGGCCTGGCAGTTCAGCAGTGGCTGCACGAGGAACAAGTGCACCAGGATGGGCTGTTTTCTTATCAAAGTGGTCATTTCTTCCTGGGCTTTTGGCCACCCTACCCCCCAACTAAGTAGGGCCCATTGCTTTGCTGTACTTCTTTGTGCCTTTGGCTTGCTTGCCTCCCCTCTTCCTTCCCAGCTTTCCGCCTCAAGGGTCCAGTGGTGCTGCCCAGAGGCCTTTCATTTGTAGCCTGCATTCTTTTGGGCTGGGTTCCACCCCCCTTCTCCTTCAACCATCAGTCAGATCTGCTGAGACCTCTTTTTGGCTTGAACCATTTAGCGCATAGATAATTTAAAGGGCTTAAATATAAAAATTAATAAAAGGGGGAAAGGGAGAGGATGTGGGGGATTGACTTCTCAATTAGGGGTTTGTTAACTATTCATTAGCCAAGCCATCCAAGAAGGCCTTCTCTTTGGCCAAGCAGCCAACAACCTCCCACCTTCCACTTCTGCCAATCACCTTCCTGTTTCCCTATCTGAGCCAAACAGCCTGCCTGATGAAAGCTGCCTTTTCCCTCTTGTGTTTCAACCTCAGTAAAACATCCAGTAGCCTTACACGTGTCCATTACTAAATATATAATAGCCTCCTGGTCATCTGTGCAGGGCCACAGCAGCTGGCCTGCATCTGGTTGGGCCCTGCTATCCCACAGTGGGCACCTTTCAGGGCTGGAGAGTTCAGCTGTGCTGCAGGGCATCTTACAAACCCTGATTCACCTCACTGAGCGGCTCGAACAGCTGGGCTCCCTTCCACTGGTGCAGAGGCACTGGCCACTATAGCAGCATCCCCAGGATGGGGGTAGGCAGTGCCCCAGGCCACCAGGGCCGTGCAGCTGGCTAGGGATGGATGAAGGGTGAGTTCTCCCAGTGATCCCAGCAGCTTGGAGGCTGAGGTCCTGATGAGGCATGTCCTGGTCAAGAGGAAGGGAGACCAGTGATGAAGAACTCAGATGGTAACATGAGGAAGGGAGACATCCAACAGTTACAGGAGCTCTGGTGACTCTTCCTGGCATTGAATGTGCTGGTTTGGCGTGAGACATTGGAGAGGGGTTGGCGATATGGCTGGTGTATTGTCCACCTAACACAAGCCAGTGCCTTACCGTCCCTGATGGAGGCCGTAACAGGCTGGGCATTGGAGTACCCAAGGCTTTTGATCCTGGGTGACTTCAATGTCCATATTGATGACGCGACCTCCAGTCAGGCGATGGAACTAGTGTCATCCATGGCAACACTGGGACTCTCCCAATTTGTTACAACACCCGCTCACCAGGCGGGGCACATGCTAGATTTGATCTTTACAGCGGGAGTTTTAGTGGCTGTGAGGATTTGGGAACTTTTTTTGCAGATAAGATCTCATCGCTCCGCAACCGCCTCCCCGCCACTTTGGAAACAGTACGTGAACTCGAGGCCCCATGCCTGTCTTCTGGATTGCTTTGATATGCTCAGCCTAGAGGAAGTCGACAGAATCCTCTCCACTGTGCGCCCAACAATCTGTGATTTGGACCCTTGCCTTTCTTGGCTAATTAAAGCTTGCCAGAGGGAGCTTAGATATCCTATACAGGATATCATAAATAGATCCATCTCTGAAGGGCTTTTTCCAACGCCTCTTAAAGAGGCTGTGATCTGCCCTCTCCTGAAAAAACCTATATTAGATCCGGCCAAATTGGCGCACTATCAACCGGTCTCAAATTTGCCCTTTTTGGGTAAAATTATTGAGAGGGCAGTAGCACGACAGTTACAGAGTTTTCTAGATGACGCTTCCATCCTAGATCCCCACCAGTCTGGCTTCCGCCCAGGCTGGACAGTTGCCCTGGTGGATGACCTCCAGCGGCTTCTGGATCGAGGCAGCTTGGCGGTGCTGATGTTGTTAGACTTATCGGCTGCGTTCAATACGGTCGAACATCGGCTACTGACCTGCCGCCTCGCTGACGCAGGGATTTAGGGGTTAGCCTTGCAATGGCTTTCCTCTTTCCTAGATGGTCGGGGACAAAGGGTGGCGATTGGGGGAGAGCTGTCCCAGAGGCATGCGCTTAATTGTGGGGTGCCTTAGGGGGTGGTCCTCTCCCCAATGTTGTTCAACATCTATATGCGCCCCCTTGCCCAGATTGCCTGGAGGTATGGGTTGGGTTGCCACCAGTACACTGATGACACCCAGCTCTATCTGCTGATGGACGGACAGCCTGGCTCCGTTCCAGAAAATCTGGATCTTGTGTTGCAAGCTGTGGCAGGATGGCTTAGGTTGAGTCATCTGAAGCTGAATCCAACAAAGACAGAGGTCCTTTACCTGAGTCGTGGTGGTCTAGGCAGGGAAATCCCCTTACCAGCATTTGACGGTGCGCCACTGATAATGGCACACAGGGTCAGAAGCTTGGGGGTGCTACTGGAACCTGTCTTGACAATGGAGGCCCAGATAGCAGCCACTGCTAAATCCACTTTGTTCCATCTTAGGTGGGTGAGGCAGTTGGTCCCCTTCCTGGAGCGCGGCAACCTGGCAACAGAGCTCCATGCAACTGTCACCTCGAGGCTGGACTACTGTAATGCCCTCTACTTGGGGCTGCCCCTGTGTTGAACTCAGAAACTGCAGCTAGTGCAGAACATGGCAGCCAGGCTGCTATTAGGGTTCCCCAGGTGGGAGCACATACAGCTGGGCCTACGGGAACTGCACTGGCTACCAATAGTATACCGGATTCGATACAAGGTGCTGGTTATTACCTTTAAAGCCCTGTATGGACTAGGACCTGCCTACCTTAGGGACCATCTCTCCCCAAACGTTCCCCAAAGGGTACTTCAATCTGGATCTCAAAATCTATTAGTAATCCCCAGGCCAAAGGGGGCCAAATTAAAGACCACTAGAGAAAGGGCCTTCTTGATTGCAGCCCCCTACTGGTGGAATCAGTTACCAAAGAAAGTAAGGGCCTTGCAAAACCTTGTTCAGTTCCGCAAGGCCTGTAAGACCACACTCTTCCTGTTGGCTTTCAACTGATGTTGAGCTTGTGTCGTAGGGAAACTGAGGAAATACCGTCGCCACTGAAAACTGAAACATAACATCAAATAGATTAGCACCAATTGTTTTAATTATTGATGGTGTGACTGTTTTAATTGAATGTGTAATTTATATGTATTGATTTTAACTGTTTGTTGTGGTTTTATGTTGTGAGCTGCCCAGAGCCTGCTTCGGCAGGGAGGATGGGATATAAATCAAATAAACAAATTCCTCAGACAAGGAATCAACTCCATGCACTGGAGAGTTACTGGTTATCTACTGCCCACATCCTAGTCTTGCTTGTATGGGCCATCCACAGAAGGGTTGGGGGGAACTAGCCCAAGTACTCTACAAAGTCCCACCTTAAAACCATCCTATGGAGGCTACAAAGACCCTTGAGGTAGTCATCTCACCTGTAAAGCATGAGAACATCCTTGATAGATGCTATGTAGATATATCCCATAGACAGGCCTAAGTCTACCAGGGCCTTAAAAGGGTTGGTTGCAGGGAGCCCACCTGGCACATATACTAGCAGTATAACCAGAGAAAATGCCACATTGCTTGCTGTGAGCACAACTGCAACAGCTGCTTTGGCCTACACCCCAGTCCCTCCTGCCTCAGGGACTGAACAACTCCCAATGATTTTGTTGTGCTCTAATAACAGCAAGAGAGGTGTGGGGGCTAGGAATCTCCCCTGTTGCCACTTCCAATTCCTCAAAGTATGCAGTGCTTGTCCCTGCCTTGTGATGCTCATCTGCCTGCAAGCCCATTGGCCATAGTTAGAACAATATCCCACCCATATTCCACCAGTTTCCTATATGATGGTTTTACTCTGGGCTTTCAAATCCCTTTCACTGGGTCCAGGGTGCCCTCAAACTCAGACAACTTAAAATCTCTCTGATACATGCGTCATGTGGTCACTGCTAAGTTTGCCAAGGAGTCCATGGCCAGCAGAGTCACAGGGCCTTTTAACACCTGATCCCTCTCAAATTTAAGAATGTCCCCAAGAAGCCCCAGGAGAATTTCTACTGATTCACCATTTGTCCTACCCATAGGGCTCATTCGTCAATGAGGCCATCTTTCAGAATGTGCATTATGTCTCTTTTGATCATGCAGTCACCCTGGTATGATTACACGGGGCATGAAAACTGACCTACAAGCTGAGTTCATCTTCCTCTCAAACTTCAATAGGGTTTCCATTTGGTAGTCACCTACTTACTTGAGCCATATCCTGCATGTACATTCTGATGCTGCAGGCAATCTTGGTTTTGGGGTTTATCTCAGTGGTCATTGGTGTGCTCATTGACTGCTCTCCCGCTGGGAGCATACCAGAATCTTGAGGGGCCTTACCTTCCTCAATTCCTCCCTCCCTCCCCCATCTTCATAGCAGTAGTCATCCAGCAAGACCATTTTAGGAACAAATTGGTGGTTTTTTGGTGTGACAAGCAGCTGTGGTCAGGTCCATTAACTACCAGTCTTCATGCTCTGAGCAGGTAATGCCTCTGGTACACCAATTTGTTTTGGTGTGCCTCTCTGCTAACATTTCCTTTTCACCTTGATACATTAGAGATACCTTATTGAGGTTCTGGGCACTGCCTCCCAATCAAATTTTCCCCTGGATCCCTTTCCCAGAAGAAACATGCGTTCTCAACAAGTGATCATTCAGGAAATATTCAATTCCACTGCAAACTCTACTCAGCTTTCCTACTCCTGTGATGTTGCTTCATTTCTTGCCTTCTCCAGAGGCTGCTGCTGCATTCCTTGCCTGCCAGTATCAGAATCCATGGTCTTACGCAACCTGACATCCTTAAGGGAAAAGGGGATGGCCCCCAAAACCACAAGCTTTTTGGCATGTATCTTTCTTTTGAGTGGATAGTATTCAGGATGGCTTGCTTTCTTGGTTGCTATTGTGGGAGTTTGGCAATAATTGGGCAGTTTCTGCATTGTTTGTAGCTTTTGCAAATTGGTATTGTATCACTCCTCATTGTTTCTTTTGTCGCAGCTTTTCCAGGCAGTTGGACATCAGGCCAGATCTTATTTGGGGGTAGGCTGAGTTTATGTGCCTGACTTATTTATTTATTTATTGGATTTATATTCCACCCTCCTTACCGAAAAAGGCTCAGGGTCGCTTATGTGCCTGACTTATTCATTCATTTATTTTATTGTATTTATATCCCACCTTCCCTGATGAAGCAGGCTCAGGGTGACTTCCCAGGTATGGGTCCCTCATAAGGGGGCTTGAGGTGGGGGCATGCAGTGATATGCCCAACTCAGGGCTAGGGTTGCCAGGTACAACTCAGGAAATATGTGCGGACTTTGGGGGTGGAGCTAGGAGCAAGGTTGTGACAAGCAGGATGGGACTCCAAAGGGAGTTCTGGCCATCACATTTAAAAGGACCATACTACTTTTAAATGTCTTCTTTTTATTGGAAATAATGAAGGATGGGGGACCTTCTTTTGGGGCTCACAGAATTGGACTCCCTGGTCCAATCTTTTTGAAACTTGGAGGAGAGGTACCAGATACTATGCTATGCCTCTACCAGATACCCACAGATAAATTTTCCAATTATACCCCCTTGTCCACTTTCTGATAATACTGAAGCAAGTGGAGGGCTTCCAAACCGGGGGATCTCCTGCTCCCAACTGGGGATTGGCAACCCTACCAGGGCAAGCCTTGCCCTCAGATGTCAAGGGAACCACATAGAGGTTTGTGCCCATGTGGGTCCATAGGGCTTGTCATCCCATGGCGGCTCGTCCTGCGGGCAAGCTGAGTATATGGTTGGTATCATCATTGCAACAGGTGGATAGCCCAATGCTAAAAATTGTGGCCTCTTCTTATAGACATTTATCTTCATTCAGTTTTGGGTAGAAAAGGCAAATGAACTTACTTTACTCTTATAGGCACTGCTGATTTAATGTGATTTAATGTTTATTTTATTTGTTTTAATTTCTTTAGACTTGTATTCCACCCTCCCCACAAGCAGGCTTAGGGAGGATCACATCATGGGCTTACTCTCAAGCCATCAGCTCATTTACAAGAATCAATAAATAGATACATAAATACAATATTTAAGAGCACTATTTAAAAACAGTAAAACAATATAATTTAGAACCAGTAACACTAGTAATATAAATATACAGCCTCCGAGCTGGTGCCGCTGGATCCCTAAGTTGTCTTAATCTGGGCTGCATGAAGACAGAAGGCTTCGGCAAGGGAGGCCGGCTTTATTGGACACCCACTGCCTCGTCCAAATTTTATTTATAGATTTATGATGTTGTATGTTACTTTTAGTATCTAGTTTGGATGGAAAGATGGTTTTTAAAAACACTCCAACTAAATAAAACCCAAGGTATCCATTCCCAAAAAAATGCCATTTTTTTTTAAAGTCCATTTTCTGTGGTGTCCTTTAGATAGACAAAAGAGATTATACAGATAGGTGCTATTGCCAGCCAAGACCTTATTTTTATGAAGTCCTTTGTGCAATATAAATGGTGAGAATATGCAGAGAAACAATGTAGACAATATTTTATCCAAGTATGGAATTCCCTCCTTCTGGAGTTCTGAAAGAAGCAATCCAACTCTGTAAACAGTGGACATAACTGAGCATGAGTTCTTTTAAGGATATCTTTATTATATTTTGTATAGTTAATATAAGAATGAGAATTCTATTTAATATATCAGATAGGTAGAATTTCCATTATCACACACAAATGTACCAGTTTTAAAAAGTAACCTAAGTAATCTGTACCCATTAGGAGCATAGAAGTAGAGAAGTCATTAATTTGAGCCCACAGATATTTAATACTTTGGCAGATTTATAACCTTTAATAAAAATAGGCAGTAATTTTCATCTTAAATATTGCTGGTGTGGGGAAATCATGCACACAAATATATATGCAGAAGTCTGCAAAAATACTTACCACTACTAGAAGCATCACTGAGATTTAGCAAACCTCCTCCTAACCCTCTGTAACTATGGTAACTGTAGGTTCCATTTCCATTTATGTACAACACCTCCTGTGTGCTGGAAACAGCTGATGTTGAATAAGTGACCTGGGTTGGTTCCTGTTTATATGGTTTGTCAGCTGGAGCAGTCTCATCCTGCAAGAACAATGGTTCAATGGACAGTGTCAAATCACTGCTGCATTTTTCCCTTGAACGAAGAAGACATTGCATTGTTGTTTAATAGACTTAGCCTACACTACTTTCACAACAGGTTAAAGAAAATGTGAAACAAGCACATACAAGTTTTTAATTGACACTTTATTTGCCAGAAAGAAACCAAGACATCATTGTGGATTATCCTGAGAATGACACTGTTTATGGGTGTTCTATTGGTAGGTACTATATAGGAAATTCCATACCCATAGCCTTAAAGTATTCCTTGTGTCAACAAAACCTAGTAAATACAACTAAGAACAGGACAGAGATAAATGATTACAGTGCCATTTGAACTGATTTTCTTGCTGCAAGGATCAATTGAGGGTTTTTTGTATTTCAATGTGTTTGTGTACACCTGGAAACTGACTCTTAATGGGGGTCTGGAGGATATTCAAAGAGGTGGCTAAACAAAGCTTGCCCCTGCCTCCCAACTGCTAATATTCCAAGGAGGTCTCCCAACCAAGTATTTGCCAGAGTCAGTCCTGCTTAGCTTCTGAGATCTGATGAGATCGGGCTCTCCTGGGTTATCCAGGTGAAGGCAACTGAGACCTTTTTGATAAGCAATAAAAATATATAGGCAGATTTCTTTGGAGAGACTGGCAACAAGGATGCTAGGAAGGGATAACAAATAACAAAGGAAAATAAACAATAAATCATGGACCTGAAAGTCATCTCACTCACACTCCTGCCATAAGACATGTTTCTGCACATAATAACTTATACTTTTCATTACTAGCTCCCATATAATAGAAAGTGGGATAGATCATGACATTCTCTTGTTAATTTTAAAAACTGCTACTATATAGTATTCTTCATATACAGCTTTTTCATATCTGTATAATTACTATACAGTAATATATTGGCTTCCCAGACCAGGAGGTTTGCTTTAAATGATCATTCGTCCTTAGGATAAATGTGTTGATGAGTATTCATGTCCTCCTGTGGTGTGTGATGAAGCACTGTTTCTTCCTCTTCAAGCAAATGCATACACAGAAACTTACATTTCCATTATCCCCAAATGCCTGGCCATACTTGGCAATGTTAGGCACATGCATTATATTTCCTACAATATTAGCTACCTGCCATTAACTGGACCACCGCATCTCATGTTATTGCATTTCTTCCAAGAACTTTACAGTACAAGTTTGCTACCACTGCTTTTGTAAATAATTTTGAAAAGTTGATCCCTGTTCTTTGAGTGGAAAAATGCAAGGAAACAAGTAAGGAAATATGATTCCTGGACATGGCCACTTTCCCATTCTGATAAAGTCATAATAAGCATGAGAGAGTTTGGGGCAATTTTTAACAGTTCCAGAACACAGAGCAGAACCAGAGTCATCAACTTTCAGGGAGACCCAAGGTTCTTCTGGAATTACAACTGCTCTCTGGAGTCAGTTTCCCTTGGAAAGCCCCAGACCAGGGCGGGGAATCCCTGGCTTTTCGGGGTGTCTGCCCACTGCCACCCCCACCCCCAAACAGCAACATTGCATGGCAACATCCCCAACACAATGACATCACATGGAAGTGACATCTTCACATCAGGAATATCATTCAGTGATGCTCTGCTTTTTGGGCAAAACTCTATGGTTTGAGGCAGTGCAGCATCTCCAGCATGATGATATAACTTCAGCATGATGTCATCATGTTGGGAATGTCATGCAACATCCTGTCCCCTATGGGAACACCCTTCAAATCCCCCTGCCGGCATGAAGGTAGAACCTGGCAATCCTATCCCAAGAATTTTTCAAGCTGCAGCTGGCAAAACTAAGCAGTGGAAAAAACTCAACACACTGTACTACACTACAGTGGATTGCACATTTCGCTAGTAGTTTACTCTATTGGAGTACAATGATTATTCTGCATAATTCTGAAGTTTGGGACTGGTTTGACTTCTTGGAAGGAAAAGGTTATTGCCATTTAAGTTTGTTTCCTGAGATAAAACTAACTAGGTGACATATGAGGTTTTATATGCGTTATAAATAACGTCATAATTGCCAGTTATATATATTAATTCAGAAGATGTCCTGCCATGTTTTCTGTTAAAAATTTCAATAGGAACTTTTTCTCTGCTTCTCCTGTTCCTCTAATATGAACCACATAGGGACAGAGCAATCTGCATTGGTTTCCTGAGTTTTTTTCTGTTTACATTAACTTTTTATTGAATTAATCAACAAGTACACATAACTTTGTACATGAAATTATATTGTTCATCCTATCTACTGAAGACTTGTTAGTCTGATTAGTAAATGAGTTTCAAATGAAAATTGATCATAGTTAATATTATTTAAAAATACAGTGACCAAATATGTACAATTTTCTTAGAACCATAGAATCATAAAGTTGGAAGGTGCTTCCAGGGTCATCTAGTCCAACCCCCTGCACAATGCAGGAACTTCACAAATACCTCACCCACACACATATATCCCCAGTGACCCCTATTTCATGCCCAGAAGATGTTTGAAAATCTCCAGGTTCTCTTGCCAAACTGGCTTGGAGAAAAATTGCTGACTGACCCCAAAGTAGCAATTGACATTTCCCTGGATGTGTAAGAAAGAGTCACAAGAACGAAGCACTGATGCAACCCTTCCTGCCCTCCTCCTCATAATCTGCCTAATTCACAGAATCAGCATTCCTGTCAGATGGCCATCTAGCTCTATTTAAAAACTTCCAAGGAAGGAGAGACCACCACCACCTGAGGAAGCCTGTTCCACTGAGGAACTGCCCTGTCAGAAAGTTCTTCTTAATGGTTAGACAGAAACATTTTGATTTAATTTCAACTCATTGGTTCTGGTCTGATATTCTGGGGCAACAGAAAACAATTATGCACCATCCTTTATGTGACAGCCTTTCAAGTACTTGAAGATGGTGATCATATCCATGGGTCATTTTGTAGGGGAAAAGGTGCAGAAGCTCAGTAGCATAGCTTATTTGCATATGCCACATTCCTGATAGGCAAATGAGTTATGCTACTGAGAGAATAAAAGAGAAAGGATGGATAGATGGATGGATGGATGGATGGATGGATGGATGGATGGATGGATGGATGGATGGATGGGGGAGGGAGGGAGGGGGAAGAGAGAAATAGGGAGAGAGTGGAAAGAGAGGGAGAGAAATAGGGGAGGGGAAAGAGAGAGAGAGAGGAAAATGGTGAGGGAGGGGAAAGAGAGAGGGAAAATAGGGGTGGAGGGGAAAGAGAGCGCAAGAAGGAAAAACTGGGAGGGAGGGGAAAGAGAGAAAGAAGATGAGAACAGAGGAAGAGAGAAGGCAGGACTGAAGGGAGGGAGGGGGAAAGGAGGGGAAAGGAAGGAAGGGGAAGAGAGAGAGAAAGAAGATGGGGATGGAGGGAGAGAGAAGGCAGGGAGGGAGGGGAAGAGAGCAGGGAGGGAGGGTGACTGCAGAAGGATAGGGAATGCCCAGGCACTCTGTGTCTCCCAGACAGCCTGGGAAGTGCAGGGGGGATCTTCCTCTTGTTTCTGCAGCTGTGGCTGCAGAAGCACAATGAAAGCTCAACCAGCCACCTCTCCAACAGTTAAAGAGGCACCCCGGGGGAGATAGCTCAGCTGGTCCCCACCTTTCTGACAGTCAGAGAGGCAAGGGGGAGAGGTCAGTTGCTCTGGCTGGATCTGAATCCTTCAGAGGCTGACAGGGGAAGCCCCACCCCCAAACAGCAACATTACATGGCAACAATGCAAGCTTCATCTCCTCTCCTCTCCAGGTCCTTCAGCTTTTCCTCGTAGGACTTGCTCTCCAGACACCTCACCATTGCCCTTCTCTGGACGTCTATATCTTGTCTATATCTTTCTTAAATTGTGATGTCCAAAACTGGGCACAATATTGTAGGTGAGTTCTAATCAGAGAAGAGTAAAGCAATATCATCACTTTACGTGATCAGGATATTATAGTGCTGTTGATACAGCCCAGAACTGCATTCGCCTTTTTAGCTACCGCATCACTCATGTTCAGTGTATGGTCCATTAAGACCCCTGGATCCTTTTTGCACATACTACTGCCAAGACAAGTCTCCCCCATCCTATAATTATATATTTGATTTTTCCTACCTAAATGCAGAACATCCCCATTAAAATTAGTTTTATTTGTTTTAGCCCAGTTTCCCAGTCTGTCAAGGTCATCTTGTATCCTGTCTCTGTCTTCTACTGCATTTGCGACCCTTCCCAATTTAGTATCATCTGCAATATTAATGTATTCCCTCTATTCCTTCATTTAAATCATTTATAAAGATGTTGAACAAAACAGGTTCCAAGACAGATCCTTGAGGCACTCCACTTGTCACTCCTAAGAGGATGAGGAAGTATTCACAAGCACTCTTTGGGTATGATCTGTCAACCAGTTACAGATTAACCTAATAGTAACAGGATCCAAACCATATTTCTTCTTCTATGCAATTTAGTACCTACCAGTTGAACAAAAATTATCATTTTTAGGATTCTGGAATTCAGCAGCTAAGGTGTTACAGACAAGCAGAATAAAGAACCACACAAAGATGAATGAGAAACTGTGGCATCAAGTATGTTTTGTGCAAAATTAGGTATCACATCTAGCTTATTATTGTGGAAGAATTATTATTCCTATGCTGTTTCATAGACATAGGATACTTGAGGCAGGGTGCAAGAATATATTGACAAACACCACTTAAAACAATTAAAATCAATATAACCAGCTGCAATAGCAGTAAAGCAACACAATAAAAGCAACAACAATAAAAAATATCATTGCAATACAACAAATAAAACTGTAAGAATATAATATATACTCTATCAGTAGACAAACAACCAAGCTAACCAGAAAAAAACTAATAGCCAACAAATGGGGGAAAATGGCAGGTGCCTGGGTAAATAGGAATGTCTTCACCTACTTCCTAAACATTAACAAGGAAGGCAGTATATATATAATGAAGTGCAGAGATGTGTCTTTATTTATTTGGATACTTACAAGCTGCGTTTCTCCCTAAACAGCTAACATAATTCACCCATCAGCCATTTTACCCTCACAACAACCCTGTGATGAAAGTTAGGTTGAGGGACAGTGAGTGGCCCAAAGTCATTCACCGAGCTTATATGGCAGAGTAAAGTTTTGAACAGGGGTGTCCCAGATCTTAGTCCACCAACCTAGCCACTAATCCAAACTAGGGGTGTGTATTCAGTTTGGCTGAACTGAATAAAACCCTGAAAAACAGCTGATTCAGCTGTATTCAGACCATATAGAGCTGGGTCAGATTCTCTGATCTTATTCTGGTGATGAATAAAAACAGCTGCGAACAGCTGCTGAAATTTGGTGGCTATTTGACTCCATTATACCCTTTGGGCCATTGAAGTCAGTGGCAAAATAGGTTATAATGAATTGTGGCTGGGGGAGGGGGTTTGAGGTAGAGGCTCCAAATTGCACTGCTGATTTTGGTGCCTCCCTCCCACAGAACCTCCAGCTTGCAAAAGACTGGACCTGAGAGTTCAACTCTAGGGAAACCATCTATGATGGGAAAATCTACCCCAGGCAGCAGTCAAATTCTGCTAGAGAATCTCTGCAGTCAAGTCAACTGTGCTAAAAGTGCTAGCTTGCAAGGAACATAGTTGCCTGGTAGAACAAGTGCTTCTGTGGCAATGGTAATGTACAGGACCTTAGTTCAAATTTGAAAATCTATCAGATTTAAAAATTGGGATGGGGGCTTTCTGGAGAATCATGGAGAGGCACCAGAAGCAGGCCTGAAAATTTGGTGCCTCTCACTCAAATCTCCTCCCCTCAGAGTCATTTTTCCCTGACTCTTGAGAGGAGGGGGTTTGAGTGAGAGGAACCAAATTTGCAAGCCTACATCTGGTGCCTCTCCAGTGGAAAAAGTGACTGTCTTCGAGTGCCCCTAGAATTGGACCCCCTGGTTCTGTTGGGGGAGGGAGGTTCCTGCAGCTGCCCTGCAAATTTGGAGCCTCTACCTCAAACCCCCTCCCCCCAGCCGCAATTCATTATACCCTATATTGCCATTGACTTCAATAGCCCATAGGGTATGATGGGGCTATATACTCGGAAATAGCCAAATATCTCCTGAATCAGATTCGGCTACTGAATCTGCCATTAGGAGACATTCAGCCCATCAAATTTTTAAGCCCCGAATACCCCAAATCTGAATTTTCTTGAATTTTTTTGTTGCACACTCCTACTCCAAATTTTTGATGCACATCCCCATCTAAGTTGGTTAGTTGTTGCACGAGATCATTGGGTTTGATTAGAACTGTGTTTGATTAGAACTGTGTCAGGGACATTTTGTTTAGTGTTCTCTTGTCTCATTGTGCACTATTGTTATTTTCATATAAGCTAGCAAAAGAACCACCTTGACCTAATATTGTGTTTTTCATTAGCTTTAATTCTTCTGGGCTTGACCCAGTTTAAATTTTATGAGTAATGAACTTGAAAGCTCAAATTACTGAATCGTGTTTTGGTATATCAAAGCGTTCAATAATTTCCTTCAGTTTTAATAAGGTTATAGAGTTGATGTTATCAGCAATGATTTTTTTTTCTAAACAGGGACTTGATGTTATTTGGCTTTTGCTTTGGTTCATTAAACCCCATTAACACTAAGTGTTTGGTGGTCATTAACTGCTACCAGAATAAAAATGCATTAACCCTACTAGTTACACATGGAATGAATCAACCTATATGAAACCCGCCATTTAAAAAAGTTGAAACATGAATAGTGGCCTCTGGACACCATAAACTGGATAGATGGATTATTGCTCCATGAGAAAATTATGCTTCTAGCTCTTATTATTCTGGGAACTCATATTTTGGAGTCTGCTAAAATTGTTTCTTATTTCTTCCTTCTGCTATCAAACACACCTTGGTGGGTCAGAAGTATAGAAACTGCTACATAAGAATCCATGATGGGTAGCTGTGGTAGTCTATAGCAGTGGAATAAAACAAGTGTCCAGTGCCACCTTAAAGACTAACAACATTTATTTCACATTGGGTCAGGTATGAAAATTAGGTTGGTGTTTAAACACCTGTCCTATATCACCTGGCCTGCAGCAAGTTGTTTCACAGTTTAAAACCCCACTGAATTTGAACTGCTCCACTCTTGTGGGAAATATACTTTCAAAGATCAGGTTACACAGCTGCAGCTTGTAGAACACAATAGGAGTCAAGGTGCACCTTTAAGACCAACTTAGTTTTATTCTGAACATAAGCTTTCTTGTGCTCTCTAAGCACACTTCATCAGATGAAGAATTCGGTACAGTGAGCAAAGCCACACATAGCTGGTAGTCAGTGTCTCAGAATGCAATGGAAAAGTGGATCAGACCCTTCTTCCAAGAAGAGCAGTATCAGCAGTCTTAGGAGAGATGTTCAAATTACCTCCCATTTCCCAGAGAGTCACAGAATTTATTCAATAATAGGCACTTAGCACAAGACCCACACACATGTAGATGAGGCAATTAACTGACAGAGTACTTGGTTGCCATGAATGGATATGGACTGTTAGCAGAGTGACCTCCTCAGGAGAAGAGGCCACCCTTTTTTGATTTTAGGGTCTGTATTATATCCTGTTCAAAACAATGGCTTGCTAGTACCATAGTGCATCAGAATCAACAGATATATTACATGTTCTGTACATGTTGCAAGTGCCCCTGCTGTGATAAGACAGAGTGGACCATCCTTCAGGCCTTATCTGGACTTCAGAAACTTTATGTTCTCATTGTGTGTTGCTTTGGGGGTTGTCTTTCTAACAAACAATTGACCTTCAGGAATGAAAAGATGGTTCTCCCTGTTCTCTTGAGCTAGGACAAAAAAGATGAACTTGCTTCTGAGAGAAACAGGTAGATGTGTGTGTCTTAGAAGCATAGAGGATTCTAAAATGGCTGTGTTTTGGACAATAGAAAGGTTCTAGCAAACAGGGGAAATGGCTCAGAAAATGCAGGGCTGGTTTTCATTTA
Source organism: Heteronotia binoei (assembly GCF_032191835.1). NCBI lineage: Eukaryota > Metazoa > Chordata > Lepidosauria > Squamata > Gekkonidae > Heteronotia > Heteronotia binoei. Next base: position 72,690,963 of record NC_083229.1, on the reverse strand, counting down.
TAACAATTGCAACCCAAAATGTTTTGACTGTGTTGTAGAAACAATATTTTGGCCTTCCATGTGAACAAACTGACGTTCTGTATGTAAATGATAACTTAAGTGTTAAACACAAAAAAGGTTTACATGAATTCTGCTGTCCATACTTTTAGTTTACTAAGAATTATGGTAAATCTCTAGAACACCTAAAATGCAAATGATGTTCAAATGAAGTTGTAGATGAAAACAGTTGAAAGCCAGAAGCTTTCTTTCTTTCTTTCTTTCTTTCTTTCTTTCTTTCTTTCTTTCTTTCTTTCTTTCTTTCTTTCTTTCTTTCTTTCTTTCTTTCTTTCTTTCTTCCTTCCTTCCTTCCTTCCTTCCTTCCTTCCTTCCTTCCTTCCTTCCTTCCTTCTTTCTTTCTTTCTTTCTTTCTTTCTTTCTTTCTTTCTTTCTTTCTTTCTTTCTTTCTTTCTTTCTTTCTTCCTTCCTTCCTTCCTTCCTTCCTTCCTTCCTTCCTTCTTTCTTTCTTTCTTTCTTTCTTTCTTTCTTTCTTTCTTTCTTTCTTTCTTTCTTTCTTTCTTTCTTCCCTCCCCTCCCCTCCCCAATGAGGACTCAAAGAAGCATTCAACATCATTCTCCTATCCTCTATTTATCCTCACTATATCTGTGTGAGGTTGGTTAGGTTGAGAGGTAAAGTGGCTAGTCCAGGATCTCCCAGATCTTAGTCCAACATTCTAATTACTCCACTCTGCTTCCTCTCCAGGATTGTTTTAACAATACTAGAACTGTTTTAACATTACAATTGTTTGAAATGAAACAATTTTTCAGAAATTTGTGCCACTGCAGATTGCTTCAGTTTCACACAAATCATAGGTGGTTGTGTTCCTCTTTATAGTGCTGTGGTACTGGATAGGATCACGCTGGGAATTTGGCATGGGAGTATCCCGGCTTTGAAAAAGCCAGTGCTCTTTGATATGCACTGCAGCAATCACACAGTCCCCACCCTGCTGCCAGGAGAGCCACATGCACAAGAGGAACATTCAGACTACTCCTGTGCATGCAGGGCAGGTGCATCGCACACCCTGGCCATTCAGACAGCCAAGAAACATGCCCTGCATGCGTTTAGAGATTTCATCCCATCTCAGCCTATCCTAAGATGAGGTAAGTATTGAAGGGGGCAGATGTGTGCATGTAATCGCACATATTAAATCCAGAGGGGAGGTGTGGCTAGGTTGGGTCAAATCTCTTGCGTGATCTCACTCATAGTGTGATATAGTTGCAGTATTTAGCTAATAGCCATTGATAGATATATTCTCTATGAATTTATCTTTTAAAGCCAACTAAACTAGCAGCATTCACTATAAACTATGGCAGTGAATCCCACAAGTTAATTACTCTTTGATTGAAAAGACAGTGAGAGAAAAATTTTCCCACTTGCTCTACACCATAATTTAAAAACTTGCATCATGCCCCCCTTAGTTCTCCAAACTAAAAAGCTCCAAATTTATTAGCATATACCTTTGATCATTTTGGATGCCTTTTCTGCACCTTTCCTAGCAATGCAATGTCCTTTTTGAGATATGGTAATGTGAACTCTATGCAATGTCCCAAATGCAGACACATTTTGTTTCCGACCACTTTCTGATTAACCCCTAGCATATTTTTTTTCCACCGCTGCTGCAGAATGAGTCAACATTTCATGCTACAAAAAGAGAGCTTGTCAGACCTTTTTGTGTGGTGTATGTATGCATGTGTCACATTGATATTATTCTCATTCTACAGATGAAAAACTGAGGGTGAGACATAATTACTTCTCCTAGGGATTATGCACTAGAGCTGGTGCATGAGAATCAGATATGCTCTACTCACACTTTGAATGCAACATTCAATATGAGAAATTACAGTGATAAAGTCCATGAGCTTTTTAGAGGTTTAGATTAGGACTGTAGAACTTGTGACCAAGAAAAATGAACGCAGCTCAGTAGCCATCTCCTGGGTAGTTGACAGTCTTGTTACACTTGTCCAGCTAGGTGTTCAACCCCCGTTTTATATGTTATCTGAGAATCCCAAATTACCCATGTGCCTACTAGCTTTCTTCCTTTAAACATACAAGGATTTGAATATAAAGTTCTAAGACTAGAATCTAGTGTGTGTGTGTGAAGTGCTGTCAAGTTGTAGCAGACTTATGGCAACCCCAGCAAGGGGCTTTCAAGGCACATGAGAAGCAGAAGTAGTTTGCCTTTGCCTTCCTCTGAAGAGCCAAAAATACTAGGGACTAAAACCCATTGAACTAGGGTATACTTGTCTCCAGCCATATGCGTCACTATGCTCCTGAAAAGACTGAAAGCATGTAGAATCCACAAAGCATAGGCTGTGCATATTCCTCAATTCTGAATAATGGTTCCTCCCCCCATATATCAGGTACCTGCTGTCGATCCAGTCGCATTCTTTTTGCTGCATTTCTGCTTTCACTTTCACAGGCTGATGCCAGGATACTTTCTGCTACTGCTGAAGTAAGATGTGAAGGGATGGGTCGTGACTATGAAAGAGAGAGAAAACACAAGAAAATACTAGGATCATTACCAATTCCACAACAGTACTCATAACTAGAACATATGCAGGAGGGTCCATTCACTGAAATGTATTTTCATATCAACAAAAAGTGAAAATGGAGACTGTAAAAAATGAGAAATGAAAACTAGTTAGAAGTTAAGCCTGTAACTGATCCTCAGATCCCTCAAAAATGTGTTTTCTGCCACCACCACCCCTGCCCCAATTTATTTTATTTTGGACTGTATGAAAAATACTAAACTGAAGCTTAATCCTGACTAGATGGAAGTTCTATTGGTGAGCAGTAGATCTGACTAGATTTAATGTGTCACCCATTCTGGTCAGATCTGCTCACCAGTAGAACTTCCATCATGCCAGGATTAAACTTCAGTTTAGTACTCTAAAACAAGATCTCCGTGTATGTAAATTTTTGTTGTTACGACTCTTAAGAAATGTGACTATGATTTCTTTTCATTTTCAAAGCTGAGAGGCACATTTGCTTTTACCTTCTAGTCAATTAATGTTTCCAAACTCATTGCATGGCTCCTCAATCTATGGCATTAACTATTTTGATGTCCCGTGAAATTATATATTTTAAATAAAAAATACGTTACTCATCTCCACAAAGCCATCCAGTCAAATACATGTCTACCACCTCACAAACAAAAGTAGTTTGTATGCTGCTGTCCTATATCCACTGGTGGTACATGGGAAAAGATTCAGCTGTCACATGAAATGTAAATTACTGATGGAAAAGGTCAGGGAAATGAATGTGAGCCATTCTCTTGACTTGTTGTTGTTGTTGTTGGCTTTATAATAGCAGGAACTCCTTTGCATATTAGGCCATGCCTCCCGATCATGCCAATCCTCCAAGAGCTTACAGGGCCCTTAGTACAGTGCCTACTGTAAGCTCCAGAGGACTGGCTACATCAGGGGTGTGTGGCCTAATATGCAAAGGAGTTCTTGTTACAAAAAAGCCATCATCATCATCATCTTGAGGCTTTTGGTTAGAAGAGAGTAAGTAATAATCAGCTGTATGTTAACTATTGCAATATGATGCATCAATAAAAAAATGAAAAGACTGGATCTGCAACAAATTGAAACTATTGAGACGTTACATCCAGTACAATAATTAAGGCTACAATCTTAAGAATGCTTTCCTGGAAGTAAGACACTGAATAAAATGGAACCTGCATCTGAGTAAACTCTCTGAAAATTAAATTCAGCAATACTTAACTTTGGCTGGATTGTGCCAGGGGTTGGGGGTGGCAAGGCATGGCAGGAAGGCCATTTGGTCTGGGCCTCCAGCTCAAATGGGAGAGGGGGCTTCAATTTAGATATTTGTTACCTTTTTTGGCATTAGGTAAGTTTTTGTGCACATCTCTGGCAGTCCAAAATGTGGCACACTCTCTTAGCCACAGCTGCACACACAAGCAACAAAAAATCTGGTAAAAGACATAATTTTGTGTTATTCTTTTTTGTAGCCTTATTTGTTTTCATGTGTCATAATTTTTGTATTTATTATGGTTGGGTCCTCAAATGTTGGACATGGATGGTTACTCCATTTCTGAACCTGCATTACTTAGCATATCCACTTCAATGCATTGTGTGATGTCATCTTTAACACTGAAATTTATTAAAAGTAAATGTGTATGACCTTCCTTTCACATAAATCTTAAAAATCAAAATTCCACCAACTATGGTGGACAAGCAACCAATTGTGTGTTAGAACCATTTAAATGATACAATTTGATGTTGCCCCCCTTCAAGCAACATGTTTTAAGAATAAATAATGCAAAAAGAAAACTGATTTTTTTAAACCATCTGGAGTCATATACTGCAACCTTCACAGAACAAGTATGTTGAAAACATTAACACTGATAAAATCTACAGCTATAGTTAAATTCTTGAATGATATTCTGTCATTTAAGAACCCAGTCCCCGAAAGTGAAGTTATAGTTGCCTAATCAGGGCATTCACTGATATTTGTGTGTCAAAAGAGCTATTCTGCCAGATATTTAAGTTAAAGCTGAGCCTGCAACTGTAATTACAAAAACATTTTTCTGGGAGCAAGCCCCAAATACAATTGAGTAGGATTCTGAGTAGACCTCCATGGAATTGCTTTCTAAGCATGCTTACATGCAAGTAAATCAGCGGGAACAGCTGTCAGATATAAGAAATAAGTAAGACATTTTAAAAGTATCTCAAAGGGCACCCACAGAAATATCTATAATACATTGCCCAGAGACAAAGGTGCAAATATAATTAGATGGGAAGGAGTAGATTACAGATTAGAGATTACAGATTACAGTAGATTACAGATTAGAGTAGATTACATAAATAACACATGGAGCACTAATTGGCTGTTGTACTGCATATCAGAAGCCAAGTTTATAACTGAATCCCATGCAGATTTTACATGGCAGCCTTTGTGCTTCAAAAATCAACACAGTTCTACAGATAATAAGTGCTGATCTTTCAATTTAGTTTCAATGTAAATGTGGTTGCATCTTAACCTTATCCATTCCATGGTAATTGCACCAACACATACGTATTTGGAATTCAAACATTTAAATGTCAACCTCTGAGTGCTCCTCAAGGAACATTTCCCCAATAAAATAACTGATATTCAGTAACTCCAGTTATGAGATACACAATGGCTTTTTATTTATATTTCATGTACACTAAGTGATCTCAAATGTCTAATATAATATTCTGCCAATGAAATCAGAATACCTTCAACGGAACATGAATATACTCACCAACATCTTGTTACAGAATTAAGAATGAAAAGGATTCTTTAGAATAGTGGCATATGTTTAAACTATTCTCTCCCACTATGAAGAATGTAATTCTAACTAGCACAATATGCATGTTTGAGCAACATTCTGCAGTACTAACTGAAGAACAGCACTGCACTCTGTTGGATGTACTGATATTGTTCTAATTTAATATGCTGTTATACCCTCAATAAATATAAAAGGATTTCTCATGTTAATGCTTGTAGCCTTGTATTTTGGCATAGGTTTTAACCTTTTCTGTTCATTTTTGTTCTGAATACAAATCAGAAAAGCAAACTCCCAGCAATTATTAGCAAGGGGGGGGGGGGCTAATATGATTATTGTTGGACATATTACTTTGGAAAAAGGCAACTTTCATTCTCAAGGCAGCCATCCATTTAATTCAGACAGAGTTCACGTTGCTTCTAATATTGTTCTTATTACAGTCATCTGCCTATAATAGCCCCAAATGGGGACTATTTGCCAGAGACACCAGGTTTAGAATAGGTATCTCTTGTTCCATATCAATACATAGAAGCAATAATTGCCCAAGATATTCATCCTGAAAAAAAATCTGTACTTACAGAAAAGAAAGACAACAAGCATACTATGGGCAATTCCTATTTGTGCGGGTACAAAATGTCAAAGCCAGTTCCAATTTATTCCTTTGTCACTGAAATGAGTAGAACTATCTGTAAAGTAGAGGTATACACAATTCGTCTGGACAAGGGTTGGCTAGAATGTCAGGTATATCTCTTGTGATTTGTGCTTTAGGAGTTCATAATACCTTGATGTGATTTTTACATGAGACAGATGTTCAAACAAAGCTGGTGGTTTGTAAAGGCAGGGAAGTGTGAAGAGGAGTTTGGCAAGCAGCCATTGTCAACAGGTAATGAATACAGAATATCATACGGAAAAGGAGCCTGGTAATATTAACTGACTCTTCCTAGCGTCTACCAGAAGCCAAATGTTTCTCATGCACTGATCTGTCTAAAAGTTATATTACCTGGTCCTGTTTATACAGAAGTCAGTCTCACTGGATCCCATGGAAGTAAATAGGTTGGCTAGGGCCATGGAAAACCATACCTTATTCAAATATGAAGTCAGTAAAAAGCTATATTGGTTTGTATTTTAATTGTCATGTTTCGTGGAAGTTTTTTTTTTTCTGGCTAGCAGGCTGATTGAGATACATTATTTGGAAATAAACTTGGTTAATCAAAATTGAATTTACTTCTATGCAAGCAAGCTTGGTTTAAACTGTGCAAAAATTAACATGCTTCTGTAGCTGAACTATGATCACATTTGTGAAAACTAACACCATTTGGCAACAAACCTGATCCTTCTGGCCTTCCAATGGCCAGAATATACTGGTTGCTTCTATGGTCCATGAAAAACGCTGAGTGCAAAAAAATTACACAGTGTAAGGGGGGGGGGGGTAGTGTTTAGCTTTATTTGCCTGTATGATACATTTTTAAAACTACCCCCATAATGACAATTCCTGGAAAGGACAGAAAGTTTCCCAGTTCATGCCAGCCTATGTCTGCTGTGCAAAGGAGAATGAGAATATGCCTGAAATCTGGTAGGGGGGATTCCTTCAGAAAAGGACATAATCCCCAAAAATTTCTTCCCAAATTGGATAGGTGTATGTGGAGAAGTAACATCCAGACATGTCATTCCCAGTGAAGTCAACAGAAACAGCTATCTGATTTCCTATAATGATATGTGTTAATTCCAATACCAAGCATGTGACTCACATTTTAAAAGTGACAAACAACTGAAGTATGACTAACTTTTTGTTTGCTCTTTAATTAGATGGTGGTCATGGTCATCAGATGTGGGTGCTCAAACATGGCGTTCTTAAGCTGGAAACAGCAGTAAAATATTACTGAAAGATATTTAAAGCAAATCACATCTCAAATAGGTATGTTTGTAGTGATCCTCCATCACCAGCCTTAATTATTTCCTGTGAGGTGGGCAGATGCTAATGAGAAAGAAGGCCTTTTAGTTAACATCTGTGTTCCAGATGTCTCTCTGCAGGGAGAGAATAATGAGACAATTAACTGAAAGCCATATATATTTTGCCAGTTCAAATAAAGTAGGTCTAGAATAAGTTACAGAACCTCCACCACCACCACCACCTTTTTAAAAAATGACAAAATAATTTCCTTCTGGTGATCTGCAGAATTCTGATTAACTCCCCGATTGAGATCTAAACATAGTTTTTTTAAAAAAAGAAAATGCTCCCAAGAAGCATATAAGAGGTTTGATTTTTTTCCCTTTCCATAGGGCTCAGCTCAAAGCATTATACATGGTTGTCTCTTCCCTACTGAATCTTGACGACAACCCTGTGAGATGGGGAAAGATGATGAAGAAGAGTAGCTTTTTATACTCCACTTTTCACTACCCTAAGGAATTTCAAAGTGGTTTACTGTCATATTCCCTTCCCATAACAGGCACCTTGTGGAGCTGAGAGAGTTCTGAGAGAACTGTGACTAGTCTGAGGTCACCCAGCAGGTTCCATGTGGAGGAGTGGGGAATCTAACCTGATTCTACAAATTAGAGTCCATTGCTCTTAACCATTAAACCACACCGGCTCTCAGAGGCTGTGAGGCATAGGCAATATGCCCGCTACTACTCACAATACCAGGTGTGTACTTGAGCCTACAACTGAAATTTTCATTTACTTTGAACTTTCTGCACTGAAGTTTTTTTCAATGAAATTTTTAGCAATTTCTGATTTCTTCATAATTAAAAAAAATGTTATGGTTTGAGAGAATATTGCAGAAGAACGCATCAGTGATGGTATCCAATGTAACAAAAGTTAGATATTCAGAAGAATATCAGTCTATTAGCTAAAATATGCATTATACAAAATAGTGTCAGGGAGTGAAATTGTATATATAAAATTCAGAAACTCAAATTCAACTGACTGTTATGTACCTATGTGACATCCAGTTCTAAAAGTGGAAGATAACATTTGGTAAAAAATCAAGAAGGTATATATAACTACAGTAATATCCTATAAGATAGCTTTTTGTTGTTGTTATTTTACCAGTCAAAAGGAAGCAGAAATAAGAAACATTTTTTTTCCTGGCAAAGATTTTCAAATGAAGACAAAGCCACTGAAGAAAGGACACATAAGTAATATGTTACAGGTGCAAATTTGGTTGCTATCAACAGCATTTTAAAAACAGGATATTAATATTGAACTAAGAACATGAAATGGAGCTTTTCCATTTGGGTTTACAATTGACCCCTGTTATGTAGTATGGTTTGGATAGCAGATGGCAAATAATTGACAGAGTCAACCTAGGACACATTCCTATTTCTTTATCACCATAGTCTTCCACTAATTAAATTCACTGTTGACATCTTCATTTAATTCCTCAGCACCAAACAAAAGAAATTGCTCCCCATTTGTGCTTTAATGTCGTGCACACATGTTCTATAATACATGTTCTAATTTTCAGTTAATTTTAGTTTATCATTATATTTATAATTATATCTTTCTCCCAAATCTAACTGGGATTAAATTCTCAAGTGCCTGCAGGAAAGATTTAGCTCCCTAAATTGGCCCTGATGGACATTGTTAAAGAACATTAACAAAATACATAGAGATTTTCAATAATCACCTCATAGAAACCCAGTCACATTCAGTGGTTAGAGTCTCAAAATAGGATTGGCAAGTCCCAAGTTCTGAACCCTATGCTGCCATGGAAGCTTTCAGGATGATCTTGGGCCGGTCACACACTTTCAGCCTAACATACCTCACAGGGCTGTTAAGATACAGTGGAGGAGTGGAGAATCATTTAAGCACTTTATTCCCAGGCAGATAAAAGGCAGGGTATGAATGTGGACTTAATCCAGCCAATATGGAAGTACTACTGGTTAGGGGAAGGTCTGACCCAGGATTTAAAGTGTGTTCCATTTTGGATGTAGGATTGCCAGGATTTAAGTTGTGTCCCATTTTGGATGTAGGATTGCCAGGATTTAAGTTGTGTCCCATTTTGGATGTAGGGTTACCATTGCTGTATGGTGTACCCCTCTTCATCATGGCAGGTGGATTTGGGGGGTGCATTCCAGGGGTGGCCAGGAATGTTGCAGTGGCAATGGAGGTGACACTCTGCTTTTTAGTCAAAACTCTATGTTTTTATGGCTTCAAAACCATGGAGTTGCCCCAAAACCAGAGCGTCACCACACATTGACATCACCCAGAAGTGATATCACCATGTTGGGAATATCATGCAACAATGTCACTGTTTGGGGGTGGGTTTTCCCCCACTGGCCAGCTGGCACACTGAAGCTCCCAAAAGCAGGGGAACCCCCAACAGGACCTGGGGGCTGGCAACCCTATTTGGATGGGGTTGCACTTTCCTTGAAAGAACAGGTCCATAGTCTGGGGGTGCTCTTGGACCTAGGTTACAGCTAGATAAGCAGAGGCAACTGAGGCCAGGAGTGCCTTTTACCAGTTTTGACTGGTTAGCCAGCTGCAGACTTTCCTAAGCAAGAAAGATCTAGCCATCATGGTATATGCTCTGGTTACAGCTAGATTCCCATTACTGTAATGCTCTCTGCTTGGCACTCCTCTTGAAAAGTGTTTGGAAGGCTCATTTGGTGCAGACTGCTGCAGCCAAGATGTTGACTAGAGTGGGTCATAAGCAGTGTTCCCTCTAAGCTGAGTTAACGTGAGCTAGCTTACAGATTTTTAGCCTCCAGCTCATACATTTTTGTCTTAGCTCAGGAAGGATGACCCCAGAGCACTCTAATTTATGCAGTAGTTCACAACTTTAACTCCAGTAGCTCACAACTTTAAAGCCAGTAGCTCACAAAATAGATTTTTTGCTCACAAGACTCTGCAGCTTAAAGGGAACATTGGTCGTAAGGACCATATGATTCCCACCTTGGCTCATCTACACTGGCTTACAACTTGTTACTCGGCACAATTCAAGGTACTGGTGCTGCCATTTAAAGCTCTATATGGTTTGGGGCCAACATACCTGAAGGATTGCCTGCTCCCTTGCAAACCTATCCAACTACTACAATCATTTTCTGTGGGCCTGCTTTAGCTGCTCTCACCTTCTCCAATTAGATGGATAGCAATCCAGGAAAAGGCCTTGTCACTAGTGCCACCAAATTCTCTCCTCAGGGCGATCTGTCTGTCCCCTTTTGTTGCCATCTTCCACCAGTGGTGAAAACTTAGCATTCGCTCAGTGATCCCTCCTTCCTCCCTCAAGTTTTAACTGTTTTTATCTATTATACTTACTTTAAAATCTGGGTTTAACTTTTTTTAATCATGTATTTTTGTGTTGGTTTTAATGGCTGTGGAGAAACGCCATCTGAGAGTGTTGGTGCTTCATCCAAAAAGGCAGGGATCAGTAAATCCATTCAGCAGGCTTTGTAGCCTCCCCCCCCCTCCCTTCCAGAGCCAAACCAACAACGCTAGGGGGAAAATCTCCTAGAGAGGCAGGAAGTGCTGTTGTTCCTTGCATGTGTTAGGCAGGAAGAGAAGCCAGATTTGAACTGGGGCTCGAGCGAGCATGTGGTGAGCAATGGAGGCTCCGGCCTGTGGGGGAGGCCTGCTCAGGAAAATGAGGCCTCCAGGCAGGCAGACTAAGTAAGTACTTCACAAGACAGGGCAAGTTGAGATCAGGGCCAGCCGGATGCGTTTATAATCACCTTTATTTTGTTATGCTGTTTGCTGTGCTGGGCTGTGCTGTGCTAATTTTGTAGATGCAACTGTTTTTGTTTTGTTTTTCTTTTCCTATCTTTTTCTCTTTTTAAATAAATATATTTTTACTGTTTAAATGCTGGCAGTCAATCTCTGTACCACCTAGATCCCCAGACCGCTTTAGACCACGCTGTTTTTGAGAAGGGGGCCCCGGGGAAGGGGGAAGGCATGCAGTTGGATAAGGTGTCAATCCTCCAGGGGTGCCCCAAAGAAGCGCTGAGGTCTCTGTGAAACCCAAGTGCAGGGTGGCAGAGGACCTGGAGGCCTGGCCTCACAGCTGGAGAGGGGGATTGGGAGTCCTGTTCCTCTCAATCTGAACCCCGGGACTGAGCAGGTGGTGGCAGCGCGCCCAAGGGGCAGGAGGAGAAATAGCTCCCTCCAGGAGTTGGCGACCCCATAGGGAGCTGACGGGACCAGGTCTGAAGGCAGAATCGGGCCGGTTCCGCCACAATGGCTTTAAAGATGAGATTTTAATTTGTTAGCCATCTATAAAGGCAGAAAGTTGTGGTGAAAATCTTGTTAATAATTAGTAATAATAATAGTAAATTAAGAAAATATATAAATAACTGATTTATCATGTTTTGTCTGATTTGGTCATGTGTGCGTGTGTTTGTGTTGTACTACCGATTGCAATGCTGCACATTAAGATGGCATGGCAAATGCTATCTAGTGTCCTGGTATACAAGAGAAGCATTTCCTTTGATCCACCTGTGCTTGAGCTTAATCATGAGAGTTCCTGGCCCTTTGGATTGTGCACTACTATGTCAGATATTCTCGTTGAGACTTTTGGAACTCCTTAATATCTTACCCATTGTGGACTTGTGAATACATGATTGCTTTGCCTTCACTATTACTGTTGAAAAAGGTTCTGATACCGAAACAGGTTAATGTATTGATCAAATTTCATTGAGAATACCCCATCTTCGAGTTTATGACTATATATCCTTTATTATACCCTTTGAGGACTATTCATCTATTTGAATGTTGAATACATTGTTTACATTTCAGTTTCGATGTTTGCTTTTTGTACTACATATTTTCTACAGAATTTTGGATGGTGTATGTCTATTATTCTTCATTGTAATAGAATAGTCTAGTGCATTATTTGAGCAGTTTGTGTATCATTTCAGGTTTGGGGGGATCCCCTTTGGTGTTTTTTCTGGTCTTTTTTCCCTGCCTCTTTTTTTTCATTATGTCAGCCTCAGCAGCAGCATTTCCTAGTGCTGAGGAAAGTAGGAGGAGAGTAAGCAAATAGCATCAGAACCACTCCATTTATCAAATTAAAGTTCTTTCTGAGCTGACTTTCTCAGCACAGTTCTCTTCAGTGCAGTGTCAAGATCTCTCTACAGTTTGGCTGAGTGGTAAATATGCATATAAATTATCCATGCTGAGTCAGTCTCCCCAGCCTTCTGGTTTTTTTGAACTCTTAAAGCACACAGCCATGTAGCAGAATATCATCCAAGCCCAAATGCTACTGAGTATTTAGTGTTTGTCTTTAATTTTTCAGTTTGGATTGGTTATAATAGCTATATTAACAAACAGGGGCATTTAAAATGTGGTTTTCAGTTAGTTAATATCTGAAGGAAGGTACATCTGTTTAATAAACTGCTGGAAATTACAGTATAAGAAAATGCTGTGCTACACTGTACTGTGGTATCCATAGTGGTAGGCTGCCATTTTTTAAAGAAATGGTGCTGTTCATTAAATAGCTTTGAGATACTGAATAATTCAGCTAAATAGGAAAAGTACATTCCAATTACCTTTCAATTATATAACTATAGAGAAAGTAATTTAAAAGTAAAACATAGATAAGGTACATCGGCCATTTCAAAATGACATGATTTCCAAGAATGAATTCCCTTTGCCATATCTTAATCACTGTTGTTTAAAACTGACTCTATTTTGTGAGGAATGAAGAATAATTAGACACTGCAGTGAACTCACACTTCTACCATTTGTCCTGGCAGCAGCACTAAAACAAAACAAAAAAAATCACCCTTATATTGGATTTATCCAGGAAGGTGAGTTACAAGTAACAATATATCACACTAATGCAAACCATCAGAAAAACACACACAACCTAACCATCCCTAAGGAGAAAAATGTCCACACTACACTAACTTCACAAGTGGAATTACAGAGTGAAAGCAACATAGTTGTTGTGTCTTGAACATAAGCTATTATACCGCATGGCGATCGCTACAGAGGCAACCTGTGGGTCCCCGGATGTAGCTCACCAGACGCCCCGCCCATCAAGATCTGTGGCGGGAAGTTTGACTGACCAGGATTGGACTGGTCAGACGAGGGGGCAGTTCCGAGTAATGTATATAAGTGGGACCTGGCCCGCGTGCTCTCTCTCTTGTGATGTGCTACTGAATAAACCATGTTGCCTTCAAACCGTCTCGATTTCCAGTACATTACAGTGGCAACAAGGACGGGATCTTAGCCAGCCCACTCTAGAGGGGCTTTGCGGATCCAGTTGGAGATGAAGAAGGCAAACCGTTGGGAGACCGATATGCCTGCCGCCGCAGCCACCATGGCTAACCAGAGCAGAACCACGGGCCGTCTCGAAGAGTTCAACCCCGCTACTCCGGAGAGGTGGGAGACCTACACGGAGTGGGTCGAGTGCTACCTTCGAGCGAACAGGATAACGGAGGATAGCCTAAAGAGAGATGTCCTCCTGAGCATCTGCGGAGAGGCCACATTCGAGATTGCCAAGGGTCTCTCGGCCCCCGCGAGGATCACGGAGAAGATGTACGAGGAGATAGTCAGACTCCTCACTGAGCACTCTTTGCCCCAACCCTCACTCATCACACGCCAGTTCCTCTTCCACAAGAGGGACCAAGAGGTGGGAAAGATGGCAGCAAACTACTTGGCTGCTCTCCGCCAAATCTCAGGCAACTGTAGCTTCGATAATCTAGAGGAGACCCTGAGGGACCGTTTCGTCTGGGGCCTGAGGGATGAAAGACTGCAACAAAAGCTCTTTGTGAGGGAAGAGCCCACCCTCCAGAGCGCCTTCAACGAGGCCGTTTTGTTTGAGTGGACCATGAAACCTTCCCCAACATGAGGGCTGAAGCCGTCAATCAGGAAGAGATGGGCCCAAGCCAACCTGACGAGGAGGAGGCGCACCAGCTACGCCGCCAAACAGGGGTGGGCCTACAAGCGACCCAGTGACCCCGAGTGACCGAGAGACCAGCCGCCACCAAGTGTGCCAGCTGCGGAGACCAACACGAACGACGGGACTGCTCCTACCGCAACTTGGTCTGTAGGAGTTGCAGCAAGATGGGCCACATTGCGAGGGCTTGCCGGGCCAAGGCCACCTGCCGCCGCCAGTCTACCAACCAGGAATTGACCGGGGATTACTCGACCGCCTCGACCAGTGTGCAGGTAATGAACTTACCCGACGATACCCCCCAAAAGGTCAAGGTCTCGGTCAGGATCGAGGGCAAACCCTGCCTGATGGAACTGGACTCGGGTTCCTCCATCTCCATAATATCGAAGGAATCCTTGAGGAATCTGTGCCCACATGGCTGGCCCGGGCTGTGACCGGCATGCTTCGTGCTACGGGACTTAAAAAAAAAAACCCGTTCAGATCCTGGGATGGGCAACGGTGGGGGTGGAGTACAACAGGTTTAGGGATAAACTCGACATACTAGTGGTTAAACGGCAGCTCACCACCTTGTTGGGCCTGGCCTGGTTCCGGCCGCAGGGAATAAAGATCGTGGGGGTGCAGCAGCTGGGGGCGCGGGGATTCAAAAACATGTGCAGGGAGTTCCCAGAGGTGTTTGATGGGGCCCTAGGGTGCTACAAGGGGCCTCCCATATCCTTACCCCTTGATCCCCACGTGCGACCCTTAAGGCTGAAGGCCAGGCGGGTCCCGTTCACTCTGAAGCCTAAAATTGAAGCAGAGCTAGACCACTTCACAGCCCAGGGAGTGCTGGAACCCATTTCCTATGCTGCATGGGAAACCCCGATAGTTACCCCAGTGAAGCCGAACGGGGAGGTGCGCATATGCGCCGATTATAAGTGCACCATTAACAAGGCACTACAAGATAACCCCTGCCCCGTTCCAGTAATCAGCCACATTCTGGCAGCATTAGCGGGGTCCAAAATCTTTGGAAAACTAGACTTGGCCCAGGCATACCAGCAGCTGCCCGTGGACGCCGCGACGGCCGAAGCACAGACCATAGTAACCCACAGGGAGGCGTTTAAGGTACGACAGTTGCAGTTTGGGGTGAACGTGGCCCCGGGGGTGTTTCAGAGCCTGATGGATTCTCTCCTCAAAGGGATCCCCAGGGTGCAATCGTTTTTCGACAACGTTTTGATCACCACACCTGACGCGGAGGAGTTTAGCAACCGGCTGCGAGAAGTACTCCGCCATTTCCAAGAGGCCGGTCTGAAGGTCAAGCAAGAAAAATGTTCCCTCGGGGTACCAAGGGTAGAGTTCTTGGGGTTTGCAGTAGACGCAGCGGAGATCCACCCGACACCAGACAAAACTAAGGCCATAGTGGAAGCCCCCACCCCCACGGGCAAGGCGGAGTTTCTTGGGGTTATTAAATTTTTACCATTTGTTCCTACCCCATAAAGCCGCCATAGCAGAAGCCCTCCACAGGCTCCTTGACAAAAATGCCACGTGGGTCTGGGGAAAGAAGCAGGACGCTGCCTTCCAGGCGGTCAAGGGGCTGCTCGTATCTAACAGTGCTCCACCATTTCAATGAAAGCCTACCGGTGATCTTAGCATGCGACGTGTCACCGTATGGGGTGGACACCATCCTGGGTCACCAACTCCTGGACGGTTGGGAGGTTCCGGTAGCCTACTACTCAAGAACCCTGACCCCAGCGGAGCGGAACTATGCCCAGATAGATAAAGAGGCCTTAGCGATCGTGGCAGGGGTGCATAAGTTTAACGACTACCTGTACGGGAGACGTTTTACAATAGCCACGGACTACAAACTGCTCCTGGGCCTCCTCGCCCTGGACTGCCAAACGCCACAGATTCTATCGCAGCACGTTATGTGGTGGAATCAGTTCCTCAACTCCTACACATATGCCCTGGTCCACCAGCCAGGCAAGGCGATGGGACACGCAGATGCTCTCAGTCGCCTACCGCTGCCCTCCACAAACCCCGACCCAGCCCACCATGTGATGGTCATCAAAACGCTACCGGAGAGACCCCTACACGCAGCAGAGGTAGCAAAAGCCACGGGGCACGACAAATACTCACGCGGGTTCTTGACTGGTTGGTGAGGGGATGGCCAGAGGGAAAACAGGGCGAAGAGTTCAGGGCATACACAACACGCAAGGAAGAACTATCCTCCCACAAGGGATGTCTATTATGGGGGAGCAGGGTGGTGGTTCCCTCCCCCCACTGCGGAGACAAGTGCTGGAGGCCCTTCATGAAATACATCCAGGGATTGTACGGATAAAGGCCTTCGCACGCAGCTATGTATGGTGGCCGGGGATGGACGAAGATATAGAGGGGTGGGTCCGGAGGTGCAAAGCATGCCAGGAGTCCCGACCTGAACCGCCCAGTGCCCCCGCTCAACGCTGGGAAGCACACAGGAAGCCATGGTCTAGGCTACACATCGACTTTGCGGGGCCCTTTCAGGGCCAAATTTTCTTCATCCTGGTGGATGCGTACACCAAGTGGCTGGAAGTCATTCTGGTAGCTTCAACCTCAATGGCGGTGGCGATCCGGGTGTTATGCAGGGTCCTGAGCACGCACGGGATTCCAGACACCATCGTCTCTGATAATGGGACAGCCTTCACCTCCTGGGAATTCAGGGAGTTCTTGCAGAGATACCTTGGCCGTTGGTGGCCCCCTTCCATCCGGCCACCAACGGCCAAGCAGAGTGGATGGTGCGCACCACTAAAGAAGCCCTGGGCCGTATCGTGCAGGGGGACTGGGACCACCGCCTAGCCACCTTCCTATTTGATAATAGGATAACCCCCAACCCAGTAACCGGGGTCAGCCCAGCTGAGTTGTTAATGGGACGGAAGCTAATCACAAGATTAGATCGGCTGCACCCCGACCGGGCCACTGACATCCGCAGTTCCCCAGAGATCAGAGAAGCGGCCAGGGGGTTCTTCCCAGGGGATCCGGTGTACACGAAGAACTACACTAGCGGCCCCAAGTAGGTAGCGAGCCAGGTGCTACGAGTAATAAGGTCCCGCCACTACGACATATCAACAGAGGAAGGCAGGATATTGCGGAGGCATATAGATCAAATGCACCGCCGCACCTTGCCGGAAGAGCCGGCTGCAATATGGAGTAAGAAGGAATCTACGCCCACGCCGACCGCTCCGGCCGATCGGGCGGTAGAGCCAGACCAAATTGGGGGCGACTCCCCAAGAGTAGGGACACCTGACGAGCAGCAGGGCACAGACCATCATAGGCCGGCATTCCTCCCACGTGGGGAAACCGCTGCCCCGGCCGCCACGGCAGCCGTGGCCCCGGTGGCACCTGTAACCGCTCCGACTCCACTCATAATCCCAAGGAGGTCGACTAGGGAGTGCACGGCCCCCGCCTACTTGCGGGATTATGTGTTCTGAGCTAGGGGGGGAGGAGTGCTGTGTCTTGAACATAAGCTATTATACCGCATGTCGATCGCTACAGAGGTGACCCGTGGGTCCCCGGATGTAGCTCACCAGACGCCCCGCCCATCAAGATCTGTGGTGGGAAGTTTGACTGACCAGGACTGGACTGGTCAGACGAGGGGGCAGTTCCAGGTAATGTATATAAACGGGACCCGGCCCACGTGCTCTCTCTCTTGTGATATGCTACTGAATAAACCATGTTGCCTTCAAATCGTCTCGGTTTCCAGTACATTACAATAGTGAAATGGTTTGAACACACATTCTCTGGCCTGAAAATAAATATCTTTGAACGCATTAGATGTGTGTTCAGTCCACTTTCACCATCAGGGCTTTTTTTGTAGAAAAAGCCCAGCATGAACTCATTTGCATATTAGGCCACACCCCTGATGCCAAGGCAGCCAGAACTGCGTTTCTGTGCATTCCTGCTTTAAAAAAAAAGCCCTGTTCGCCATACTTTGGAATGTCAGGTTGCCTTCACCTATGGAAGTTACCACTCCCAATTCATCACCTATTCCATCTTCTTAACTGTTCTGAGGCAGGATATTCCACTGTGAGAAATCCTCATTCCCTCAGTACTACCCATATCTTAGTGTTGCTTTCCCTGTGGTCTTTTACAGCTGCCTTGCTTGCCTCAGTGTTGCATTGTGGATCCTGGATGAGGAGGAGGCAGCACCTAGCTTGATCTTACAGAGTCTTCCTGTGAGCACTGGAGGGAGCAAAGTATGACCAATGAGCACAGTGGTCATGTGCCCAGCATTGTACTCTTTAGATTCAGTCTGACTGGTTAAGTTCTTAAAGTACAGGACTTAACCTGGAGAGATCTAGGTTTACATCTATTTTACATCATAAAATTCATTGTGTGACAAGTATTAATAAGTCTAGTGAAAATAGTATGTGAAAGAGACCTTCAGTGGGGCAACAAAGAGGGATGAGGTGGATCACCCTCCTTACCCCACTAATGTTATGAAAGCAACAGCCTCTAGCAAACAGAGATGGTGTCAGGATAACAGGCCTCATCATCATGAGGAGACACAGTTACCATCACTATCTCTTTCAGTCATCCTTCTTGATGGGAACCTCTTCTTTATTGTAGCCTCTGTGGTGGCAGCCACTGTCAGGCTGAACAGTTGCTGAGGAAAGATTTGTGAGAGCAGGAGCTCTGGCCTTATCCCAAGTTAAGCTTCTACTGACTTCCTTTACTCAACCATGGTAATGGTTCTCAAACAGAGCTGCTTCTGTTGGTGAGAGAAGGAGGCTTGTCATGGCTTTCCACAGCCAGCAAGTTGATGATATTGGCTATATATGATGATATTGGCTTTATATCCCATCCTATACCTGAATCTCAGAGTCTCAGAGTCCCCCCCCCCTCTGCACAACAGACACTCTGTGAGGTAGGTGGAACTGAGAGAGCTTTTTACAGCAGCTGCCCTTTCAAGGACAACTCCTGTGAAAGCTATGACTGACCCAAGGCCATTCCAGCAGATGCAAGTGGAGGAGTGGGGAATCAAACCAGCTTCTCCCAGATAAGAGTCCATGCACTTAACCACTACACCCAACTGGGTCTCAAGACATCTGGAGAACTTGCTATCCTTGTCTATTCACACTGTCCCATTCTGTCATCTGTAAAGACATGTCTTGGCCGTGCTGGAATGTGTCCAAGTGTAACCCTTCTGAGTCAAGTCATATTTGAGCTTAATCATGTACAGTTTTGGCTCAATAGAAGACAGAAAAGTTAGCAATATCAGTTAGTTTCACAAAGGATATTATCTAATACATCATATTATCCACACCAAATAAATGATATTGTTTAGTAGAGTTAATATCCATCAATAATTTCAAGTTAATATACAGCTCAAAATGTTTTATACATTTTTAAATTTTGTCATGCAATTTGTACAAATACTTCTGATTGTCTCTTTCCCCTTTAATTTGTTTTAGCATTCATACATAGGTACTACGCACTGCTTGTCTGTCACATTTGCGTAACTTTACAAATACTGCTTCTCTCACTTCCCAAGCTAGTGGTTTTAGCAGATGTGCTCATTTTTTTTTGTTAAACGACCATCTATATTCCGAAACAAATAAATGGACATTAGGAGAAAGAAAGAAAGAAAGAAAGAAAGAAAGAAAGAAAGAAAGAAAGAAAGAAAGAAAGAAAGAAAGAAAGAAAGAAAGAAAGAAAGAAAGAAAGAAAGATTTTTAATTCTTAAAATGACAAAAAGAGAATTATGGAGTTATGGAGAAAGGGAAGGATTGCCCTTTCATGGAAATGCTGACATTGATAATAATCTGTAACATGGTTGTTCCTTTCCACTTAAAATGGGACAAGATGTATTTACTGTTTTAAAATGTTGGCATATGTTCATTTAAACCAAAATGGGGTTGCATCATGACAATACCACAGGGGTTTTTTTTAGTTCTTATTTTCTCAGAAAGATCCTAGAAATGCCCAAATGAGCATCTATCAGAAGGCTTTAAAAACCCTCTTTATTATGTTACAATGCAATAACATGCAGAGTTACTACAGTCTAAGTTCTTTGCAGTGCCATCCTAAAGAAAGAGCCCATTGTCTTTTAGTAGAAGGGTATAATTCTGCTTAAGATGACATTGTTACTGTACCAGTTCTAAAAAGAGAGATTTAAAAATGTAATCTAAGGTCTAAAAGCCTCAAAGAAGGCAAAAAGTTAAGAGTGCTGTGCTCATCTTGAGTTCGTGTTGTGTTGGGTATTTCTTATAATGATTTGCTGAACAACATCTCTAAATATCTCTCCCGCAGTGTTTCTACAGATCACCCAGTAAGCCATCCAGCAGAACCATTTGACAGCGATTCCACCACCAGGACAATAATTAATTGGTTTATCCTAGCATGTAGGTGGATCACATGTATTGTATCACTAAGCACCAAAGGCTATTCTCTGCTGGATCAGGAAACATGCACACTGCACTGATGACCTATGTTATCTTTTATAGAGCTAAATCAAATTGTATGTATGGCAGGGGAAGGCCTGGATCTAGCGCTTCCACCCAAGGGTAATTAGTAGGTATATACAAATGCATACCTGCATGTGTAAATGAAATTCTGTATTATAGCTTGTTGCTGTACTCAAATATCTATGGAATTGGGCAAATATGTCAGCTGAACAAGTGTCAAAACACTGACCAAAATATAATTATTTCTCTGTGTGTCTTCCTTTATATCCTGCCATGGTCTTCATAACTGTTAGCTTTATTTTCTTAAGGCATTTCAAATTCATTCAACAAAGGGAGAAAAAATCCAGATAATATGAAAGGAGGGAGCAAAACTTCTGACCTGATGTTACCAAAAATAAAAATAAAAAGAGACACTAAGATGAAAACAAAATAGTGTCATGGATTTACATATGGGGGTTTTGATGGATACTAGGGCTGGGTTTTAGATCAAAACTCACCATCTCAAAACCACTCCTTTTCATCCGCCTGCAGGACTTGAGGTAAGTACGTATACGCTTTCTGGCACGCTCTTGATACTCAGGGAATTGTCGCCTGCATGAGTCAATGATAGCCTGGATCTTTTCTTTGGGCTGCTTAGAGATTGGGACCATTCGGTCCAAGTTTTCATCTACAAACAGCCTGACAAACATCTGTTGGCAAGAGGGAGACAGAGGAGAAGGATTTGGAGGGGTGCTCTCTTCTCTTTCTAAGCTTCCTGTCTCAATTACAGATAGGAAGCCATGTATGTTTGTTTTTTCTTAACACAGTGAAGAGCTTTGTAATGGAAAGCCAGAAATGTTAAGCAAACAAGGATTTTATTTTAGGACTGACAAAAAAGACAAGAAAAGATTAGACTATAGTGTACAGAAATTGTGAAGGAAATTTAACACAGATTGTGAAAATAGCCATGGCTTTATGTCTTTTATTAGCAATGTGCTATGATTGCTGCATTGTTCTACTCTGTCTATAACTCTTCCTTTGCTGTGAATAATTCTTCATGTTGTCATGCAAAATTTTATAAATGGAAAACAATAGAAAATAGCTGACCCCAAGAATACTCTTGAGAATCTATCTGCAGGACCTCGTTCCACTGTTTCCATCTATTAGGCAAACATGCACACAAAAACACACACAAATACACAAAGTAGAAAATTCCCCTACATTAAATAAGCTTAAATCTGGTTAACCTGGTGACTTCTAAGTGTTCTAATGGGCTTGTGGGAAGGGTTTCATAAATAAAATTAATGCAACTCTTTTAATGCAACATTTACCCATGAACAACAGCCCCAAATTAACAGAAGTGAATTCAGAAAAGCATGAAGACAACTCACATTAAAAGCTTTCAGCCGCTCAGCTTCCACCCCATCAGATTCAGCAGCCTTTTCATTATCTTCTTGTTCATCATGGTCATCCTCATCTTCCTCACCCCGGTTCAAGGAGAGGTCTTCAGCACCTCTGTCCATGCTTTCATTTTTGCCAGAATCATAGCTTGAATAGCTATGGGCAGGTGACTAGGAGTAAAGAAATGCATTTTGTAAAATGTATCAGATTACAGAGTCTGCCTTTTTTAAAATATCAACAGATCCTCAACAATAGTTAAGATGAAATGTGGACCAGGAGCTCTGTTAGCGGAACTTTAGTTAAAACTTCTTTGCAAGGCAGTGTATAGAGATGCAGAATTTAGGCATAAAACAAGAAATTGCATCATAAAAATATAAAATATATGAAAACTCAGTTATTATGATCCATATTAATGTGGACCTATAAGAATGTTTCAGTTCTACTTTGGAATCACTCTGTTTTATTATTTGCCCCAAGTCCTTGAAGTCTCTTAGAATCTGGAAATTCTGATGTTCTTGAAAATATTTTGTTTTTATAAATATATTGTAGCTTATACATTTATTGAATGAAAAAATAATCTATGCAATCTTTGCATTCTTATTCCTTTATAACCATAATGATTTACGTATGTTTTGTTACTTGGATACAGCAACCAGGATACAGAGTAAACCATGAAAAGAAGGCTTCCAGTAATATCTGTCTCTAGAGATCCACGCTCAGACATATCCAATCCAAATATATACCCTGGGGGGGGGGAGGGAAGTATCAGTATTTTGAGGGTATATATGGATCTGAATACACATTGGAGAATCACAGGCAAAGCTAGTATATCCAATCAGAAAAATGTCCAATATATCCAGGTATATTTGGTGTGGTGGAACCAGCCTGCTCTGGCTTGCAGGCTATATTCCACCCTGTCCTCCTATGTTTTTCTCAACACCTGGAAAGGCTTCTGTTCTACTCTTGGATAGCTCACCACCTTCCATCTGACCATTGTATAGAATTGCCCACTGGGAGGGTCAGGACTCCCAGCTTTCCTTCTGAGGCTTCTCCCCCTGTCTCCTGCTGCCCAGTACCTGGTCACCATAGAGACAGTTTACTGCTTTGCACACCTTTGGAGGAATACCTACTTGCCAACTGTCTGCCTTCCCCTTGATGCTCCTTTTAAGTAGTGTGTCTGAGACAGTGGAGGTGTATGTGGTACAGAGAACCACTAATGGCATTAAAAGTTATAAAGTATTTATTCAAAAGAAAATGTTTACAAGCATACTTTTAGCATAGAACTATATTGAGCAAGGAATTCCAAATGAAACGGGTAAAACACAAATCCTCTGTCCCTTTCTCTATACACACCCTATCAGATGTTATAGGACAGTCTCCTTTTGCTTAGGATGTTACATATCTCTATAAAATTTTCATAATCTTGAAGCTTGCAAGCACATGATTAATGGCTGCTTTCCCAATGGAGAGGTCTGTGTGGATGCAGCATGCAAGGGAAAGAGACCTTCTTCCTGCTGCAAAGAGTTTTATCAAGAAGTGTTTCCTGGGGGGTTTTCCTGGAGATTATTCCTGGATTAATTCTAGTCTAAGGTCCTCCAAATCTCTGTTCCCTACTTGGAGAAGAGGAAGAGTTTATCTCTCCTGTTAGATCAATTAGCATTTGTATGAAGGTGAGATGAGGAATGTCTGAGAAGCAATTGAACTGATTCCTCCCTCTCTTCTGCCTGTTTACTGCCCAGAAAGGTGGGGGGACTTTTAAAATGCACCATGGAGGTTTGGTTCATCTCAAACTTCTCAGGAAAAAAATGCATTTCCTCATATTTGGGTATACCCAGAGCCAGCAATTTAAAATTTAACACTCTCCAAGGGAGCTTGTTTTTTGTTTTTTCTTTTGCACATTTCCCAGGGAACATGTAGGAGGGGTGAAGAAGAAAGATGCCACAGGCAAATGGAATTGCATATTAGGGAGAATTGACATCAGTGTGTATGTTGTGTGTGTTTGTGACTTAGAGGTATACCTTGCTGTCTCAGGTTCTTCTGGAATTATGTGAATTGTTATTGGTTCTCTTGGTTTGTGCTGCCACATTGGCACTAGGTTCTGCTGGGTTTCTTTGAATTAAAATAGATTATGTTGGGCTTGCAAAAATCTTTCCTGTTGCTTAAATTTGTTCTGCTCAGCTTCCATGGATTAACATTGATTCTGTTGGGCTTCCAAAAGTGCCACCCATTGCATAAATTTACTCTGCTAGGATTCTCTATTTTGACATAGGTTCTGCAAATCCCCCCCTCCCGCTTAAGTTTGTTTAACTGGACTTCTGTGAATTGACATAAATTTTTATGGGCTTGCAAAAGCCCCACCCCTCTTAAGTTTGTTCTGCTGGGCTTCTGTGGATTGCCATTGATTCTGTTGGGCTTAAGTTTGTTCTGCTAGGATTCTCTGGTTTGACATTGGTTTTGTTGGGCTTGTGCTGCAACTTTGACCTTGGATTCTGATGGGTTTCTGTGGATTGACATCAGTTCTGTTGAGCTTGCAAATGTGCTCTCCTTGTCTAAGTTTTGCTGGGATTCTTTGGTATGACATTGCTTGTGGTGGGCTTGCCACACTTACTTGTGGTTCTGCTGGGATTCTCTGGTTTGACATTGGTTCCCTTGGGATTGAGCTGCAACATTGGCATTCTGTGCTGAGCTTCCTGGGATTGTCATCAGTTCTGTTGGGCTTGCAAAAGTGTCTTCCTTCTTCAAGTTCTGCTATAATTCTCTGGTTTGACATTGCTACTTTTGGGCTTGCCACATTGGTTTATTCTTCTTCTGGGATTCCCTGGCTCTGCATTGTTTCTATTGCACTTGTTTTGTTTGCATGGAAGGCATCTGATGAGTGATTGTTGAACCATGCTGTCATGAGGGCTGTAATTCCAATTCCAGAACACTTTTGCTACTTCCAGAGGTTGTAACTCCACTCTGGGGGCTGCCATTCCAGTCCCAGAACAGTCTATCTGGGCCAGAGACCCTAATTATAAACCAATTATACTTTTCCATTGCAACTTCTGTTTGCTGTAATGTATTTCAATGGAGCCCATACAAGTCAATTGGTATTCTTGCTTCCCATTATATCCAGTTGACATTCCAGCATCTCTCATTGTTCTCAGTGGGCAATCCTGTCATTTGTTTTACTACATCCCTCCTTGCTAAATTGGTTTGTCTTGGATTCTCTTTTTTGACATTGGTTATGTGAGGCTTGCCACATTGCCCTGTGATTCTGCTGGTTCTGTATTTTACTTTTATTTTTTTCTTGGTTCTGTCTGTTTAGAGAGGATTTTTGTCAGGGATTGCTTTGCTTGCTCTTGTGTCTTTCACTATGATTTGCCCTAGAGTAAGCACAGAATTCCCTTTCCCTCCCATAGCAAGCAATGGGAGGATGGTTGGAGGCACCCTTTTTAAGAGGCATAGAATTGGATCTATTAGTCCAATTCTCTAGAAATTTGAAGGTTATTTAAAGAACAGGTATCAACAGCTCTATGGCAATTTTGGTGCAATTTGGTCAAAAGTGCTTTGGATAGATTACCCATAGGGAATAATGGAGCCAAATAATATTGGAATCCCCCCCCCCCCGCCGTCTCCCCCAGATCTGAATATTTTAAACCTGGAAAACCAGGAATGCCTTTGGGGGGGGGGGGGAGGAGGCTCCTTGATATCTGAATCCTCCAAATGCCATTTTCTCAAGCTGCACATCCCTATCACATTTTCCTCCCTCCTTTCCTATATAGTAAAGAATGAAACTGCTTCAAATGTTTTCTTCACCACCAGACTCTCCCTAGATGAACAGAAGTTTCAGATATACCATTCCTCAATTTTTTCTGTATGGTAAAATATTTGTCATGTTAAACAGACATGTAAGTAAACAGACAAGTAAGTAAGTAAAAAAAAATAAGGTTTCAAAGAAATTGTTACAAAATAAACTCCTGAAGAGAAAAGTAATCCCCACCACCCACAACACCATTTTGTCCCTCTCTATGCATATGTTCTAGTTGTATACCTATTCATGTTAGTTACACCAGTAATGCTGTCCAGTCATCTCATCTTTTGCCATTCCCTTCTTCTTTTGCCTTCTGTCTTTCCCAGCAAATGCTCCCTTCTCATTAGGTGGTCAAAGTATTTGAGCTTCAGCTTCAGCATCTGACCTTCCAGAGAACAGTCAGAGTTGATTTCCCGTAGGACTGACTGATTTGATCTTCCTGCAGTCCAAGGGACTCCCAAGAGACTTCTCCAGAACCACAGTTTGAAAGCATCTATTTTTCTGTGCTCCGCCTTCCTTATGGTCCAACTCTCACAGCCATACGTTACTACTTTGAATGCCATCGCTTTGACTATATGGACTTTTGTTGGCAGTGATCTCTACTTTTTATTATACTGCTTAGGTTTTCCATAGCTGTCCTCCCAAGGAGCAAATGTCTTTTAATTTCACGGCTATAGTCACAATCTGCAGTGATCTTGGGTCCCAGAAATGTGAAGTCTGTCACTACTTCCATGTCTTCCCCTTCTATGCATAGAACATTTGCCAATGAGTGATGGGCCAGATGCCATGATCTTAGTTTTTTTGATGTTGAGTTTCAAGCCTATTTTTGTGCTCTTCCTTCACTTTTGTCATTAGAGTGGTGTCATCTGCATATCTGAGGTTGTTGAGGTTTTTCCTGGCAATCTTAATTCCGGCTTGTGATTCATCCAGGCTGGCATTCCACATGATGTACTCTGCATATAAATTAAATAAGCAGGGTGACAATATACATCCTTGTCAAATTCCTTTTCCTATTCTAAACCAATTAGTTGTTCCATATCCTGTTCTGACAGTTGCTTCCTGACCCTTATACGGTTTCTCAGGAGACATGTGAGGTGGTCTGGTACTCCCATCTCTTTAAGGACTTGCCACAGTTTGTTGTGCTCCACACAATCAAATGTTTTGGCATAGTCAATGAAGCAGAAATAGATGTTTTTCTGGTACTCCCATGCTGTCTCCATAATCCAGCGAATGTTGACAATTTGATCTCTAGTTCCTCTACCTCTCCAAAACCTAACTTATACTTCTGTTAGTTCCCAGTCCACATACTGCTGAAGCCCAGCTTTAGGATCTTTAACATGGCCTTGCTGGTGTGTGAAATGACTGCATACAATTTGTTTTCTACTCAAGGCCTGACATTTCCTAGTGGTACTAGGTGAAGATTGGAGAAAGCTTGCTAGCTGACTTTGCTGGATAAATCACATATAGTCATTTCATTAAATAATTATTCAACCTGTCAAAAGTTTTTCAAGTACTAGCAGAAACAAATATTGCTAGTTTTGCCTGTTTTGGATTTTATAACAAACTAGAAAAATCACCAAATAAAAAGAAAGGAAATCACAATTCTTTACTACAGTTCATTAAAGTGAAAAACACATTCAGAACGATGGCACATGTACAGAGTTTCCAACACAATAGCATACAAATGCAATTCATTAACCATTTATATACATTTACAATAGCCACTGTTCGGGATTCCAGACTGACACGTTCTCTTTAAAATTTCTGTAGTCCAAAGTTACACCAAGGGAGCTAAGCCAAAATCACCTTCTTCTGCTCCCAATGCTCATGCAAAGGTTCAAGTGCCTGTAGCTTTCGAAAGAAAGAAGAAATAATGGAGTGAAGAAATGTGGAGTGCTGATGAACAGATGAGAGAATCCATGGAAAGCAATAAACTATAAACTGGAGAGAGAAAGAGAACTCGTCTTTCCAGAATTTAAAGATAGTTTTGTATGTCTTTTTTAGCTCGACCCCTCATAATGCAAACATTCTTCTCGGAGCCACAGAAAGATATCATTCACTCTTGGATTAATGCATCACCTTCAATTGATCTGCACACGGCTTTCTGTTTTGGATTTTAGGCAGACTGCCATCTTTTATGAATATTCTGGTCAGCAAGTCAGAATATGCCAAGTATAAATGTAATTCTATTATTGTAATTAAGAGAAATGTATCAAGCGTTATTGGGGCTGGTGCTGTTCAGTCAGTTCTTCCAGAATTTGGGGGTTGGCAGCAAAGTATCCGAGTATGCAGATGACACCTAGTTGTTTAGGATGATGAAAACCTAAGATGATTGTGAAGAGTTCCAAGAAGATCTTTCCAAAGTTACTGAGTAGGCTACAACATGGGAAATAATGTAAGTTTAAAGTGATATACATGGCAGGGGGAACCCTACCTTTATACATATATTGGCAGGGGGAACCCTACCTTTATACATATATTTAACTGGTGATAACTGACTAGAAAATAGGCCTTGGGGTAGTATCAATGAAACTGTTGACTCCATGGTCAGCAGTGGGGGGAAATACAAATTCTATGCTTGAGATTATTAGGAAAGAGATTGAAAACAAAATAGCCAGCACTGTAATGCCCTTGAATAGCTCTATGGTGTAGCAAAATTTTAAATACTATGTATTGTGATTTTCCTGCCTCTATTATGCTGAAATCAGTCTCTACCACTTCTGCCAGTGATTAGCCCACCTGTTTTGCTAAACTAAAAAAAGTCTCACAAGTCCTTGTCTGAAAGTTGTTCCTACAGATATTTGCATGAGAAAGGAGGTAAGTGAAGCAGAAGAACAGGCAGGAGGAAGCCATTTTACATAACTGAATTTGACCCAAGAAGTACAATAGCCAACTAGCTCAGCTGTGAAATGGTGCCTAAAATAAAGACTTGATTAAGCACAGCCAGCACTGCAACTATTATTCTAAGTGTTTTGCCTTAATCTTTTCAAAGAAAACTAGGCCAAAGAGATAGTGAATGCTTCCTTAAGAGAAGGGGCCACCAGCCTTGAAAATGGTTCTGAACTTAGGAGATCTCAATAATTATCAACCAGTCTCAAATGTTCCGTTCTTGAGCAAGGTGACTGAACAGGTGGTGGCTGAACAACTCCAAAATTTCATGGATAAGGCAAGTTGTTTCAGTCCCTTCCAATATGGGTTTAATCCAAGTTATAGACCTGAAATGGTGTTGGTCACCCTAGTGGATGACCTGTGCTGGGAGATGGGAGATGGAGTCTATTAATTCTCCTGGACCTCTCAATGGCTTTTGATACAATCAATCATTGAATCCATCAGGACTGCCTATAAAACCTGGGATTTGGTGGTACCATTCTTGGCGGTTCTGTTCCTTCTTGGAGGGTTAGGTTTCAGAAGGTGGTGTTGCAGGATTGCAGCTAAACCCCTTTGCCTTTTGCATAAGGCATCGTGGATATGCACTAATAAACAGATGCTTAATCCTAGCAAGACAGAAGTGATACTGGTAGGTGGCATATCTGATCCAAGACTGGATGGGGTTGCAATTCCCTTGAATGAACAGATCTGTAGTCTGGGGGGGTGCTCTTGGACCCAGCTTTGGAGGGCAGAGGTTATGATATACCACATATTCTAGGTTAGAGCCCTCCTGAAACATCCTCCTTCACAGGCATAGCCCCAAACCTCCAGGAATTTTCCTAGGGTGGAGCTGGCAGTCCTACTGCTATCTAGAGCTGCAGAAGATTGGGGAAGCCAGGATAGTTCATTCTGCAAACAGAGTTATCCCCCATTCTTCAGGTCCAACCCATAAGAAGAAATAAAGGTCTTTTCTGTTCTGCATAGCACTTAATAACCAAGGAACTTTTCTCAAATTCAGTAGTTTTGGCATAGTGTAGTGTTATCTTTCCTTATAATGGTTTTACTCATTAACAGCTATCATATGATTAGAGTGTGCCCTATATACAATGAGCTGAGGGCTCATTTCATCACCCCTTTACTTAAAAATTTGGAATTGCTTGATATGAGAAAGCAGGTAGTATGGCTACTATTGGACACAAATGATCTTGTCACCCTTTCAATGGCAAAATTTATAGGAGCAATAATTAAATACCACAGAAACAACGTTAAGTAAGGTATTTTCTATTTAAATTTTAATTTTACTTACAGTGATAGCTGTATGCAGTATTAGATAGTTAGATGGCAGACAGACAGACTGACCGACAGACAGATGATAGATAGATAGATAGATAGATAGATAGATAGATAGATAGATAGATAGATAGATAGATAGATAGATACCGTATTTTTTGGTCCATAAGGCGCTCCGGACCATAGGACGCACCTTCCTCCTGGGGGGCAATCCGCTGCCTCCGCCTCCGATCCCGGCGCTTCCCCTGCACCTGCCTGCCTGGCTCCAGCTCTGCTTCCAGCAAGCACTGTGATCGCTCCACGCTGCCCCCACCGCAAACCCAGCGCTTCGCAAGCACCGGCTGGGGAGGGGGCAGCGTGCTTCCTCCGTGCCTGTCTGCCTGGCTCCAGCTCTGACGCTTACAGCAAGTGCCAGGATTGCTCCCTCCGCCCTCTGATCCCGGCGCTTGCTTTAAGCATCAGAGCTGGAGCCAGGCAGACAGGCACGGAGGAAGCATGCCGCCCCCTCCGCAGCCAGCGCTCGCGAAGCGCTGGGTTTGCGGAGGGGGCGGATGCTTTCTCCGTGCTTGTCTGCCTGGCTCCAGCTCTGATGCTTAAAGCAAGCGCCGGGATTGGAGGGCGGAGGGAGCGATCCTGGCGCTTGCTGTAAGCGTCAGAGCTGGAGCCAGGCAGACAGGCATGGAGGAAGCACACTGCCCCCTCCGCAGCCGATGCTCGCGAAGCGCTGGGTTTGCAGTGGGGGCAGCGTGGAGCGATCCCAGTGCTTGCTGGATAGATCTATCTATCTATCTATCTATCTATCTATCTATCTATCTATCTATCTATCTATCATCTGTCTGTCGGTCAGTCTGTCTGTCTGTCATCTATCTAATACTGCATACAGCTATCACTGTAAGTAAAATTAAAATTTAAATAGAAAATACCTTACTTAATGTTGTTTCTGTGGTATGTATTCCTGTTGACAGACAGATGATAGATAGATAGATAGATAGATAGATAGATAGATAGATAGATAGATAGATAGATAGATAGATAGATAGATCTCACAGGAGAAGGAACAAAATCATATTAAATATCTTTCTGAAGAGTTTTTATACCAAATCATTGGCTAATAAGGTACAGCAGACAGTATTCCAGTTGATGAAAATTTCAAAAGTAAGTAGCAGTGCAAAAAAGATATATTAATATAAATTACAATATTGTGCAAATGTGCTCCTTTATTTATTTATTTTAGAAATGTGAGGTAATGTAATTTTTGTGCCTTCCCATTACTATGCAAAGCACAATATAACACAGGGCTGACGCATAATCTTTCCATATTTATTTAATATAATTTCACTTCACAGCTTGATCGAAGGCCAGAAAAGTTAAAGTGATGGTTATATAAAATCTGTTCGAGGCATGAAATAACTCTTTCATGAAACTGATTTGATAGGGTAATTTTTTTAAAAAATGACTCTCCTTGCCTAACAGAAAAATTTATTTAACAAATCTCTGGGAGGTTAACTGGTAGAAAGCAATATGATGGCAACTGAGTGTGTTTCCATCAAAGCCAATGGCTAGCCAGAGTATAATTGCATGCTCAGTCATATGATATTTGGAACAATGAGAATGTTTAATTATACAGAATTCAAAGAACTCTGCACTGATGAATTTAATGCGTTTAGAATGACTACGAACTGAATCCTTGGATTAGATCCAACAGTGTTTCTGCTTTGACTATCCCCAAAAGGCTTTGCTGGGGGTTGTGGAACCTAAAGCCATGTGGGACAGGAAATGTAGTAAAAAGGAGAATTGCACATGACTGAGTGCAAAAGCTGGTTGGATCTAACCACTTGTTTGTTTCTTTTTAGGTATCCAGGTCTATATTCTATGAGATTAAAAATTAACTGGCATTTGATCACTTGTTACTAGTAAATAATAGATAGTAGAGAATATATCTCGGCCTAAACTGGTGGCTAATTGGGATTAGAGAAAAAAACTGGCAATCCAAAATACCCCTCCCTAAAAATTATTTAAATTGCAAAAATAATTGCAAAATTCTTTGGCCAAATAAATTAATTGATAGATTGATTGAAAAAAAACCCAGACAACATTGTGATAGAATAACATAGCAACTTAGAGGATGTAGGAACAAGTAGAGTTGTGGTAGACCATCAGGTATGTATCCCTCATAAGAACATAAGTAGCCTACACATATCACTTCTGGTGACATGACCGGGGGAGGGAAGTGACTGGTTGACATCACTTCTGGTGACATGGGAGGGTTGCATAATCCTAAACATGTCACACCTGGTGATGTGGTGGGGTGGGGGCAGCCTGCTGATGTAACTTCCATAATATGGCAAGGTGGACATGGAAGGATAGGAAATATTTAAGGAATACAGCATTAAAGGCCAAAATTAACCAATATACTTTTAACTGTAATAGCACACAAGAAGAATATGAATATGTGCTATTACAGCTAACAGTGTGTTGGTTAATTTTGGGTGCGGCAGGATGACAGCACTTTCAGTGATGTAAGGGTGTATGTGGCCTAATATGCAAATTGCCTAATTAATATTCAAATAATCCAGTGCAAATTACTTAATATTCAATGTGTACCCTTTTACGGTTCCCTGTGCCCAATTCACTATTGCAAACTCTGAAATATTACCTACCATTTTTGGTTATGCCCTTACTGTCTGCTCCCCTCACCTTTCTTTAAGCATATGAATATAAATGGAGCCAATCTTTTTCTTCTACTTTTCAACACAGAGCAAGCTCATGGCAAATCTCTTAGTGACATCAGTGAGAATAACAGAAAGTCCCATTACTCTCATTTTAAATTTTATGCACACTAGCCAACCAGATAATTCTGATTCTTACTGTTCTGTTCTTTCCGTTAGCTCCATGTTAAGAAATGTGATGCAAAAAGAATGGTTTCGTGATCATATAGTTTTCTTCAGGCCATTTTGTGTATCTGTGTGTCACATAGGCTTCCCAATCCCCAGGTCCCAGAGGGGGATCCCCCGGTTTTACAGGCTTCCCCCCTCCCCCAGCCAGCTGGCCAGTGGGGGAAGCCCCACCCCCAGAGCCATTATGCACCTCCATGAATGATTCCCATAGGGAATGATGGGGAATTGATGCGCGGGTATCGGGGGCTCTGGGGGGGGGCTGTTTTTCGAGATAGAGGCACCAAATTTTCAGTATAGCATCTAGTGCCTCTCCCCAAAATACCTCCCAGGGGGTCCAATTCTATGAGCCCCAAAAGAAGGTGCCCCTATCCTTCATTATTTCCTATGGAAGGAAGGCATTTAAAAATTTGTGCAGTTCCTTTAAATGTGATGGCCAGAACTCCCTTGAAGTTCAATTATGCTTGTCACACCCTTGCTCTCGGCTCCGCCCCCAATGTCTCCTGGCTCCACCCCCAAAGACTCCTAGCTCCACCCCCAAAGTCCCCAGATATTTCTTAAATTGGACTTGGCAACCCTAGTGTCACACAGTGGCCAAAAAACCAGGCACCATCAGGAGGTCCACCAGTGGGCCAAGACAATAGAAGCTCTCCCACTGTTGCCCCTCCCTAAGATGAATGTGTGTGTGTGTGTGTGTGTATACACGCACACACACATATAATGGCCACTATGTGATACAGAGTGTTGGACTGGATGGGCCATTGGCCTGATCCAACATGGCTTCTCTTATGTTCTAATGGCTAGAGTAGATGAATGGTTAGAGTGGCATACCAAAGCCGGTATGCAGTTAATAAACTGCATTTATTGCTTTGTGACACTCACCATCACTCTTCAGTTCTGACATGTTTATTGACTTTGTTGTTTTCCAACATAACAAATGGTATCTAAACCAAACTGGTTGTTCTTTCAATTTGTTAATTGCACTATTTTACCATAGATTCTAACTTGGTACTATTTTGCATGCTTAACCACTACCCACCAGCTATATGTAACTCTGCTCACTGTATCCCATGTCATTGTCTGATGAAGGGTGCATGCATACAAAAGCTTACATTCTGAATAAAACTTTGCTGGTCTTAAAGGTGCTACTGGACTCCAACTTTGTTCTATTGCTTCAGACCAACACAGCTGTGCACCTGGATCAATACCAACTCCGTGAAAAACTGGGTTCAAATGTGCCATGGAATCCACTGAGTGACTTGACCAGTGACTTCCCCTCAACCTCAGCCTATCTCACAGTGCTGTCTGTGGAATGAAAATGTAAGTAGAGTATGGCCTTAGCGTATCACAGAAAGGTCGGAAAAAGTAGGACAGATGTATGAGCAAAGAATTCATTTCTTGCTTAGTACTCTGCAGTACTTCTTTTAAAAAGGTTTTTGTGCAAGCATTTTGTAATGCAAACACAGAAAAGAAAACAGATGTATCACTTGAGAATGCAGAACAAAAGAGAAATAATAACAGAAAGTACATCATGCACTGTGACTGAGTTTAACAAAGGGAACAGATTGCTATCAAAGCTTAGTAAGATGAAGGGCAGCAGTGAATACCAACTATTAAGGAGAACCCATTGAGTTCTTATTCAGAAACCCTGAAAATAGTGTCCTGTTTCTGTGAGACTTTGACAGCTTCACAGATATTTGCTATCAGGCTGTAATGTGAATCCTCCCAAAATATGAGATTGCATAAAAAAATGTAATGTTTCCCCAAAAAATCACACTGAAAATTAGTTTGCTTCTTGGGCATTTATCATGCACCCTGATCCCTTCTATAGAAGGAAGCAATACCTTCCTTGTCCTCTCATCACTCTTCATCAGTTGGGCAAACTTCATAATTTCAGTTATATAACACAAATATCCTGGAAACCAGCAAGGGGCTGCAATTGCTGTTATTTTGGCAATTATTTGGAGTGCGTGTATCATCTGCAAAATTAATTTGACAGGAAAAATCCAATTCAATATTGTAATTCTGCCTCACACAGAATTAAGAATTTCACAGTCTTGTCACTACAGATGGCCACTTCATATATTATGGAATTAGTGATGCAAGTACATGGAATCATTTGACCTCATGTGCCCTGCAAAAATATGTTCCTGGGAGCCAGTCAAGGGCTGCTATTCACTATACATTTTTACCTCTTAGGCCATCTGCCATTCTCCTCTTGCAACTGGAGGTTGTCACATGACCCACATTTTTAAAACCTTAATCCACGTATGAGAGTTTTCTGTCTTTTCAACAGAATCTGATTTTTCCTTTCTATCCTGCCCATCTTTCTTCATAGTCTGTTTTCAATGAACTGTAGATTTTGTACTCTCACCACAACAAAGAGAAGCTTCTTTTAATATTTTTTCAAGCCACACAGGGCAAGAGCACCGTAAAGCATATGGAAATCTAGTTAGTTAATTATTCCACTTATCCTTGATAAGCAGCTTTAAATCTTAGTATACAAATAAATTTGGGTTTCCTTTTTAAAAAACACTGTGGACTAAATGAATAGAGCTATACTTCTTTTCCAGAACAGAAGTTTCTAGTTTATGTTACATTTCTGTGATAGTCATCCATCTCCCAGAACTGCCCCAAGCAATAACCCTACCACTTCACAACACCCCTTCAAATTATAGTTTAAACCAGGGGAGGGGAACTGTTTACGGCCCATGAGACCCCTCGGACTGGCCCCCAGTGGCCTCCCCGGGTCCATCTGGCCCATGGAAATCTCTGGGCCGTGCTGTGAACCGGCCTCCCGGGCCCAGCTGACAGGTGGTGATCGCAGGGCTGCACACCAGCCTCCCCATTCCCAGCTGGCTGGCGGCGATGTCTTGGCTGGGCTACAGGCTGCCCTCCCCGCCCAGCCAGGAGCGATCTCCGGGCTTCGCACCCGCCTCCCCTCCCCAGGGGTCACTGGGCTGGATGGGCCACACTGTATAGCAGCCTCCCCAGGGTGGTTGGCTGGCGGGTAGTGGTGGTCATGTTTTAGTTTCCCTTTCATGTTTTTGTTCCCCCTTTCTGTTTCTCCTTCTTCTCCCCCTTTCTTTATTTTCTCTCCCCCCCCCCAATTCTTTATCTCCCTTTATTTCCATTACTTCCCCCCCTTTCTTTATTTCCTTTAATTCCTTTTCTTCCCTCCCATTTCTTTATCTCCCTTTATTTCTCTCTCTGTGTCTCTGGAGCCTGAGTGGTGGGTGTTGTGAAGGATGGTTGGTGGGGTATTTGGGTGCCTTGGGTCTGGTGGGAGCAGCTGCAGTTTCTACATGAAGGGAGGGAAGGAGGGGCGGCAGGGGTGGGGGGTGGGAGCCAGCTTCCACCAATTCAACTTTCACTTTATTATCCCAGATGGCAGGGCCTAATATGCTAATATCAGGGGGCGTGGCCTAGTATGGTAATTAGTTTATGCTGGCCTGCGAATGATGTTATAAGTTTCTAAGTAGCTCTTGAGAGAAAAAAGGTTCCCCACCCCTGGTTTAAACTATTAACATACACATAATCTGCAACTAGTAGCACTTGAGAATTGCCAACTGATTACAAATAGTTTTTTCTAAGATTATTAATATATCTGATCCAGGAGTTGAATTTAAGATGATTAATTAAGAGAACATCCAATGAATGGAAAAGGTATTTTCCATCTTGGAAAATCTGGTACTCGAACTCAAGGACAATGTCATCTTTGTCTAATGTATTCTTCGTGATCTGGCAAGCATTATCAAAGCCTGGTTTAACTGTGAAATAGAGAATTGGACAGTTGATATTATCATTCTATGAACACTCTCTCATATCCCAACAAAAAGCACCCCTTAAGTTTTTTGAAGTGCTGCTGCAAATGAAGTTTAAGATGGTGTTTAGAATTCACTGAGCCTTTCTTGAATGAAACTTGATTGCCTTGATCCACATCAGTTTGGCTTTGAGTCAAGACTGGGATGGAAATAACTTTGGTCCTCCAGGGCAACTATTTGCATCATTAAAAGGACAGAAGTTAAGCGAAGACAGGATTGCACCTACTTGTAACTGTTATTCATTGATGTACCTTCTGTGCAGGTTCACATTGGGACACTGCATGTGTAGGTCAGCCTTGAATAGAAGTTTCTAGCTCCACTGGATCCATGGGGGCATCCCTCCTACTCCAGAGCAACAACAGTTTTTTTCCCACCTAAAACATCAGGTGCTGTGGAGAAGCAGTGTCCCCCCTCCTTCACTGTGCCCACTTTGTGCCCACTGTGCATATTCTCCAATAAGAATCCAACAAATAACAGTAAGAAAGACAGTTCATAGTGGGGCAGGAAGGAGGGAATGTGTGACAATGAACAACAGTTAAAGGTAAGTGCAACCCTGATTTCATCTTTTGTGCAGTCCCACGCTAGGAATCTAGTGAGTTACTCATCAAACAAGACAGGGTGATGCTTTCATTGGAACTATGACTGAAGAACTGTTCAACTAACTTCTACATCTTGTGTTGCCTGCAAGTCTAAGACATAGTGCCTCACAAAGGTGTCCCTAGAAGACCAAGTCACTGATTGCAGATGTCCACAAGTGGTACCTTGCAATGGAAGGCAGCCAAAGAACCCTGCACTCTGGTAGAATAAGCAGTAGGATGAGGGGAAAAAGCACACCAGCATTGTTACTGTGGACAACACACATCTTGACAGGGACTGAACAGATACAGATCAATCCTTTATAAAGGCAAAGTAACAGACAAATAAACCAGATTCTTTCATGAATGGTTCAGTTATTTTTAGGTAAAACAATGAAGCTCTCCTCAAGTCAAGTGAATGTAGTGCTTTTTCAATTCTAGATGTGGGACAGGGAAAGAAAACTGGGAGTACAACTTCCTGAGCCAGGTGAAAATCAGGAACAATTTTTGGTAAAAACTGGGGTGTAACACAACCTTCTCATTAAACACCCTGAGGAATGGAGGATCTACCCTCATTGCAACCAATTCACTTATCCTTCATGCAGAGGTTAAAGCCGCCAGGAAAATCACCTTCATGCTCAATAAAGCTAAGGACAGGAAGTAAATGGTTCAAACAGTTTCAGCATCAGCTGAGACAGCACTAAAAATAGTGAGCATTGTGGAACTATTTTGGATTGATCTGGATATAGTTTAATTAGACTATTTACGAACGTGCATGAGTTTCTGTAAGAGAAAACAGAAGAAACTTCCACCAAGCTGTGATAGGCAGACATAGCCACCAAATGGACATTGACAGATGAGGTAGCTAGTCCCCCAGAATTTAGAGAAAGCAAGTAATCCAGGACCCCTGGAAGGGGGCATGAGACAGTAACCTAGGGAACCCCAAAGGAATCCATAACAAAAGGCAAGAATCTTTCTTCCACCAAAAGAGGGACTTTTGAACATATCTGGATAATGAGAAACAACGACATTGTGAATGAGCATTAGGCTCATACTTCCCAGTGAACCAATTCTGCACGGAGCAGGTTCAGCCTGGCCTGCTGAGAGCCTGTGGGTGTAGATTCCATCAGGACTAACAGCTTCTCTATATTTAAGGTGTGTTGTCAATGGTGCCATAAAATATATTGTACGAGTACCTTAAGGATTACTTCTCCATCCGGTGGCTGGAAGGCCTTAGCCTCTATAGAAGTCAAGGTTGCACCGATGAACTGAACTACCTGTGTACATTCTAATCTGACTTTTTCTCAGTTGGTGTTTGGTAAGCCAGTTTGGTGTGAGAGCCAGTTTGGTGTAGTGGTTAAGTGTGCAGACCCTTATCTGGGAGACCAGTTTGATTCCCCACTCCTCCACTTGCACCTGTTGGAAGGACCTTGGGTTAGCCATAGCTATTGCAGGACTTGTTTTGAAAGGGCAGCTACCGTGAGAGCCCTCTCAGCCCCACCCACCTCACAGGGTGTCTGTTGTGGGGGGGGGAGAAGATATAGGAGATTGTAAGCCACTCTGAGTCTCTGATTCAGGGAGAAGGGCGGGGTATAAATCTGCAATTCTTCTTCAATTGACAACCAAGCCAAGACACTTGCAAGTGTGCCGTGTCAGTGGCACCTGTGACATAAGTTCATCCCTGGACAATGTTGTAATGAGACAGTTGTCAAGATATGGGATGATTAAACATCACTTTGTCCTTAACGGGTAATCACTACAGCAGTGCACTTGGTAAAAATTCTTGGTGCAGTTGCTAAACCACAAGGGAGTGTAGTGTACTGAAAAATATTCATGCCATATCTGAAACAAAAATATTTGAGATCTTCAGATCTAAAACCATAAGTCACATATTTATTCTACGAAATTCAATAACTGATGATAGAGTAAGCACACAGAACTTGTTTAACTGTAAAAACTTATTTTATCTTCAGAGCAAGGATGAACCTAGTACCCTCTTTTTTAATTTATCAGGAACAATCTAGAATGAAAACATAATTGCAAGGACCACTCAAGGACAAGTTCGACTACTCCTTCAGCAACAACTCAGTCAACTGTAACTAACTCAGGAAAGGGATTGTCTACTGTGCAAGAAAATGGCTTGCATGGTGGTGTGTTCTTAAATTCTAAGCAGTGCCCATTTTTCTGGAGCCTGAAATTTGCTATGCCATCCTAGCAGAAAGAGCACAAGCCTATCCCTAAAACTCAGGGAGCACCTAGTTGGCAGATTTTAGTCAGAACAACTGAGGGGATTGTTGAGACTCTTTAGATGAATGAGGCTAAGCCCCTGCTTAGGGCCTCGTGGATCCCCATCACCTCTGGAAAGAAGGCAGCTAGAACGGTTTATGCTGAGAAAATTGTTGATGTTACTGGAAATATCTTTGGCTCCTCTGGTATGAAGATGGATGGTCTGCTGACAGGGAAAAAATCTCTGGCAATATAGGTGTGAAGAAGGTATAAGCAAATATGGTAGGGAATGAGTAAAGAAAAACAGACATTAACTTTGCTTAATTTTATATAGATTTTCAATCTTTCTCAACATACCCAATATCAATGAAGGCATCTTCTACACCAACATAACATCAGTGCATCCTTCCAGCATCAGAAATGCCATTATTCCAAGTGAGTCATAATATAGCTGACTAAGAATTTTGTCCTTCGGCCTATTATCTTGTGGTTGTCACATTGCTCTTAAGTGACTTAGCCATTCTGAACCATTCTGAACATCTGTTCAGTGTACCATCTGAGATCCTCATTGGGCAGTATTAGTTCTGAATAGGCTTGCCAATCCCCAGGTCCCAGTGGGGGTTCTCCTGCTTTCTCAGGCTCCCTCCCGCTCCCAGTCAGCTGGCCTCCGGAGGCTTCAGACTCCACTTGGAAAGGCTTCCTCTTGGAATGGTGTGTCTGTGTCTTTAAGGCTGAATGGGGATGCAGGGAGGAGGCAGAACAACATGGCTGCTCCTAGTGGCTGTGAAAGCAGCCCAGACCTTCTGTTGGTTGCACAATTTTTTCAGAGGTTGTTTGCATAGGAAAGGAAAACTTGAACCTTTGGTTGCTCTGTGTTACTTTGAAGAAGTTGGAAGTTCAGCAACTCGTGAGTACAGATGCCAATCCCCAGGTGGGAAACTGGAGATAGCCATGCACAGCTACACTAATGACTGCTCTGAAATTATTACACCACTTGTATGCTTCTGCTAATAAATTTATAACACTCACTTTACAATGCCATACAGTATTGCAATTTTTGAGCAATAATTTCCTATACAATAAACAGGATAATCATACAGAGTCCATAATATTCAGAACTGATTCCTCTTCTTCAATATCATGGATAAGTAAGGTGACAATAATTCTTCCAAGGACAAGTGACACGCTTCCAGTAACAATATGGCATGTTTCAGTAAAAGATTTCTTTGTCTGATTATTAATTAATTTTTCTGGAACTAAAACATATAGTATATCACTCCTTGTACCTTATTCATCACAACACTCTGATTTATATAAGGCTTCACACACTCACCCAATGCTCAGTTCATGAAACATACAACGACTTCAATTTCTAAAGCATAAGCGTTTTCTCTCCCGGCTTAAAGTCGTGCTGAACAATTTTCCTGGAACTAAACAAAAAGGTTTTACAGTAATTGCATCTTAAAAAATAATGTCAAACATAACTTTGCAAAATTTTGTATGTTTCATGAACTGAGCATTGGGTGAGTGTGTGAAGCCTTCTATCAGAGTGTTGTGATGAATCTGTATTTTTCATCATGGAGTGGTTTCCCACACTGAGACAACATAGCCAGTTCTCTGGAAATGCCAGACAGGACAGTTCTTGGTTGTCTAAATAGGTTCTAAATTATATCTCAACATCTTGTGCCAATGTACTTGCAAGCAGTTTCTGTCAATCTAGGCCTATTTAACCCTGAAGAAATTAACTATTGTACCCTGAATAAGTCCTGCTATGCTTCCTTGAAGAAGGCTCAAATATTGATTTAATGCAGGTTCATCTATCATAAATTGAAACATACTCAGTGAAAGTATCAGTTTGACTGAATAACTGTAAGCAAACAAAGATGCTATGAATGAGAATACGAGACTGGGCAAATTCATCCAGTTAGAAGACATGTGTATGATAAGTGCTGTCAAGTCATTTCTAATTATTAATTGGGATGAAATCTTTTTGGCAACAAGTTTTATTAATGATCAAAGATATTACTGGCCATACAGTACCCTGTAATCCATACAGTACCCTGTTTTATTGAACTATTGAAAAGATCGTTCAATTCCTCATGCAAGAATGGACTTAATCAACATACTATTATCAGCTGCCAAGATGTCTATCGCTTCTTGTTGGAAAACACAAGACTCTCAAGCAATGATTTCTAATATTTGGACTCACTTATTAATGGACAAAATATTAGATAACATTGCTTGTAATTCATCTTCGTCTCATCATTCACTCTATTATGAACGTTGGTTCCCCCTACTGGAAAAACTGGATTCCTTACTAGATGTTTATAAACCCTCTCAAGGAAATCAATATTTTCACTTTATAAAAACCAGCTGGTTGCTTTAATCCTCCTCTTTCTCTTTCTGAATTTCATTGGTTCAGTAATTTTTGACCGGAGGTTTCTTTATTTTTATTTACACTAGTCCATAGCATTGTCTACTTGATAGAGTTTTAAAGTTTTTCTTTCTTAAGATTTGTTTGTTATGAATCTTGATTTAAGATTATATGAGTGTTCTGTAAAGTTTCTTCTATTGTTTTTGTAAATTTGGAAAAAATAAATAAAAATTGCACTTAAAAAGTCATTTCTAATTTATGGTGACTCTATGAATTAATGCCCTTTAAAACGTCCTGTCATTAACAGCCTTGCTCAGGTCTTCCAGCACTGGGGTTTTTTCCCCCATTTTGGGTTGTCTCATCATTGGATTGTCTCATCATAGGATTTTCATGGTAAGAAGTGGTTTAGCATCACCTTTTTGGGTGCAGTACCTAACCAGAATTAGCTGAAGTAGCACTGCTGTTGTAAACAAAAGATCCTGAGCCAGTGTCACCTTCCAGTAGTGCTGCTGCCAGTTGCTGCCCTTCAAGAATTTCACTGCCCCCATCACCATTGGAACCATCTGTTCTATTCTGCTGATGATGAAGATGATATTGGATTTATATCCCGCCCTCCACTCTGAAGAGTCTCAGAGCGGCTCACAATCTCCTTTACCTTCCTCCCCCACAACAGACACCCTGTGAGGTGGGTGGGGCTGGAGAGGGCTCTCACAGCAGCTGCCCTTTCAAGGACAACCTCTGCCAGAGCTATGGCTGACCCAAGGCCATTCCAGCAGGTGCAAGTGGAGGAGTGGGGAATCAAATCCGGTTCTCCCAGATAAGAGTCCACACACTTAACCACTACACCAAACTGATGTGGCCATTGATCGATAAAGTGGGTGAACACATCTTAGTCTGGTGTCTTAGCTGAGACCATTCTGCCTTGACTGACTCTGCTAGTCATTTAGACCCTCTCAGATGCACTGACATACACAAACCCCTCATCATGTTAAAATGTGCATCCAAGAGGAGACTAGACTAAAAAAAATTATTTTTCCTACTGTTGGTGACTGGACTCTAATAAAAGTGGGGGAAGTCTATACCTGTGAAATACTAAGTGAACATTATCAATAGCAGAATGACCTTGAGTATCTGTATTGATTAATTGGGGGGAAAGTCGGCTTGTTTTGAAAAATATACCGTTCATGCATTTTCCAAGATTGAGTTCATGCCAAAAATAAAATATTTTATTACATTTTATATTTTATTATATTTTATTACATTTGGTACATACCCCTATCAGTATAACCAGAGATTGCCAGCACTGATCCACCCAAGGCGGCAGCCACCTATGCTATGACTGAAGACTACCAGATGGTCCATGGGGGAGAGAGGCCTGGCCACTGAGTTGTGTGTTCAGTGGCAAAACTAGGACCCCAATGTGTGGAACAGACTGCCAAAGAATGCCCCCAATGGGCCAAAGAACAGCTGCTGTATGGAGGGGTGTGTGCAAATATAGTGGTGGCACTAACCATCAGCAGAGGATTGTCCTTACCCCACCCCCCTATGAAAACACTGATCCCTATGGCCATCCAGGACAGCATCTCT
Source organism: Heteronotia binoei (assembly GCF_032191835.1). Taxonomy (NCBI): domain Eukaryota; kingdom Metazoa; phylum Chordata; class Lepidosauria; order Squamata; family Gekkonidae; genus Heteronotia; species Heteronotia binoei. The sequence goes on along the minus strand of NC_083229.1, from coordinate 72,647,590 downwards.
GAAGCAGCAGGCTGAGCAGAGAAGTGTGTGATCTCACCTTGGAACCCCCAGCCAGCATGAATATGGCTGTGGTGGATCCCAACTTACCAGTGAAGCTGCCATTGAAGTGAAGCCTCCTGTTCCCTCCCTCACACCAGTTGTTTGCAGGCTGGATAAGAGCCATGGATGGGCTGTTTCTGATCCCAAGGCCTTATTTTGACATCCATGTTTAATACATCTGTGATAAGAATTCATTCCCCCCCTCCTCTTGTAGAGACTTTGTTTTTCTCTCTCATTTCTCTTCTTTATATTTATTCTTGTTATTATTATATTTTCTTTGTTCAATAACTCTATGGCTTTAAAGCTTCATTGTCTGTCCTGTGAAAAGAGGGCAGTAGCCTCAGATAGGGATGCCAATCCTCTGGTTGGGGTGGGGGATCTTCCACCCTGAGCTCCCATTGCCCACAACTGCATCAAGCAGTGGCAGGGAGAAAACACAGGGGAAACCGAGCATTGTGGACATGATGAGCTCCATTCTGGGGGAAACCTAGAAGTACCCAGTGATTCCAGGAACTACGTCCCATCACTTCCAGGTATCTCCCAGAACTGATGTAACTATACATGCACCACCTTCCCCTACCATATCCCCACCCCCAATCCTCCTGCCAATTGCCATCCCTCCCTTAGTAATGTGCTAATAATTTTCATTTCTTTTTTCATTGTTAGTAGTTTAGTTTTAAATGCATAACAAATCCCCCCCCCCCCGCTTTTTAGATGCATTTGATATATACTTGGACCAGGTCCGTAGCTACAAGGGGGCCTATGGGGGCACAGTCCACCACTTCTGGATGAGGCCCCCTAACTTTGGGCCCTCACAAGTCCCCAGGGCCTCTGGTCTCTCTCCCGCTGCCCTCCCTTTCCTGGCACCCCAAAAATATGTGGGGGTAGGTGGCAGAAGCATCCCCCAGCCAGTTAAAGCACCCGCCGATCAGCTGATCCATGGGCCCTTTAACTGGCACGGAAGGCTGGGACTGCTTCTGCTATCCATCAGCCCGCGCACGCTATTTGAGTGGCAGGGGAGGGCAGTCCCTTCCTTCCCTGCCACCAGGCCCAGCCTGTGGAGTTCTGCTGCCAGTTCTGGAAAGAGGTATCTCCATTTTTTCTTGGCTATAAGGGGTGGGGGGACTTCCCCCACGCCTTAAAGCCAAGGAAAAACACTTGTCAGTTTCCCTCTGCAGCACTGGCCGAGTTCAGCCAGTGCTGGAGTGGGGAATCGCTGTTTTTCCTTGACTTTAAGGGATGGGATGGGATGGGTGTTCCCCCCTCAACGCCAAGGAAAAACACTTGTCAGTTTCCCTTTGCAGCGGGGCCGAGTTCAGCCAGTGCAGGAGAGGGAAATCGCCCTTTTTTCCTTGGCTTTTAGGGGGGGGACTCCCCCCTTTCCTTAAAGCCTAGGAAAAACACTTCAGTTTCCCCATTTTTCCTTGGCTTTAAGGGGTGGGGTTCCTTCCCACCCCTTAAAGTCAAGTAAAAACACTTGTCAGTTTCCCTCTGCAGCCCGGTTCGAGTTCAGCCAGTGTAGGAGAGGGGAATCACCCTTTTTTCCTTGGCTTTAAGCGAGGGGGGGGACTCCCCCCTCCCCTTAAAGCCAAGGAAAAATACTTGTCAGTTTCCCTCTGCAGCATGGGCAGAGTTCAGCCAGTGCAGGAGAGGGGAATCGCCATTTTTCCTTGGCTTTAAGGGGTGGCATGGGGGTTCCCCCCACCCCTTAAAGCCAAGGAAAAATACTTTTCCGTTTCCCTCTGCAGCGCCTGCCAAGTTCAGTCAGTGCTCTAGTAGCTGCTGCCCTCCCTTCCCCATCACCCAAATCATGTAGGGCAGTTTTATTTGAAGGGAGTGGAAAGGAAGGCTATGGGATGGGGCTGCTGAGTGCCCCCTGAAAAATTTATAGGCCCCCAGTCTTCCAAATCCTGGCTATGATCCTGACTTGGACTTGTCATGGCTACTCAAGGTGTATCCTTTTCCCATTTCATTCATAAAATTTAATTGTCTTGTTCAGCATTCTGGTTACAAATGCTACTCAATCTGGTTCCCCTGGAGAAAATGGAGAGTGGACTCTGTGGCATCATAACCCACTGAAGTCCCCCCCTTCCAAATCTTCTGCTCCCCAGGCTTCACCCCCCCACACACACACAAATATCCAGGAATTTCTTGATTCTTAGTTGGCAATCCTAAATCTCGGATTATTAAACAGAGTCATCAACTGGATTTGAAAACAGGCAGATATATATTCCTGATAATTTACAATGCCATGCTAAACAGAGTTATACTGATCTGGATATAGAATGGCAATGTAAATATTATTGAACATATGAAGCTGCCTTATACTGAATCAGACCCTTGGTCCATCAAAGTCAGTATTGTCTTGTCAGACTGGCAGCGGCTCTCCAGGGTCTCAAGCTGAGGTTTTTCACGCCTATTTGCCTGGACCCTTTTTTGGAGATGCCAGGGATTGAACCTGGGACCTTCTGCTTCCCAAGCAGATGCTCTACCACTGAGCCACCGTCCCTCCCTTTCTTGTGATAAGTATTTACAGGGCTTAGCTTAATTTATTAACTAGAAGGGCTGGAGGTAATGTGGTGGTAATTTTCATTTATTTTTCATTGTTAGTAGCTTAGCTTCAAATGCATCACAACCCTCCCCCCCTTAGTAATGTGGTAATAATTTTCATTTCTTTTTAAATTGTTAGTAGTTTAGTTTTAAATGCATAACAAATCCCCTCCCCTACTTTTTTATGCATTTGGTATATACTTGGACTTCTCATGGCTACTCAGGGTGTATCCTTTTCCCATTTCATTCATAAAATTTAACTGTCTTGTTTAGCATTCTGGTAACAAATGCCACTCAATATTTATGCTTCAATAAACTGATGCAATTAGTTGCTGTTAAACTCTTGAGTTCACTGTGGTGTTTTTATCTGGTTTAACATTTCTCACGGGGATGATAAGAACCCAACTTAACAAATCCTTGGAGCCAAAGGACTCTGTTTGGTGATGAAGGGGATATATCCCTTCACTTCCAGAAGTGGCATGCACAGGGCTCCAAGTATCTATTCCAGAAGGTGTGCATCTTTAGAAGTTCAGGAGGTGGTCCCTTTGATGCTGTAAGAGTTTTAAGAGAAGAAGGAATCAGGTTCTGTGGATGCACACAAGAAGATATTCAACTTTGGAGGACAATTCCCCCCCCCCCATACTAATAATTTGGCCAAAAATAAGGGTTGTACTCTTTTACTATTGAAATCTTGTGTGCAGGAGGAATTGAGCTTTTATAACATGCACCCATAGAATCCTTTGTGGAGGTAGAAAGCATAATTATTCATAAAGGGTCCAGAAAATGGGTCACTGTTTGTGCATACTAATTTCGCTCAGGGGGGAAAAAAGCCCAGCTGAGGATGACTGAATTTGTGACCTGAAACTGTCTCACTTTAACACTATTTTATTGAGCAGCAAAAATATCAACATTTTTAACATTACCTGCTAAGCCTTCTACACTTCACCAGTATAGTTATAACTTTTATTATAAAAGTCACCAAAGGAACATGTTGATATCTTGAAAGTGAACTGGTATTTTGCTGTGACTTTCTATAATCCTTTCTTGTGATAAGTGTTTGCCCACACTAACCAAGCTAAAGAGTTACATTGAAGGCCACTGAACATTATGCTCCAAGGGAAATATATAGTAGTAATGATACTTCTTCCACATTAAACATCTTTCAGATACCGTTGCTTTTCATTCAGACACAAACCTGCATCCTGGCTTTTCTGGATTAACTATGAGGTATTTTTTTGGCTCCCTCATGCATCTGATGATGATACTGTTGGGTGCTTGAAAGACTCCCTAGAACAGTTGTGTCAAACATGCAGCCTACAGGATGGATCCAGCCCCCATAGGGCATGTATCTAGCCTGTGAACAACTGGTTCTCTTCCGCTTCCTTTTCCCTCTCTCCTGTTTACTTCTGTATCACAGCTTATTTTGTCAGGCTCTCTCCATCTCATAGGAACTACAGAGTAAAGTCTCCCTTCCTTCCATTGGCTGAGGCTCCTCTCCCTCCTTGTCCCCTGGGGAGGAAGAGAGGAAGAGGGAGGGAAAGAACAAGAGCTTACTTTGCCCAGTTCCCTCAATCACATAACAGAAATACACAGCACCTGTAAGACCAACAAAGTTTTATTCAAGGTATGAGCTTTCTGCCTTGTTACCAGAGAGAGATACAGACAGACAGAGACAGAGACACAGGCAGACAGAGAGAGTTTTGATGGGCTGTTATGCCAGGGCTCTTCAGGGTGCAACTAGATTCCCCTCCTCTTTTTTACTGTATTCATGCCCTCATGATCCAGTCTGTCTCTGTAGGAAAGCAATGTGAATTATTTTGATGAGGAAGAACAACAAGCCAGTGAGGTGGATTAGGCTGAGAGTGTGTGTCCAGACCAAGTTTCCTTTGTAGACTGAAGATTTTGAACTTAGTCTTCCCATACAGTAGGCTGGTACTGACCACTATACATAGCTGTCTCTCTCTTTTTGCATTGCCTCATAGAAGTTGTATTTATTTCTCTGGGGAAAACTATTGTTTTATAGACAAACACATAGCTCTCAGTCTGTGCCATAGTGCCTTCACATGTTCTTGACCAGCATATGAAGCAACTTATGTACAAAAGCTTGCGATGCCCAGTCATTTCATATTTTCTCCTGGGTCTTAGGCTCAGAGCATTGACCATGAGATTTCTGTAATGAATGTCAATAAACCAAAACTAGGTTTGCAACTTATAAATACATACCTGAACAACACCTGAACAGCATACTCAAGATTGCTGCAACACAGACATTGTCTCCAGCTTTTGATGCAGTAATTCAAAGCAAGAGGTGTCAGTTATCAGAGACTATAGTGCTAATGCTTTAAGCTTGTTTTAAGTTTTTAAAAAATCTTTAATTGTGTTTGTCCGTCTCTGCTCTTGGCATTACATTTTATGATACACATGGCCTGGCCCAGCAAGGTCTCATTTAAGTCAGATCTGGCCCTCATAACGAATGAGTTCAACACCCCTACCCTAGAGCTCTGCACTCTTTCTGGAACAAATATAGCCTTTTCTGTCACCCTCTTGGTATTACTTACGGAAGACAGGGTGGCAAAGAACATCCAATTCCTACTAAAAGAACATGGTACTCTGCAAAGCTTTGGATGAATCTAAAAATGAATGTTACTCCAGTTTGTCACACCACTATGCAAAACCATGGGCAGTAGCATTAATAACCCTAACAGAACAAGCCGATAGGAGATCTATGATAGGATCTTCCCAACAATTTTTAAAAGTTAAAGCATGGGTGCCTGAGTCATATCTGGGCATGGCATCAATGGAAAAGGAATTTAATCCTTTGAACACTGCATGTTTATGTCATTCCAAAATGATAACCACCTACCCACCCACAGTACAGTTAGTTTTGAAAAACAAAAAGAAAGGGTTCCTGTGCTTTTCTTCTTCTAAGATTAACAATAGCGTCATTTTGATTGGTGAAATTGTGGGTATGAAAGAGTTAAATCCCTTATCCCTCTTTATAATTGCACCATTTTGAATTGGGGCATTGTTAGAGGCAGTTTCAGCTTGGGAGTGGGCCCAACCATCCATGGCAGTAATAGAGGGTAAAAAGGAGAAAAAAGAGCAGGCTCCCATTGACACTACTTGCACCCATCCAGGTCTAGAGATGAGCACAAACTGGCTCATGATCATTAAGTTAATGATGAATTTTGACCAATTCATGGTTCACAAGCAAATGTTCACAAACTGAAAAGCTGCCATGAACTTCCATGAATTTTAAGGCAGTTTGTGACAGTTCATGAAGAGCAGAAAGCAGTGTTCAGAGACATTTAAACCCCTGCTTTTGGCTCCCCACCCCTCAGCTGCTTTTTGTAGGGAGCAGAAAGGGGTTTAAATGGCTCAGAGAGCAAAATCTCTGGCTCACAAGGGAGATGCAAGTAGTTAGCCTTGCCTAGGGTGCCAAATAGTCTAGGTCCACCCCTGATATGCCTCCTAAAGACAGTAACATAATGTAACAATTTTCATAAAGTAGAAATGCTATATAGGGCTTCCGAGAGGGGTACAGAATTTTTGAGGGCCAGGTTGCTGCGGGAGTACAAAAAACAGGCAATCCATCTATCTCATTTTGCTCTCATGCAAGAGTGCAGGAGCAACTGGGACAAGGTCTGTGGGTCTGGACGAATAGCTTAAATCCTTTGGTTTCAATAAGAACTGGAAGCCCCTATAGCAGTCCAAAATCATTACCTTCAAACTTTTGATTGACTTGAAATCATAGAAACATTATTCTAAGCAAGACAGCACTTAAACTATATTTTCAAGTTAAGAAAAGGTTAAGGAGTCTGGATTCTGGTTCTCCTGATTTCTTGAGCTTTGGTAGGTTTCTTTCCTCCCTCAATCCCTCTCTGGGTTTTTTTTTTGTTTTTTGTTTGTTTTGTTTTTGTTTGCTATCACTTTCTTCTAACTGTGCTTCTTAACATTTCCCCCCCCCCCATTCTATGTGGAGGAGTCCTATTGGAATCTTTGTCCAGTGCCCATGGTGAGTCTCACTAGCTGTAATTCTGTGCAAAAAAAATGTTAAAGAGAACAATCCTGTTTGGTGGGGATGAAATGTCTAACTATTCTGACTGACAACATCTCTGTCAGGCATATATCTACTGAAGCATTGTCTCCTCTCACTGCCACTCTCAATTCTTGCTTCATGGGCAAATAAAACCAGACAGCAAGACACCAGAATAATTGTCAGGTAATTCTGCTCAGACTCAATTTACTATATTTTCAAGTGGGCATTGTTCAAGTAGGATCATGATTAATAAATCCCTGATGGCACATCCACAGTTGAAAGACTGTGACTTGTTCAAGCCCACGCAGGGTTGAATGGATTACAGACCCAAGATTCTTCATATACTTGGGAGAAACAGATATTATGCAAATCATGGTTTACTTTCTGATTAATTCCTGCAAATGTAATGGGAATGGTTGAATTATATCTCAGGCACAAGAGGAGTGTACACTCACCAATAATATAGATAAATAGACATACAAGGGCAACTACCTTGTAAAGAGACCAGAGGAACACAACATGCCCAGAAACAATGCAAACAGCTTACATTTTACTGATGTATTAGTCACACTTCATTATTCAAAAGATTTTATTAAGCCTAACATTAGGATGTGTTCACATTTATCCAAAGGAAATCCTAATTATTTCCACTGGGGGGTTTTATTTGGGGGGGGGTGCACTCTTGTGTAGAAAAAATCATGCAAAGTTAACAACAGATTACATTGACATTCAATTAATTGTCAAGGTAATATGCATTTTATTTTGATGACAGTTATTGCCTAGCATTAAAAGTCTTTGTGCTCGATACTTAGTTTCAGTGATAGGTACATGTGATAATCCAGTAAGTAGTATGAGACTTTTAAAAACTGGAGCTGTTTGCAATACCAGCAGAACAAATCAATAGGAGTATCCTGTTAGATTAAATTCATTCTTCTTATGATACAGACATTCATGACAAATTCTCTTCTATCAGACTAGCTGAATCTATCTTTATAGAGGATTGTACTCCTTTCAAACCAATGTAATAGGAATAAGAGGTTAAAGACCTTAGAAAATTTCATATTCTTGCCAGTTTTATTTCAGGCATGATCATGTATGTAGATGATAGAATATATAAATAGCAATGATGAGTTCAAAGTCAACTTTGTTCATATGTTAATTATATCTATACATAGTGAATAAGAAGATATACTTTCTCTCTGTGTGTATATGTTGTATGATGTGTCATTCATTCAATAGGATGATTCCACAATGTCTTCTCAAAGTATTTCTTATCAGAAACTAAAAATCTACATAACGCATTTTTAGTGGGAAAATACTCATATCGGTAAGTGTATTCAAATGCATAAGGGAAATACACACTGTATGTTCTCAGCCCAGTAGACATATCTAGGTGCCAGCTGTTACTCTGCTTCCCTAATTTGCAAAGCTCAATCTTTCATAGTAAACCTTCTCCTTTCTCAGGTGTGCACTTGTAATATTTTGTGAACGTGGAAGCATCTTACCTTGCTTCCATTTTCTTTTGCTTCTTGTTCCATCTTAAGATCAGATACTAGGAGATTCTTGTACTTGTTCTTTCCATCACTGCTTTGGTCATCTAACCTGTATTCTGAAGTCAGCTGAGTAGAGAAGGGACTATCACTCAGATTCAAAGGCTGTTCATCCAGTTCCAGAGTTCCTTTGTCATTACTGTTGGTTTCTGCCATTTCTCTGCAGTGTGTTCCTCCTGAAGCATTCGAACTGTGTCCTGCAGTCTCATTTCCATTAAAACTCTCTGCAGCTGAATCATCTATGAAACATATGGTTTTACATATTGTCAATGGTATGTCATAAAGAATAACTCTATATATTTATTTTAAAGAACTTTGTTTCAACTTATTCAGTATTGCCAACAGTACAACTGAAAATCTGAAAATCTTTGTATGACTGGTACCCACAACTAGGTATGCGCACAACTGGGAAGATAGAGGCTCATCCCAGTTCATGGTTCATGGGGTCTCGCAAACTTTCCCATTAACTGAACCAGTTCATTTTTTTTAGGTTCATGATGCTGTAGAATGACCCTACTGTAGGCTAGAGATGCTGAACTTGTACCTGCCATCCAAGTTTGCTTAGGACTGGATTTAAGGGGCTGAGTTACAATCGCCCAAAGCAGGTGACCCCAGGAAAGTGCTCTCTGGTGAAATCAGAGCCGCAGGTTCAGGTGTATGTCAAATGGACACCCTGCAAGCTAGAGACATCAAACTCACAGAGGACATCCCCAGGATGCCCCTCTACCTGTCCTTCAAGCTTGATGAGAATTGGCTGTGGGGGGCAAGTAGCAACCCCCCAAAACAAGTGGCCCAAGGACAATGTTCTTTGAGGCACAGATTCAGGAAATCCTTACAGACTGAGAACCTATTGATTCTGCTGTAAGCTGTGAGCCTTCGGTCTGTGTAAGAAGTTATTGAAATTGGGTTCCATTTTAACAGCCTGATAACTGAAGAAGACCAGTATTGAAACATCTTGAAATCTAGAGGGGACGTCTTATGAAGGCTGTAAGGATTTCCTGGTCCCTCCATTGGAAAGGATTTCACAACATGTTTGGGACTGCATTACAAACATTGTTATTGGATGAAGGATTTCTGAAGACTATTAATCCCTCTGTTGGATATTTTGAAACTCAACTGTTGTTTGTAATGATTTGTAATTTTTCTGGAGGGAAGAAATTATAAATTGACATTGATTTTGTATAAACTGGTTTAAAATCGCATATATGCAAAAATCCTAATAAGGATTTAAGTGTACTTATTGTTTTTTGGTGGTATTCTATCTGCTAAGGGAGGTGCAGCAACTGAAGTCCCTCCCTTGGGGTGACTCATTGGGTGACCGCCACCTCTGGCCACCATGTGGAGGAAGTTCCCTTTGGCCACCAAGGAAGTCCTCCCCTTGGGCTGTCTTGAGCCTTCTGCTGCCAATCAGCTTCACTGGAGGTTGCCCTGCTTAAGGTCCAACATTTGGGGATCCCCGGCCCTGCCCCTCCCACACACACAGCCTTTCCCCTTGACTTCTGCAGCCTTTCCTCCCCAGGAAGCTGCTGATCATCTTGGAGTGGAGAGGAGCAGGTGCCGCCCCTAGGGAAGGCAAAGGAGGGGGTCATGGCTCAGCTTCCCTCCACTCTGCTGCCGTTCCTGGCTTCTTCTTCTCCTCCTGCCACTCCCCCACCACAAGAGGCTGCTGCCACCATTGACTTTGTGGCCAGGAGGTGGCTGACAAGGGGCCAGCCAGCAGTGTGGCATCCCTTCTTCTTCCACCAGAGCCACCCTGAACAGTCCTAGAGCTCAGCAGGGACATGATGCCAGAACCCCCTCCCCAGCAACTGTTTTCTCCAAGAAAGGTAGCCTCCATGGGCAGGGTCTGTCTGGAAAGCAGACCTGCAGGCGGCAGCCCCACACCCACCCTCTTGCTCATGGACTACACTTCCCAGCATGCAGTGGGCTACACAGAGCATGCTGGGGCCCAGGTGCAAACTGAGCTCTTTGTTGATGGCCCGCACCAAGCTGTGCAGGTGGGCAGCAATGAGAGTGAGCACGGCAGGGGTCCAGAGGTGGTACACTGGGAGGGGATGCCCGCCACTCCTGTGACTAGGTGGCACCCTAGGCAGTGGCCTATCTAGCCATCTGGATAGCACCAGCCCTGATTGCATGAACCTTAGCTCACAAATCACAAACTGGGTAATTTTCATGACAAACTTAGGTTCATGACAAGGTCCATGCCCATCCCTACCCACAACTAACAGATATATTAAGAATCATGATCTGAGAAGCTAAGCAGGATCGACTCTGGCAAGTACTTAGATGGAATAACCCCTTTGAAATACCAGTAGTTAGGAGGCCAGGGGCAAGCTTTATTCAGTCACTTCTCTGAATATCCTCCAGTCCCCCAGTAGGGGTCAGTCACCAGAAGTTGCATGACTTCCAGGTGCAGACACACATACACACAAAATATAAAAATACAAAAAAAAAGCAAACCATGAGTGAAATTTTATTTAGACCTAACTGGCTAATACCTGGGTAGGGGAAGAAACCATCTTCCCATGTTTATATAGAAACATGCTTATGTTATATAGAAATATGCTTATAGGACACTGTAAATTACAATTCTTTATACATTTTGTGGAGCAGTAAAATGTACTTTGTATACATAATTTCACTACAAGATTTAAAATGTAATTGTTTCTGAACATTTCAATGTATAATTTATGTACAATTATGTAAACAGCACCCACAATTCTGTCTAAATGCAATGTGAGTATATCTGCTGTGATTCTGTTAGCATACTTTCCGTGAGAAAATAGTTTATATTATCCTCTCCTGCAACATAAAATCAAAAACCTGAGATATATCTTATAGCTATTCACGTTTCACCTTACGTATCTTATGTATTCAAAATAATTTTCATATGAAAGGTTGTAAACATACTTTCCTCATATAAATATAAGCATATATTGTCATAAAAGAATCAAAAGAAAAATAGTGTTTTAGCCATTATAGGCTCTCCTCCCAGGTGTTACCAAAATAACTTATCCCAATGATTTACCATACTTCATTCTGGGGCACTTGGCCTATTTTATGACAGTTTTTCTAAAGTAACAGATTTTTAAAAATCATAGTGCTATATCCTCAGAACTCCAGGTAGAGCTACTGAGCCAAGCTTTTCTTCCTTCTATTGACTGAGGCTCCTCCCCCTCCTGGTCCCCTGAGGAAGGGAGGAAAGAGCCAGAGCTTCCTTTGCCCAGTTCCCCGGATCACACAGGAGAGATACAAAGACAACACCTTTAAGACCAACCAGTGGTAATGTTTTAAGCATATTTTATTTTTAGGTTTGTTTTTTTTTTTAAAAAAGAAGCTTTAATTGTGTTTGCCTGTGTCCTTTATAAAGTTTATCTCTCTGCTACCTAATCTTATATAGGTACACACATGGCCCAGCCCTACAAGGTCTCATTTATGTCAGATCTGGCCCCCATAACAAATGAGTTCAACACCCCTGCTCTACAGTTACTATTAGTTACAGCAGCCTATCAGGTGTGTATATTCTATAGCTAATCTAGTTACAGCCTTCAGTTCATGGTGCAGGAATCTCTTAATTTATAAATGTTAGATCAGTAATTACAGTTTGAAGATTTGGTTCTCTAAACCTTACTACTGTAACTCATTCTATGCAGCACTACCCTTGAGACTGATCCAGAAGTTACAACTATTCTAGAATGCAGTGGCCTATGTCTTTACAGGGACACAATTAACAGCACAACCTGTGCTTCTCCAGTTTCACTGGCTCTAGGCTGAGTACCAGGTCAGGTTCAAAGTGCTGTTTTTTACCTTTAAGGCCCTAAATTGTCAGGGAAAATGTACCTGTGGTAATGAAGAGGGACCCCTGAATAATTATGAACACCCCTATAATAATAAATGAAAATATGGTTTTTGTGCCTTCAGAAGAGAATGCCTGATGCAACATTTAAAAGTAACTGTTAGAGGCCACAGCCCAAATGGGTGTGAGTCACAAATGTGTATTGATAACAGACAGGCCCTTCAGAAGGATCATCTTGCTGAAAGCTGATAGCAGACTCATAGTGGAAAAATACAGGAAGCTGGGGCATTTGAATAGATAAGGGGGAGGGTTGTCTGCTTGTTTCGTGTTGTGAATAAAAATGGTCTGAAGGCTGATGATTTTAATTTAGTCATTTTGGGGCTTATGCCAACTAAATTCTGCTTTGGTATCAAAGTAAAACACCTCGTTTCACACCAAGCAATGTGTGGGGCTTTGTTATTTACCTGCTACAGCACTGCTTCACATGGTATGTTCCCCGGAAAGTGCTATGCTCAGGAGAACAAAATTTGCTGCAAGTCCCTGACCCAAAGAGCATCCAGCTGTCCTCAATTCAGAGCCAGGGCTTTTTTGGCTAGCTGGAACTCTCTGCCAAATGATATCAGGGCCCTGTGGAACTTGTTGCAGTTCTGTGGGGCCTGCAAGGCAGAGATGTTCAGCCAGGCATACAGTTGATGACAGCAGCAGCATTAGGTTGCCTTCTCATTCTTTCCCCCTCCACATATGGGGTCAGAATTTTATGTATTATGGCACTATGTAGGTGTTATGACATTATTCAGTTGTTATATTAGACTGTAGACTGTATTTTAATATATTCTTTTTGTTTTAAAATGTTGTACACTGCTCTGAGCCCACTTTATGGGATTGGTGGTATAGAAGCCAAATAAGCAAATAAATTATCAGAGTTATTCCTTATGTTAATTTCCTCTTGTTCCATCAGCAAATTATAAAATTTAAAACCAAAAGTCCTGATCAAGTTGTTCCCAGAATTACTAAGAGGTGTCAAAGTATAAGGGTATATGTTACTCCTTTACATTTAGGAATATTTTGTTGTTGTTGTTGTCGTCGTCGTTGTCGTCATCATCATATGACAGTAAGTGTAGTATAGCCAGGAAATCCTAAGATTATCTGGCAGCCAGATGTTCTAACTCTTTTAGCAGTATGCACCACTAGGTGACAAGCTAGACTTGGTTTTTTTAAAGCAAAGAGATGTTTTAGAGGTTTGCCATTACCAGCTTTTGCATCATGGCCCTAGTATTCCATGGAGGTTGCCAATCCAAAATACCAGCCATGGCTGACCCTGCTTAGCTTCTGTTATCTGACAGCATTGGGCTAGCATGGGCTATCAATTTGTTCTTTAGAAATTTAGGAATGTGGGTATAATACCACCCATATATACTGATAGATTTAATTTTTTAACAAATTTTAGACTAATCACTATCATCCATATAAAAAAATGCACATTTCAATGTGGGATTTTAATGATAAAAACTAATGGAAAATGATTGCCAAGGACTTTGGCATGTTGTAGAATGTTGTCCCAACAAAGGAATATTGTAGCAACAAAGGAAGAGTGAGTAGGATAAGATGGCACATGCATGGAATTTGTATAAATTGAATTTCTGTTCTGTGATTTTTATGGGTTTAATTCCAAAACACTAGTCATTATTATTCTGAATTAAAATGTTTTTTTTTTTTTATCAGACTTCTGCTGAGGAAAATTTGCCTTCTGTCCTCTGTGCCTAATACAGAAAAACTTGATAAGAATAAAAATGAGTCCTAAAGTAAGAGCACAGTATAGGATTGCCAAACTGGGCTTGGGAAATTCCCACACATTTGGAGGCACTTTTCAGGAAAGGGAGGGATTCAGTGGTGGTGTGATACCATAAAGTCCAGCAACCAAAACTGCCATTTCCCTCTGGGGAGCTGATGTCTGTAATCTGGAGTAGGGGTGTGGATTTGTTTTGGCTGAACAGAATAAACCCCAAGAAACAACTGATTCAGCTGTATTTGGGCCATATAGAGCTAGATCAGATTATCTGATCTGATTTGGGTGTCGAATACAGCAGCTGCAAATAGCTACTGAAATTACAGTGGGCAAAGTAACTGATTGCTTTTTTCCCATCATAGGCATGTTATTAATAGGGGCATGCAAGGCTATTTTTGAGCAGGAACGCACAAGAATGCAGTTCTGGCTGGCTTTGCACCAGGGGTGAGGCCCAATATGCAAATGAGTTCCTGCTGAGCTTTTTCTACAAAAAATACCCTTGTGGCTTGGGTATATCAAAAGATGAATGGACACAAATCTGAAATCAAGATTCACAAAGCTGAGCAACCTCTTTTACTGCAACATTTCAGAAACAGATTGGAACAGGAGACTGCTGAATTATGATTTTTACACTTATTACAAAACTCAGGGCAATGGAATTCCTAGGCACCCAAAGAGGTTGCTCCCATTCCCTCCATGGCCTCCTATGGTTTTGTGAGACAGACACATTTTTATTTAAAGCACAAGCTTCTCTGTGCAAGCACACTTCCTCAGAAACATTGCAATAAAAATTCAGGAGCCCAAATTCACACAGTAAATCAGATTTCCTCAAATATTAATATTTTATTAATATTAAATCAGATTTCCTCAAATATTAATTCCTCAATTGCTTGTTCCAGTCTGTTTCTGAAATGATGTTGCATGCCTGAGACCACTGGCACTTTTAAAACCAAACTGAAAAACTGAATTCTGGGAAAATTAAGAGCTGAGCAGTTATTATGTCCACTGAGATTAAATTAAGAGCTGAGCAAGTTATTATCTCCACTGAGATAGGAAGCTGATATCTCTATTAAATCCTGAGGGTTCCTGTGTCTTGAGTATTTTTGCAATGACTGGTCTCTTAGCTTTGTTATGATAGATAGGAGGAAAGCCTCTTTCTTTAGGTGCGTGCCCCCCCCCCGGCTGCAATTCATTATACTCTATTTTGCCATTGCATTTCCAACTTATGGAGGATCCACGCTGTGCACAGTGCGAGCTGTGCAGGGCCCGGATCAGTCGTGGGTGAGACCCTGCCCACCTGACTCCGGGGGGGATGCGGAATCACCTGCAGAAGCACCACCCAGGGGTGCTTCTTAAGGGGGAGAAGCAGGCTGGTGCTGTGGTGCCCAAGCGGCCAACACCACCCAGCCAGGAGGTCCATCCCATCGCGACTACCTCCGCTCTTCAGGAGCGTTCCGTGGGAGTACAGGGACACTAGGCATCTCTGCCTGAGATGTTTGGTAGGGGTGGCACCTGTGTGCCAAGAGGGGGAATCAGATATGGCAGGAGGGTGATCGCCTGGAACCTTGCCAGGTCAATCGCCCATGGGCTTCCATTTTCAGTGATTGAGAATCCTGGGGTGCTAGGGTTGCTTGAGTAGCTGGCTCCCTGGTACAAAGTTCCTGCGAGAACCACTATTAGCAGGACCATTGTGCCAACTGTTTTCAGGGCGACCAGATCTGTGGTGAAGGAGCATTTGTCTTGTGCTGCCGGGGGGACTGTTCATTTCACCTCAGATATCTGGAGCTCCCAACATGCGTTCAAGGGGTATCTCTCCCTGACTACGCATTGGTGGCAACCCAGAGAACTGGGGGCAGTGCAGTGTAAGGGTGCCAGCAGTAGCGGCAGGCAGGGTCAGGGTCACCAGTCCGGCTATCGCTGGGCCTTGCTGCACACCGAAGCAGTCGACGCGCCACACATGGCAGACACTCTCAGAGCCATCCTCTCACGGCAGTTAGAGAGCTGGGTAGGCAGCGGGGACGTCGCCATGGGCTTCGTGGTGACTGATGGTGGCTCCAACATCAAGGCGGCTGTCCAGCATCAGGGCCTAAAACGCCTTCCTTGCATGCCCCACCTTCTCCACCTCGTGGTTAAGGAAGCATTGGGCCACACGAAAAGCCAGGATCATCAGTATCTAGCCGTGACCCATGAGTACCAACTTCTGCTCCAGAAGTGTCAGCACATCACGGGTCACTTCTCACGCAGCAATACGGACTCGTATCGGCTGCATGAGAAACAGACACTGACAGGCGTGTCAGGGCACTGCCTGATTGGTGACATCAGCACATGCTGGAACTCCACCTGTGCAATGCTGGAGCGCATGGTTGAGCAGAGAGCAGCCCTGGATGCCTTTGTCTCTGAGACAAGGGTCTTTCGGGATGAGAACCGTCTCACCCAAGAGGATTGGGTGGTCATTTCTCAGACTGTGGAGGTTCTTGGGCCCTTCAAGACCCACACAGAAATGCTCTTGTCTGACACGGCGAGCATCGCACTGGTCGTCCCCATGGTCCAGATGGCCCGTGATGATCTGGCTCATTTCTAGTGCCAGCTCAAGGCTGTGCAGACGTTCTTCCAGCGGTGTGTGCCCTGGTTGTTAGGCTACAGGAAGGGCTTGAGGCCCGCTTTCAGACTTTCACCCAGGATAAGGTCTACATGATGGCAACCATGTTAGACCCACGCCTTAAGGGCACAGTAGCCGAGCGGGCCAACAAGCTCGATTGCTGGCAAGATGAGCTCTCCCAGAAGGTCGAGCGTTCCAGAGTTAGGGTGGGCCCAGTGCCGGTAGTTGAGGAGGGGGGGGGTGGAAGCAGCTCATCTGCCACTTCCACTGTTGTTGTTCATCCCCAACCTCCCCAGCTAGGCAGTGTTTCCCACCAGACTCACGCCACGAAGAGTCCTGAGGTGACACTCATCGGGCGGGTCGTTGGCCCCTCTAGGAGCAGTAGGGCAGCAAGAGCAAAGACAGGTTCTGCGATGGTGAGGGACTATCTTTTGGAGCCCCTCGAGCCGCAGGAAGCGTCTCCTTTGGACTACTGAGTCACGAAGGAGGAGGTCTGGCCAGCCCTCTCCTCCATGGCCAAGGCGTTCCTCTCATGCCCACCTACGAGCGTGCAGAGCGAGCGCATCTTTTCGCATATGGGCGACATTGCCCAAATCGCAATCGCCTGCAACCCTGGACAGTTGAGCAGTTGGTCTTCCTGAAGGTCAGCTTGCCTCTGTTTGGCTCCCCGAACGTAGACTTTGAGAGTGAATTAAGTGAGCACCTACATGTGCCTGCATCCTCTCTTGGCCCACGCTTGGAAGGTGGTTGTAAAACGCTCCTCCACTAAAAATATATTAGAGTCCAAAGACAGCCCAAAAACTCACTCACAAATTGATTGGCAGTGCTTCTCCCCCCACCACCACCACCACTCATCCCTCCCCAAACCAAAAGTGAATGCTGGTTTAAAAACTGCAAAGCGATCCAAATTTCCCCAGTCCCCCATCCACACATGACTAATAATACTGAAAGGGCCATTGCAGCCCCCAACTGTAACTGACAGCACCTACAGGCCCAGCCCAGATAACCCAGTTTTTTTTCAGGGGAAGGAGGAAGAAAGATGGAGGTGCCAGTGATGATGACAGCAGCAATACCAATGCTGAGGTCCCTCTAATGGGACAGTGATGCTGGTGTGTTGCTGAGCTGAGAGAGAAGGAATGGTTGCCTTCCTCTCACACAATCTGAGGCCCTCCCAGTGATCTTCCTCATTTGGGGTGCAATTCTGGCTCGCCTCCTCGTGGTGCACCCTGGGTAATGCAAAAGAGCCTGGACCAGCCAACCATCCATCACTCAAGGTAAGTCAAAATGCTTCTTGCTTTGTGTCAGATACAGAATGATGTGGAGCTAGGTGTGGTGGTCCACCACTTCTCTTGTTTGAGAGTTGTGTTGTTTGGGGCAGAACTGGAGAGCTGGCATCTGTAGATTGTGTGTTCTGTGGCAGGAAAGCTGGCACCTGGGTGAGAGACCCAGAGCCAGCATGCTTGTTGTGCTTGGCCAGCTCTCCCCGTGTTGTTTGGGGCAGGGCTGGAGAGCTGGCATCTGTAGATTGTGTGTTCTGTGGCAGGGAAGCTGGCACCTGGGTGAGAGACCCAGAACCAGCAGGCTTGTTGTGCTTGGCCAGCTCTCCCCATGTTGTTTGGGGCAGGGCTGGATAGCTGGCATCTGGGTTCGCTGCAGCCAGGTTTGCAGAGCAGACCTTGAGCAGATTGTGTTTTGTGTGGCAGTGACGTTGGCAACTGGGTTTATATTGGTTCCATGCCAGCAGGGTTCAAAGAGTAATTTGAACCCACAGCAATTATAGTGGAGGAAGTGGCTAATTGGGCTTTCCCCATCATTGTTGGCAATGGCCTTTTGGGGAGCCCAAAGACAGGGACCCCCTGGCCCAATCTTTTTGGGACTTGGGGGTTTTGTTGGGGAGAGTCCCCTGCGGGTTCCCTGCATTTTTTGGGATTCTCCCTCAAATCCCCTGCCCCCTCAGTAGCCTCTAATTATGCCCTATGTTGCCATTGATTTCAATGGCCCATAGGGTATAATGGTGGAATAGGGGCACCCTCTTTGGCTGCCCCTGGAATGGGACTCCCTGGCCCAATCTTTTTGAGACTTTGGAGGTTTGTAGGGGGGAGTCCCCTGCAGGTCCCCTGCAAATTTGAAGGCTCTCCCTCAAACCCACTCCCCTCCAGGCAGCTTCAAATATACCCTATTTGTCATTGATTTCAATGGGCCATAGGGTATAATGGGGCCATATATTCGGAAATAGCCGCGCATCTACCGTATATGCGGCTATTCCGACTACGGAATTCAGAAATATATGGGATTCCGTAATTTCCCCCCCCCCCCTGTATACTTCTGAATCC
Organism: Heteronotia binoei; assembly: GCF_032191835.1. Classification (NCBI taxonomy): domain Eukaryota; kingdom Metazoa; phylum Chordata; class Lepidosauria; order Squamata; family Gekkonidae; genus Heteronotia; species Heteronotia binoei. The sequence continues at coordinate 72,628,898 of NC_083229.1, read as the reverse complement.
GTGTACTACTGAATTTTTTTTTTGCACATCCCTACTCATAACATGACCCCATTATCAACCTGAGGATGTTACCAAAAGGACTAGAAAGGAACTCTTCAAAGAACTCCCCAATTACATCACATCTGTCGAATGAAATTGTTTAGAGAATAAACCTGCAGTCACCAAAGTTACACCCTTCTGGACTTTTTAGTTTTAACCATTTGTCTTATCTTTAGATGTGTATTTGCTTTATCTATATACTTATAATTAAGTTCATCCTTCATCTCTAGACATCAGTTTAGGTTGCTTCCATCTCAACCCTAATTGTGTGATAACAGAATATTCCCCATATTCACAAGGTTATTTGTATTATATAGAGAAAATAGATGGCGGAGATTTCTTTTAAAAGCCCATTTGGAATCAAACCAAGAAGAGGTTCTTTTTGTGTTTCTTGGTAAAGATATTGATTCTGGTAGGTCAAGTAAAGATTTAGTGATGCCGTGGTATGCAGCAATGGCATTTGGCGAAAACTAAGTTTGAAGGATGGTTTGCTTTAGGAGTAAGCCTTCAAGAGAGATGGACCATTGATCAACCAAATACCTAAGACTGTTGGACCATGTTAATCTCAGATGAACTGAAGAGGATAACACTGACATTGTCTTAATTGTCTTAATTGCTTCTTTCATTTTAGATTCTGTTTGTACTTTTAGTCATTATTTTATTATGCCATTAAAGGTTTTGAAACTTGACTTTGTATTATATAATAAAGCCATTGGATCATTTAGAATGGGGACTTGTTTGTGATAGAAAAAGCATTTCCTGCATTTTTTTCGATAGCATTTGTAGTTCTATCCTATTACCATATATGTAAAAATGGCAAAATGGCATCTTGATGTGTAGAAAGAAAACATTCCATTTGTTTTGGAAAAATATAGAAACTTTATGTAAATGCAAAATCAGCAAATAATCCCTGCACTGTATTTTATCTTCTTCATATCTTGTATAGTTGCTCATGAATATTTCAACCCTATCCCATTCACCCCCATACACAAATCATTCTTCCCCCAACAGTTTCTGTCAAAGGTTTGCTTAATGCTTGCTGGTTTGCACTCATCATCAACTTTAATAAAAATAAATAAATATGGGAAACCTTCATTGATTCCAAAGCTTACTGTAAACTTTATGACTGAAAGCTAGATTACCTAAATTGTTCTTGGGAACAGTAGATTCCATAGTATGACTGAAAGCTAGATTACCTAAATTGTTCTTGGGAACAGTGGAAAAGGCACAAACATAAATATATGAACAATCAAAATATTTATTGCTATTGTGATGACAAAATGCCCTATCATTTCACATATTGCATTACATCACAAAAATATCACACAACGTACAGTGTATTAAAAATTAGGTTTTATTATGTCTTCAAAACCCAGTATTTCTATTTCCATCCCCTTTTGTGCTGTTTTTAAATGAAAATCGTAAATCACCACTAACAGAATGTCTAAACTTGCATGTTCAAAATCAGTAGTTAAGCACTTTGAGAACTGGGGATTGCTGCCATACACACAACTAGTTTTCCACATTCCTCCCCTCCCCACTTCCTTCTCAGCCTGAACTTCAGGGGTTTGAAAGTTTTCAACAGATTATTGAAACAGTTGAATTTCCATTTACAATTGATGGCCATTGTCATTGCTAAGTAAACATATCTAAAGTATACCTCTAACGGTTAGTTTGGGACATTTATTCCCCTTGCTATGTTATGAATTAATGCTTTGCATTTCTGCTTAGAATGCCACAGACTAGTGTATTGTTATTCCAGACATAGCTATGTAATGCCATTCAGTTGTGTACATGGGACATTCATCCGCAAGTCTTAGAAAACCATTATTCAACATTCTGCTCAGGAGAAGTTGACACTGTGAATTCTGCTCTTCAACTTAAATACCAGAGTCTGTGGCAGGCCAATTCTAGCATTTCAGATACAGCATCCCTCAGGCGAGGTCCAACCTTTCTCTTGCAGTGTACCCAGGGATTAGCTTGACTTCCCCTAAATTCTCTTCACTGCACAGTAAGAGCTAATCTTTCCTGTATGAACCAAGACATGGTGTTGCTATGACAACACATTCTAGCAGTGGGGCAACTGAGATGAACCAAAAAGATGACAGGGAGACATGCACTCAGCCTTCCTCCAGGGCTAAGGGCTTCTTCCTCTAGGATTTAATTCTCCCAAGATTACTGACAGTTTGGGATGTTAATTATCTATGTATTCAGCTATGTGGAGATTAACTTCTTAAGAATATGGTTGGGATTCCAGAGTGTTCTTTAGTAAAATTGCCAGCTTTGGAGGCTGATTGTAATGTGGCTATTACTATTTTTATGCTTTAATATGCACTCACAAAGTTTCCACACACAAAAAAATACTCACACCAAACCCAGACTTTCAGCATTTGCCTTCTTCATTGTCTTTGTTTTAATATCTCTCTCTCTCTCTCTCACACACACACACACACACACACATGATATTTCATATAAAGAGTTTGGTTTAACATCAAGGCCTAAACTCCCAGGATACAGGAGTGGGTTGCCAGCTCTGGCTTGGGAAATTCCTTGAGATTTAGAGATGGAGCACTGGGAAGGTAGAATTTGAGGAGAGGCGTTAACTCCTTGGGATATGATTCCACAGTCTATCCTCCAAAGCTGATGTCCAGAGGAACTGATCAGTTGTAATTCTGGGAGATCTCCAATCACCACTTGGAGGTTAGCAATAATAGGGGGCAGGGTAGGAGATGCTGTCAAAAGTAAATTCTGAAGGTCTTATTTCTCATATAAGTTACTCTAAAACAAGGAGAAAGAGCTTTAAAAACCATGTGCTATGTAGGTAAAATAAATGTAACTGTTCATATTATGTACATGATCACTATATCAAACTAGCAGTAAAGCCCATTTAGGAAGAAATATAATGGGCCCTAGAAAAATATTGGGGAGGGGTGTGATGAATGCGTAGGTGGCAGGCAGGCAGGCAGGAAGGAAGGAAGGAAGGAAGGAAGGAAGGAAGGAAGGAAGGAAGGAAGGAAGGAAGGAAGGAAGATAAACAGAATGAAAGAAAAAGAACAAGAGAGACAGAAAAGGAATGAGAGAAAGAATGGTAGGGAAAAGATGGGGAGAAAGAAGTGTGAGAAAGAAAAAATGAAAGGAATGAAAAAAAAAGACAGAAAGAGAGATTCAGAGAAAGAATGAGAGAAAGAACAGAAGGGAAAGGTAAAAAAATAGGGGGAGAAAGGAGTGAGAGAAAGAAAAAATTAGAAGGAAGACAAAATTAAAGAAAAACACAGAAAGACAGAGAAAGACAGAAAGAATGAGAGGAAGGAAGGGAGTGTTATGGAAAAGTTGAGGAGAAAGGAGTGAAAGAAAGGAAAATGAAAGGAAGGAAGACGGAGACAGAAAAATGACAGGAAGACAGGCAGGCAGGAAGGTAAGCAGCCATTAGATGCCTCCCTTTCACCCCCTCTCACTTGCAGGTGTGGGGGGAGTGAAAGGGGGCCTTCCAATAGCAGGTGGATCCGCTCCACTAGTGACTGTAAAAGAAGACAGTTAGATGGTAAGCAGTGGGGTAAGATAGTTAGATGGTAAGCAGTGGGGTGCCGAGGGCTCAGTGCTGGGTCCCATTCTCTTTAACTTGTTCATTAATGATTTGGAGTTGAGAGTAAGCAGTGAAGTGGCTAAGTTTGCACATGACACTAAATTGTTCCAGGTGGTGAAAACCAGAGAGGATTGTGAGGCACTCCAAAGGGATGTTGAGGCTGGGTGAGTGGGCATCAACGTGGCGATGAGGTTCAATGTGGCCAAGTGCAAAGTAACACACATTGGGGCAAAAAATCCTAGCTATAAATACAAGTTGATGGGGTGTGAACTGGCAGAGACTGACCAAGAGAGAGATCTTGAGGTCGTGGTAGATAACTCATAGAAAATGTCAAGACAGTGTGCGATTGCAATAAAAAAGGTCAACACCATGCTGGGAATTATTAGGAAGGGAATTGAAAACAAATCACCCAGTATCATAATGCCCCTGTATAAATCGATGGTGTAGCCTCATTTGGAGTACTGTGTACAATTCTGGTCTCCCACACTCAGGATGATATTCGCCAGTGCCTTTTCGTCCTTTACCGTGTCCTTCTCACCGAGCTGGGCTGAAGGTGCCTCGACCACTGACCACTAACCCTCACGTTTGAGGTAATGCTCCATGCAGAGATCCTACACACTGTAATTAGTGGAGGTGAGCTTCCCCAATCTGAGCTGTTGCGATAAGAGCCATGTTGAAAACCTCCCAGCACTGCTGCTCAAAGCCTCTCCGAGCTAGTCTTCACTCCCGCACTCCAACAACGGCAGCAGACGTCCACTCCAGCTCGACACACCACAGCAGGCTGACCTCACCGAGAGCCTTGCAGACCAGGCAGACTGGAACCACCTCACCAGATACTGCAGACTGGGCCCATAATCCTGTCATGGTTTGAGTGAGCAGATTTGTGACTGCTTAGTCTTACCACCACCAGTACGCGTAAGTCACCAACAGTCCACGTAGGTGAGTTGCTATAGACACAGTCCAACAACACTCTGTGTACTTAACTATATACAGGTTTATTTACATATATACAGACTCTCCATCAAAGTGCTCCGCCAGACAATCATATAGAGTAATAGGGGTAGTTATGTACAGCATAGCATTACTTATATACAAATGCAATTAGTCAGTGTACCAATGAGTTTCCAGTGCGGAGTCATTCTGCACTCATCACCTTATTGCCTCATCCACCTGGTTAGAACCAGTTCTTACTTGGCAGAGCCTTACTAGAATACTGATGTCATCTATTATGACATTAGCTGTCAGATCAGCATGCTTCACTTGCCTCATGCCTTACTGAACATTTCATATGCTAACAGTGAGAACCAGAGAGGATTGTGAGGCACTTCAAAGGGATCTGTTGAGGCTGGGTGAGTGAGCATCAACGTGGCAGATGAGGTTCAATGTGGCCAAGTGCAAAGTAATGCACATTGGGGCCAAAAATTCCAGCTACAAATACAAGTTGATTGGGTGTGAACTGGCAGAGACTGACCAAGAGAGAGATCTTGGAGTCGTGGTAGATAATTCACTGAAAATGTCAAGACAGTGTGCGATTGCAATAAAAAACGCCAACGCCATGCTGGGAATTATTAGGAAGGGAATTGAAAACAAAACAGCCAATATCATAATGCCCCTGTATAAATCAATGGTGCGATCTCATTTGGAATACAGTGTACAATTCTGGTCACCACACCTCAAAAAGGATATCATAGCATTGGAAAAAGTACAGAAAAGGGCAGATAGAATGGTTAAAGGTTTGGAATACTTTCCCTATGAAGAAAGGTTAAAACGCTTGGGGCTCTTTAGCTTGGAGAAACATCGACTGCGGGGTGACATGATAGAGGTTTACAAGATTATGCACGAGATGGAGAAAGTAGAGAAAGAAGTACTTTTCTTCTCTTATGTTAAGCCTAGGGGGTGCTTTTTGCAAAGATTGCAGCATAGAAACAGTGTATTGAATGCACTGGTGCTAAGCAGCAGAACCCTGTGCCATTTATATGTATGTACTTCATTATTTTTGAGCACTCTCTCTTGTACTGAACCTGCGTACTGAGCCTATGTACTGAACCTATAATAGCATTATCCTCATCATTAGTGGTATCATTAGTAGGTCATTTTGTGTTGGATGCATAACTCCATTCTGGACAGAAATAACAAAACTTTTTAAAAGAACAAAGAACAAAATATTGAACAGGAAATAAGAGTTCCACATTGGATGGAGGATCCATCAAAAAGTATGTAATATAAATGGTAAGATATTGCGGCAAAAGTGAGCAAAATAAGTTTGATAGGTTTTTTTCTTTAGAAGGACTACATGTTTTTATACAATGGCTAAATATATATAAATATAAATGCAGTCCCGATCCTGCATGTAGGCGGTTCAGGGTATTGGTCGCCTGATGCTAACCCGGAGACGAAAGCATTTTTCGGCAGCACCCTGAACGACCAAGCAGCCTTATCTAGGGACAGCACTGCTTGCTCCACACAGAGAGGGGCCTAGAAAAGGTGGCCTAAACAAAGCTCGTCTCCTCCACCCCAGTTGGCTAGCCGCGGTCAACGGGCATCCTTACTTGCGGTCAAAAAATAACAACAAAGAAAAGGCATGCACCTGCCTCACAAAGTGTGCAAAGACTAAAGCTTGCGTGTTGGAACATCAGAACCATGCTTGACACAGTAGACAGTGGTCGCCCTGAACGACACTCTGCTCTAGTTGCCCACGAACTTCTCAGGTTGAATATCGACATAGCAGCTCTCAGTGAGGTCCATTTCCCTGAGGAAGGTAGTCTTCAAGAACACGGTGCTGGCTATACCCTCTACTGGTCAGGTAAGTCAAAGGCTGAGAGCCGCCTTTCTGGCGTTGGCTTCATGGTCAGGAACTCCATTGCCTCCAAACTCGAAAACCTGCCAACAGGTCACTCAGATCGCATCATGTCCATGCGCCTCCCACTTCAAAACAAGCAGCATGCAACACTCTTCAGTGTGTATGCCCCAACCCTTCAAGCAGATCCTGCAGAAAAGAACAAGTTCTATGCTGATCTACACAACCTCGTACGGAAGACCCCTACAGAGGACAAGGTGATCATCCTTAGCGACTTCAATGCCAGAGTAGGTAAAGACTCGGAAGCCTGGAAAGGAGTACTTGGAAAACACGGCATTGGCAACTGCAATGACAACGGGCGCCTCCTGCTAGAATTCTGCATGGAGCACCAGCTCACCATCACCAACACTATCTTCCAGCAGAAGAACAATCTGAAGACAACCTGGATGCACCCACGGTCCAAGCACTGGCACCTTATCGACTACATTCTGGTGCACCAGAGAGACCTTCGAGATGTCTTACACACCCGAGTAATGCCCAGTGCAGAATGTCATACGGATCATCGTCTTGTACGCTGCAATCTCCGTCTTCACTTTAAACCCACACGCAGGAGAGGAGGTATCCCTCGGAGGAAGTTTCAGGTTGGCAGTCTCCAGTCAGCTGAAGTTAAAGCTGCCTTCCAGGCAAAACTCCAGTCAAGAATTGAGGACCCCAGTTGCCTCACAGTTCCTTCTCCAGAAGCACTCTGGGAACACCTAAAAACTACCGTCCTGCAGATCTCTGAAGAAGTCCTCGGGTTCTCCACAAGGAAGAACAAGGACTGGTTTGATGAGAACAATCAAGAGATCCAAGATTTACTGGTGAAAAAGACATCTGCCTACCAAGCACATCTTGCTCAGCCCTCCTGTCCTGGGAAAAAAGCAACCTTTCGCGCTGTATGTAGCAACCTCCAGCGCAAGCTTCGAGACATTCAGAATGAGTGATGGACCAAGCTTGCAGAGAGAACCCAGCTGTGTGCAGACACTGGTGATTTAAGAGGGTTCTACGAAGCCCTGAAGGCAGTATATGGTCCATCATATCAGACTCAGAGTCCCTTGCGTAGTACAGACGGCCAAGTGCTCCTCACAGACAAGGCATCCATATTGAACCGGTGGTCGGAGTATTTTCAGGTTCTCTTCAGTGCCAACCGCGTAGTTCAAGATTCAGCAATCCACCTCACCCCACTTCAACCAGTGAAAACAGAGTTGAATGAGATCCCCACTCTAGAAGAGACTGTTAAAGCCATCAAGCAACTGAAAAGTGGCAAGGCAGCAGGAGTTGATGGAATCCCACCAGAGATCTGGAAGCATGGGGGCACAGTACTACATAGCTCACTTCACAAAGTACTTGTCACCTGCTGGGAACAAGGCAAATTACCACAGGACTTTCGCGATGCAATCATCATCACCCTATACAAGAACAAAGGGGAAAAGTCAGACTGCTCCAACTACTGGGGGATAACCCTGCTCTCCATCGCAGGCAAAATCCTTGCCAGAATACTCCTGAACAGACTGGTGCCCACCATTGCAGAAGAACTCGTCCCAGAGAGCCAGTGCGGCTTCAGAGCTAACAGGAGCACCACCGACATGGTATTTGTTCTCAGGCAGCTCCAAGAGAAATGCAGGGAACAGAACAAGGCTCTGTATGTGACTTTTGTCGACCTTACCAAAGCTTTCGATACCGTTAGCAGGAAAGGCCTGTGGCAAATCTTGGAACATTTAGGATGTCCCCCAAGGTTCCTCAGCATGATTATCCAGCTACACGAACACTGAAGTTCTCAAGCGGGCGGAGGTTACCAGCATCGAGGCACTGCTGTTGAAGACGCAGCTGTGCTGGGCAGGGCATATTTCTAGGATGGAAAACCACCGCCTTCCCAAGATTGCCCTGTATGGCGAACTCTCCACCGGCCATCGAAATAGAGGGGCACCAAAGAAGAGGTACAAGGACTCCTTGAAGAAATCCCTTGGCACCTGTCGCATCAACCATCACCAGTGGTCTGACCTAGCCTCAGATCGCAAAGCATGGAGGCACACCATCCACCAGGCTGTCTCTTCTTTTGAGAACGCACGCATAGCTGGTCTTGAGGACAAAAGGAGATTGAGGAAGAATCGCACTGCTACAGCACCAACCCTAAATCAGACTTTTCCCTGCAGCCACTGTGGCCGGACCTGCCTGTCCCGCATTGGTCTTGTCAGCCACCAGCGAGCCTGCAGCAGACGTGGACTATTGCACCCTTCTTAAATCTTCGTTCGCGAAGCCAAGCCGAGAGAGAGAGAGAAATATAGAATAATGAGTAGTAGTTATTTTCCTTCACTTGGCAAAGGCTAACTAATCTTATGGTAATTTTGCCTGTTTCTTTGATGCTTCCTCAAGCCCTATCTGCGGTGATGACAGATTTTTCCTGTACTTAACTCACCTCCCCCAAACAAAGGTACCACAGTCTGTCATTGGCAGATGCTGCTTAGTATCTGCCTACTCACCAGTAGATTGGGATTTGCTTGGATGTTTGTAGAGTGGAACTAGCAGCCATCCATCATACCTCATCATTAGGCTTGGCCTGAATGCTCTGTGGAACATCTTTTCATTGCCATTGGAGAACTTATGCTGCTCTGTATAATGGACTGAGTGAGAAAGCTTTGGGAACACTCCTGTCTTTAAAATGAGGTGACTTCAGAAGTCTTGTAGATGAGTCTTGCCTCTGTTGCCATCCTTTATCAGGGCAAGTTTTGGTAAACGAGGAAACATGTAGGAAGACCTGAAAGCAACAGCTATTTTTTAAACAAAATGTTTAAGAAAAATTATGAACCAAACCAGGGTGAGTTTACCTATCATTACTTGGAATTGTTGAAAAGAACCTTTGCTTATTCCTGTGAACTTCAGCACAGTTTCAGGTCTCTTTATTACTTCCGTCCTTTTTAGCATGATCCAGTTCTCAAGCTTAGCAGTTCCCAGTTCTTTCTTAGCAGTCCCCAGTTCTTTGTTCTTCCTCAGCCAACACAGCCATTATATTTCTCCTCCCCTAGCTGATTAAAGAAGATTATAGACTAATACAAAGACTGCTAATTTTCCCCTTTTTGTAGACTGCAGTGGTATGGCAGGTTAGCAACAAAGAGAAAGAGTACCAAATATTTTGATGTCCGCAGCATCAAAATATTTGAAGCTGTACTTGATGCTAGTAGCTACTTTTAAGGTGTAATGGCCTCATGCGAATCAGGTGGAAACATAAAACTGTAAATTTAAAGACCATTGAGGTTTTTCCTGAGACTTGAGAGCCAGCGTTATGAAGCATTACCTGACTCATGAACTAAAGTTTGTCATGAATTTTGGGCAGTTCATGATTTGCAAACTAAAGTTCACACTAGGTCAGCCAGCATGAACGTTCATGAATGAATACATTTCCAGATAGACTGTCTCTGCTCAATCAAAATGCTTACCAAACTTTAAAACAGAGAGGTGCTGGAATTCTCCAGCCATAAGAAACACCAATAGAGGCCTTCCAAAGCTTAACAGGCACTGCTGGCTGCCAATAACAGAATTCCCATTCTGTTTTATGGGATCAGAATGCTATGTATATTGCCAGCTTAGCTCCACACCCTCTCTTCTATTGGGTGTTGACAGTTAGAAAAAGAGGCAGGGAACTTGTAAAAAGCAAAGCACATCCATGCATTACACCTTTCTCATGAAAGAACATCTGCCTCATAACACAACACCTGCTTCTTGGAACATCATCCACCTCAGCAAACATATACTTCAACAAACATCTGCCTGTACAAGCAAATTCCTGTTTGACTACCTCTTTCTATTGCATTTGTAAAATTCACAACAGGTGATCTTTTATCTGTACAATGTATTCACTAATGGTAAATAACCAGAAATTTCACCTGTGGTCGGCTGTGACCAGAGGTTTTATGTGTTTGGGTCTGAGAGGTTTGGGAGCATTGTGGGCATGCCTTGCTGGGTTTCAGTGCATACCAGGGGTCTCTGCCAAGCTGCCATGGGGTTACTTGGGGAGGCCCTGCCAAAACTCTGAGTATGTCTGCCTTTCTGTCCTTCAGAACCTGCGTTTCCATTCCTTTGCTGCATAGAAGAATATACCCCAGTTGATTGATGTGCTTTAGACCTATGTCTTTCAGCCCGGGGGAAGGGTGCTGTGAGAGTTGTAGGCACATTTTCCTTGCTTGTCTGGTGGGGTAGCCTGCCAAGCTGCTGCGGGGTTACTGTGGAGAGTCCCTGTTGAAACTCTAAAGATGTCTGCCTTTCTTTCAGAATCTGCCTTTAGAGACTGAGGGGGCTGTGAGTATAGAAGAAAACGACATTGGATTTATATTCCGCCCTCCACTCAGAGTCTCAGAGAGGCTCACAATCTTCTTTATCTTCCTCCCCCACAACAGACACCCTGTGAGGTGGGCAGGGCTGAGAGGACTTTCATAGCAGCTGCCCTTTCAAGGACAACCTTTGCCAGAGCTATGGCTGACCCAAAACCATTCCAGCAGTTGCAAGTGGAGGAGTGGGGAATCAAACCTGGTACTCCCAGATAAGAGTCCGCACACTTAGCCACTACACCAAATTGGCTCTCCAGTATAGGATGGATGCTTGCCTTGCTTCCAGTGTCTGGCTGTGGGGGTCTACCCAGGTGAAGTTTCCTTGTGAGTTTGGTGTCACTGGCTTAATCCTTAGCTGTTCCATATACTCCTATAACAGCAGCTGTCTTTTCCAGAAAGAGCACTGGGGAGACCTTTTGGGGGGATCTGTAGTTGAGACCACACAAATGTAATCCACCTGCAATGTGGAGAAGCTGTAAAAGAGTGGGTGACAGGGTGAGGTTCCCTTTATGTTTGTTATGTGTAGCTTGCAAGGGGTCCATTCAATGCACTTTTGAACCTGCACCGGACATTTCCCCAGCACTTTCCTGGGGGCACCTTCTTTGGAGAGCTATAACTCAGAACCCATGCACTTAACATTGAAGGCATGTAGAGGAGCACTGGGGGAAGGTTCCCTGAGAGTTTGATGACTCTAGCTTACATAGGGTCCATTCTATATGCTCCTGAACTTCTTGAACCCGCACCTGTCATTTCCCCTGAAAGCACTTTTCTGGGGGCACATTCTTTGGGGGGCTGTAATTTGGAACTTGTAAATTCAGTACTCACCAAACTTGAAGGACAGGTAGATAAAAGTCAGTTGGAGATTCCTTTCTAGTTTGGTGTCTCTAGCACACTAGGCAGCTGTTCTACCACATTATGAATCTCACAAGCAGAACCAGTTTGTTTGGCACCTAAAAGTTCAATATGGTTCATGACTTACAAACTGGGGCATGCCATGAACCATGAACAAAAATTAACTGCATTTTCTTGGTTTGTGTCTGCCCCTAATGCAAAAGATAAAGTGCAAAATTAAATCTGTGGAGACATCAGTTCTACTCCCTACTTTGGCCTGAAGTTCACTGGTTGATGGGCCTGTCTCTCTTTCAGTTGCTCTGAGGATAAAAATGAAGAAACACGGATGGAGCCTAGGCTCCTCAGTGGGAGTCTGGAATCAGAAAACAAAGTAGATAGATAGTGATGATACCTTTCTAAGTTATGTTGTACTGACAGTGAAGAAGACTGTTACCTGCCTTGCTGACAATATAAGGTTAATGTTGAGTGAGCTGAGGTGTTGCCATGGCAGCTAGAGTGCTTATGTAAGAGAGACAGTGTTGAACATGTAGAACCTGAAGTGTCAGTTATCTTCACTGACTATGCAGATAGATAAGTTTGATCTAATGCTGTGTAACAAGGCCTGTAGCAAGCTTATGGAACAGGTAGGAATTCTTCTGCTCCAGATAGCAAATCCCATCAACACCATTGAGCCTCCATGTCAAGAGAGGAAAACACAGAGGGCCCATTAATGCCATCCTCTGTCCACTCTCTATATGATCTTCATTTTCTAACTTGCCTTCCAGATGGCATCTAAGTGCATTTAAACCTTCTCATGATCAACGTAGCTTCTCATTTTGAAATCAGTAGGCCGTTATTGAAGGGGAGCCCCTGAATAATAAATTAAACCCCCTATAATAATGAATATATTGATTAAGAGCATGCTTTATCTTTAACATGTCTGCTGTAATTTTCCATTAAAGAGCTGGCCACAGCATAGCAAGTGTGTGTCTAAAGCTGGCTAGCTAAGATAAGAGAAACGGCCTCTTAGAGGCGACTTGCTGTGATAGATAAGGAAAGGAACTTGGTCATGGAAATTTACCAGGGAGAACTCAGTGACCCTTTGAAATCAGATAAGCTCCTGTGCCTGCTTGCTTGTCGCTGTATGAATAAAGCTGTCTGTATGCAGAATGATTGGAACTCAATCTTTGGGGCAGCCAAGCCTGACTGGGTCCTACTTCTTGGTACCAGAAGGGTGACTGGGTCCTACTTGGGGCAGCCAAGCCTGACTGGGCCCTACTTCTACCAGAAATTCTCTGCGGACCTCGTTATTTTTCTGTTACATTAACCTGATGCAATTGTCTGGGAAAATAACGGGGTAGGATATTTCCTTCCCCTTGGGGTGGCTGCATAACCGTTTGCCTTCCACCCTTGTGGTGGGAAGATTAGACTAGGCACCATGGTCACATTTTCAATTGAGTCCAGCTCTCTCTGTCCCGGTGGGGGAAGGTGCCTGGTTCGCCAACCAAGATCCCACGCCTGGTTGAACCGACATGTGCAGGAAATCGGAAGATCTTCAGGATTGTGAGTATGAACTGACTGGGAATCTGGAATTACCTCTCCTTAGGAGAAAAGAAGGGTCTGATCACCCCTTAAGCCCTGTCAACTAGGCTCCATTTTGGCGCTGAAGCACAGAGGCTAGGATCTGGGAGGATTTCTGTGGTGCGTGTGTGTGTGTGAATGAGAGGAGGCACAGCCTCTAAGCGGGAGGGACTGGTGGCTGCCGATTTCTGTTTTCCCTAGAAGTGTCTTGTCTAAACGTCTGGTGCCATGGGTGGAAATCAGTCAAAAAACCCGCTAGAAAACATGTGCAAAAACTTTAAGGAATATTTTTGTGATGATTATGGAGTCAAACTGACTCCCAAGACACTGAAAGTGTTATGTCAGGAAGACTGGGTGGCCTTACATGTAGAACGGTCGCCCAAGGGTAGCTTTGACCAAGACTTGGGTCACAAAGTTTACAAGAGTGTAGCACAGTCCCCAAGTCACGCAAGTCAGTTCCCCTACATCGACAGTTGGGCAGCAATGATGCAGAAGTCTTACTGGTGGCCAGAAAAGTTGCAGAGGATGAAAAAGGAGTGGGCTCAGAGGGCCGCTGATAAGGCTGCAAGTAAAGTTATGGCTTTGCGCCGGGACATGTTAACAAAAACAACTCCTCCTGCAAAGAAGGAAAAGCCCCCAGTGTTAGATGCCGGATCCGAAGACCCCTTGGTTAGTCCCCCACCATGTGTTCCAGTGTACCCACAACTTCTGATGCAGCAAGGAGGAGGAGGTGCCGGGGCAGCAGAGGTTGAGGCTGAAGGTGAGAGCCAAGCGCAGCCAGTTAAAAGAGCTCCAGAATCCTTTGATGAAGAGAAACAGGAAGTGGAGACGAATGAGGGAGACGGGGCTGTAAAAGGGCGAACTTAAATCCTATCCAACAGCTGTTTTCTGAACTATCGTTTCATGCAACAGCCCCCCGTTACTCCACACCTGTGTCTAATAACCAGAGGTTAGCTGCACATTTTAGTTCACCCCTAAAGTTTTCCTCCAATGCTGAACTCTCTCCCAGCACTGAGCAAACTTCCAGCTTTTCCACAACCTCCCCCTCAACTTTTCCAGGTTTTATATCTGACACAGAGAGCTCATTGTTAGCTCCCCTCTGGGAAGTCCACATCCCTCAACAGCCCGGCCCTGGCATTGAGACTCAATATATGTATGTGCCCTTCACTTCAAGTGATCTAGTAAATTGGAAAACCCATACAGTTGCATTTTCTGATAATCCTACCCCAATGACAAATCTGTTAACCAGTATTATGGCTACACATCAGTCTACCTATGCAGAATGTCAACAGCTCTTACTGGCCCCCTTTACAATAGAGGAGAGAAGCCACATCCTGCATCATGCCCAAAAACATGCAGAAGGAAAAGTTCCCCCAGAAACTGCAGATAGAGAGTGGATAAAAGCCGGTTTTCCTGCAACAGACCCAAACTGGGATCCCAATGGCCGTGAGTCTAAAGAGCGTCTATCAGAATACAGAATACAGACAGGCAATCTTAGAAGGGATGAAAGAAGCAGGCAAGAAGCCTATTAATATGTCCAAAGTCAGTGAAGTTCTCCAGAAAGCAGATGAGAGCACTGGAGCTTTTGCTGAGCACTTGATGCAAGCATTTCGAATGTATACTCCATTCAATCCAGAGGCTGCAGAACACTTGTGCATGATAAATACAGCTTTTGTCACCCAAGCCTGTGCTGACATCTGCAAAAAGCTCCAGAAGCAAGATGGCTTTGCTGGCATGAATTTATCCCAACTGCTGGAGATTGCCCAGGAAGTTTATGCCAATCGAGACGTAGACCAAAAGCGGGAGGCTGAGAGAAAGATGAAAAAGCTGATCTGTTGGCAGCGGCTTTGGCAGGGCAGCCATCTATGAGAGGCAGAGGGGCTATACGAGGGCAAGGAATGAATCGCGGAGATCAAAGATCTACAATGTGGGACTTGCTTGAAAGCAGGTCCGGCGCTCCTGAGCTTCAGCAGCAGCCCTGCTCCAGCCACATCCGAAGGCTGGCTGGTCTACGCACGGCCAAAGCTTGAGGAAGCCTTCTGGAGCCACATAGATATTTCTTTGTATTAGTTACTCTGAACCTTTTGAGCCTTCTTTATTATTTCTTGTATTGAGTGTGTAATTGGAAAAGGTGCTACTTTATTGTAAGCTTCTATAGTAAGACCAAAGAATCATGCATGCTTTAAGTACTTTAATAGTTATGTTTTTCTGCTGTATTTTTGCTTGTGTGCCAATATGTAGTTCTCAAGTTACAAGATGTACTAAGTGCTGGGAAGGAGAAAGTTCACAACGCATGCTGCGTGTTCAGTCTAGGGAAGTGTATGCGGCTTGTATAGAACATAATACAAAAATAGTTTGTGTAGAACATGGAGTGTCTTATTATCAGGCAAAAATTGAGTATCCCAGTTCAGGAGGAACCATACTTTATAGAGGGAGTTACTGCTGCCCGACTTTACAGTGGGTATGCTGGCCAGTTGATTTAAAGTCTCACACGATGAAAAAGCCAAAGCTTAAGTCACCTATCCAGAAGACAAAGAAAATTCTGTATAAGGCTGTGTTTAATGATGCTCAGGATGATAAATTTGTTATTCCGGAGCCAGGGAGTAATCTTTTTATAACCCTGGCTGAACAGATAGCTGCCTCACTAAATATTTCAAACTGTTGGGTATGTGGAGGTCCGCTAATGAATGAAAGATGGCCTTGGGTTGGCATGGAGGTTTTGCCTTCAGACTTGGCCTGATGGAATAAACCTAGATCGGAGTCAAGGTTAGAAGAGAGAGAAATCTGGGAATTGCAGGAGGTTGCAAATGGAGAATTGTGTATTTCTCGAGCTGTATTGTGGACAAATGGAAAGCATGTTGGGCACTCTTTGTGCCATCTAACCCTGCTAGTCAGCTCCACTAAGGAGAAACTGAAATGGGTAGAAGTGGATGGCACTGTTGTAGAGGATTTTCAGCTATGGGAAAATGTTAGCAGCATAAATAAATATTCTAATGCTGCTTCAGAGTCTTCTGATCAATGGATGGCTGCTGAAGGGTTATATTGGATCTGTGGTAAAATGGCTTATACGCTCCTGCCCAGAAGATGGCATGGGACTTGCATTAATGGAACAATATGTCCCAGCTTCTTTCTTTTGCCTTTAAAAGTTGGTTCTGCTTTGGGGACCCCAGTGTTTGATGACTATGTCAGATCAAAGCGTTCCTTGGATATCGGAGGTACTCAGTGGGGAGATGAATGGCCCCCACAACGGATTATTGAATACTATGGCCCAGCCACATGGGCACAGGATGGGTCTTGGGGCTACCGTACACCTGTGTATATGCTTAATCGTATTATTAGATTGCAAGCTGTGGTAGAAATTATTACAAATCAAACAGCCATGGCCTTAGAATTGTTAGCTAGACAGCAGAGCCAGATGCGTGCAGCTATATATCAGAACTGCCTGCCTCTGGACTACCTATTAGCTGAAGAAGGGGGTGTCTGTGAGAAGTTCAATCTTTCAAATTGCTGTTTAAATATTGATGATAATGGGGAAGCTGTGCAGAATATAGCATCTGAAATTCGCAAAATTGCTCATGTACCAGTGCAAACATGGAAGAACTTGGATGTATCATGGTCTGGCCAAATTACGGGGGATTGGAAACATATTCTATTTTTAATTGGTATTTCTCTAGGAGGTTTAATGCTACTGCCATGTTTAATTCCTATTATGAGGTATAGTGTTAATGCCGTGAAGGCACTCACTCCCTTAGGGAAAAATGTTAACATTATGTATATGTCTCCAGAGGAAAGGAAACAGTACTTTATTAATTTGTTTGAGGATGGTCAGTCTCCTTCAGACTAAATAAGTTTTCAGAAGACTGAAAGGGGGGAATGAAGGGGAGCTCCTGAATAATTAATTAAAGCCTCTATAATAATGAATATATTGATTAAGAGCATGCTTTGTCTTTAACATGTCTGCTGTAATTTTCCATTGAAGAGCTGGCCACAGCATAGTGGGTGTGTGTCTAAGCTGGCTAGCTAAGATAAGAGAAACGGCCTCCTAGAGGCGACTTGCTGTGATAAGGAAAGGAACTTGGTCATGGAAATTTACCAGGGAGAACTCAGTGGAGGCGGGACCCTTTGAAATCAGATAAGCTCGGTTGCCTACTTGCTTGTCTCTGTATGAATAAAGCTGTCTCTATGCAGAATGACTGTAACTCAGTCTTTGGTACCAGAAGTAAACCTCGTTTCTACCAGAAATTCTGTGCGGACCTTGTTATTTTTCTGCTACATTACTAGCTAAAGTGCATTAAAACAAACTAATAATTAAATTATTCTAAAGATAATGAAAAATATAGCATTAACTTCTAGACAGATGAGAACACAGCATTTGTAAACTATCTTTTCTTATAAATGAGTGGATCTCTCAACTGAAACATATCTGCCACTAAGCCAAGTTTATTTTCTGGAGAGGCCAACATGTTTACAAATCAGTCTGCTACAATGGAAAATTGTGTTATTGTGGCTTCTATTGAGCATGTCCTGTGAGTAAATCAAACATTCTACTAAGGCTGTCGGGGGGGGGGTCCCTTCATCATTACATTTATTTGCATACATCTTATTCTTCTGATGATGGTGCAGGCTGGAATTAGTTTTCCTCTGTTACTGGTATTCCACATGACAGGAGGGATTTTGTTCTAAGATCTAAATAAACAGGCAGAAAGGCCAGCTCAAGCAACAAAAATAATGCCACACTCAAGCAAAACACTTAATAATGTGGGATGAGTAATTTCTTTTACAGTTAAGCCATTATTTGAAAGTCTTGCTGCCACAAGGCTTAGGAATTGGGAAGCCATTACAATATACTTTGGCTTAACTATTTCCTTAATTTCACATATCTAGGCAAAGGCATGGGTATAGTTTTTGTGTTTATTCATCTTAAAAGTAGTAGAAATCACTTCAGTATGCTGACTGAATCTCACGTAATGTGAGTAACTGCTGGGTAGACATATTTATCCTGAGTCAATAGTACCAAATTAATATAAACTCTCAAAGTTGTTTCCATTTTTAAATGTTTAAATGCCTAGGAATAAAAATGACAAAATGGAGGCAACTGGCTCAGCAAATCTTCGAAATACAACTGCCCAGAGCAGGAGGAGACATTTGCTGAGAGCTTAAATTTTACATCCTATCAGAAACTTCACAATAAATTGCCTGGTTAGCATATGGAATATTTCTGAGGTTTTCTCCCGAAGTAAGAAGGCAATAAGGAGAATGATGAAGAAAATACAAATACAAGTGATAAAAATGATGATCATGGAATAACGTAAGGGCTTTCTGAACACTTGACTATGTAGTAAAATCTGTGTTGTAAGACATAGCAATAAATCAAGCCTTTGGCTCTTGAAATTGTTTTACAAAAATTTGCATATACCCATCAATAATTTTGCCTATGAATATAACACAGAGTGAGGTCACTATAATAACTATAGTTTGATGGAAGCAGTCTTTAGTTTGAAAACTGAAATACTGTGGATACTTGATTGTCTCACTCTGTCTATAGATACAGTGTATTAGGCCTTGTGTTTTGTATGTCCACAGCAACAACACTTGAATCGCCTTTTCAAAACATGTCCACTGACTTGGTGTGCTGTGAATCTGTGAAACTTGATTTTAAATTTTGACCATAATAGCAGTTAATAGCATTTGTCAACAGATAGACAGACAGATGATAGATGGATGGATGGACAGATGGATGACCGATGGACGAGACAGACAGACAGACAGATAGATAGATATGAGGGCTGTTCAGACGCACAGTATAATCAGTTGTTGCTGCTGTTTCATACTGGATTAAAAGTGGCTGATCAGAAAGCAACAGTCCTATGACCCCCAAAAGTGAAGAGGTAAGAGGGTATTATCTAAGCATAGTCTTGATCACTTATAATGCCCTCCCAAGTTAAGTTACACCCTTCAAAGCTCCTGGGTTTAGACGCATACTCAGCTTAGAAGTGTGCTGTTTATCACTGATCTTCATTATTGCAAACAGCCATTCCTTAAATCACAGAATTGTTATGAGAACAAAATGGACACCTTTTTGAAAGTGGGATATAAAAATAAGGAATGGAAAAATAATACATGGTGCTCAAAAATACAAATTATTAGCCTATTCAGTCATCTAATTTGAAATATTTGGGTTAGCTCAGGGTGATATGAATAGTGACAGAGAAGGAATCTATGAAAGTGGGGTAATGATGGCTCTCAACAATCCTTGGTCTTGTCAGCTAAGCATGATTTTTAAAGCCTGTTAGTTGATTAGTAAGTTTGCATGATTTCTTATTTACCTGCCTAATGGAAGTCTTATCTAATACTTGTCCATAAAATAATTAAAATCCACCTCCAGTATCAAAGAACCCTCTTGGAAGAACGTCATTTTAGTCAGAAACTCTTGAATAATTCCTAATTGGCCTGAATTAGGGTGTACACTGATTCCATGGTTATTTTAGTATCATTAAGAAGGCCTTTAACAAATAAATACTTGCCATGTTGATCTTTTTCCACAGCCTGGCATGTTGAAGCAAATAGAACCGGAAAGCAAAGATGAACTCTGGGCACTCTAGAAGAGCCTTAAGCATCATAGGTTAAGGAGAACCAATTAGATATGAACAAATAATTCATACTATTTTTAAGATGGGTTTCCTCTAAAAATGTTATATCAATATTATGGTTTTTCAAGTAAGCATGAGTGTTTTTAGTTTTCATAACATGGTTAACGCCATGGCAATTAAGAGGAAGTACTTTTAAATATTCAGCCATAACTATTCTGCTGAGGACAGATCAGTAAAAGAAAGAATATATAACGCTAATAAAAATAATCTGAATCATAGCTAAACTGAAAAGCCCAAACAAGAAAAATAGAAATATTACTTGTTACTAAGAGCAAAGGCCACTGAAGATGGAACCCCATTAATAGATTAGGTTTTTTTAAAAAAAAAGATACATTATCAAGTCTTAGAAAACAGAGACTTAGAAAAACTATTAAATTTTGCCATACCAGTGTAAACAGATAAGACATAGCCATGAATACATTGTCAAGTTGAGCATGCCATGATTTCTTCCCCCCCCCCACCCTTCTTAATTATGTTAAGTTTTGTTTCTTGGATGCTTGCCTGTAACGATACCTTATTAAGTGGGTGCAGGAGGGAGATGGGAGACAGAGACCTTGCAATTCATGTATCATAGTGGCAAGGAACTTGCTTATCTAGTTGTTATAGTAACAAGTCAGTTCAGCCTGAGAATGCAACTGTGACCTTGAAGGTGAGAAGCCTTGGGAGATGCCTTGTGCCTTGCAGTGTCAACATCCATGGGAACCAACAGACCTAGAGGGTGGGGATACTGTTAGCCAGAGTTTTTTTATGTGTATAATTGTAACCATATTGCCTATTGAGTTATTCCTGGCAATGGCCTTCTAGCAGATAGTCATCTTTTGTGTATGGCTTTCTGGAGAATCTTACATACGGAGCTAAAAAAAGGAAACAAAGAAAAGTCGGGGTGGGGATGAAAGTTCAATATATAGGCTCTGTTATAAAAGGTCACCAGATTACAGAAATTGCTACCATGAAAACCCCAAAAAGAAAATAACAGGATTTTGCCCAAACATTCAAGCATTAATACCATTAGAAAAAACACAGATAAAATTTATAAACCAGAATATAGGATGGATTTCATGAACTATATATGAGAACAAACCACTGAAGTAGAAGTGCACAGGGTTTTTTTTATAGAAGGAACTCCTTGGCATATTAGATCACACACCCCTTATGTAGCCAATCCTCCAAAAGCTTACAGTAGGCCCTGTAATAAAAGCCCTGTAAACTTTTGGAGGATTGGCTACATCAGGTGGGTGTGGCTTAATATGCAAAGGAGTTCTGCTACAAAAAAAAGCCCTGGAAGTACAAAATGGCCATACACTGACTGACTAAAATAATACATGAGATATGGAGAAGAAAAAAAATAACAATGTTTCCCCCCTTCCCCACCCAAACCCTCCCCATTCTTCCATCAGAAACAATCCCTTCACCTCCCTCTCCTTCACATTTAAATTGTTGTTTGCAGCACCAAAAAATCCGCATTCCCCCCCCACCAAAAAAAATATGACAACTAAAAGATACTATAGGGGGAAACTAAGCAGACCCCAGACCAAACTCAGAAGGAGCAATTCTGACTCCATCATTCTGTCATCTCATCTTACGAGAGCAAAGATGTTGAGTCCCCTCTAAGAACATAAGAGAAGCCATGTTAGATCAGGCCAATCGCCCATCCAGTCCACCACTCTGTGTCACACAGTGGCCAAAAATTTTATATACATATACATATATATATATATATATACACACACACACACACACATACACACTGTGGCTAATAGCCACTGATGGACCTCTGCTCCATATTTTTATCTAACCCCCTCTTGAAGGTGTCTATGCTTGTGGCCGCCACCACCTCCTGTGGCAGTGAATTCCACATGTTAATCACCCTTTGGGTGAAGAAGTACTTCCTTTTATCTGTTTTAACCTGTCTGCTCAGCAATTTCATCGAATGCCCACGAGTGAGAAAGTATTGTGAGAAAGGGAGAAAAGTACTTCTTTCTCTACTTTCTCCATCCCATGCATTATCTTGTAAACCTCTATCATGTCACCCCACAGTCGACGTTTCTCCAAGCTAAAGAGCCCCAAGCATTTCAACCTTTCTTCATAGGGAAGGTGTTCCAGCCCTTTAATCATTCTAGTTCCCTTTTCTGGACTTTCTCCAATGCTATAATATCCTTTTTGAGGTTCGGCGACCAGAACGGCACACAGTACTCCAAATGAGACCACACCATCGATTTATACAGGGGCATTATGATACTGGCTGATTTGTTTTCCATTCCCTTCCTAATAATTCCCAGCATGGCGTTAGCCTTTTTTATTGCAAACGCACACTGTCTTGACATTTTCAGTGAGTTATCTACCACGACCCCAAGATCTCTCTCTTGGTCAGTCTCTGCCAGTTCACACCCCATCAACTTGTATTTGTAGCTTGGATCCTTGGCCCCAATGTGCATTACTTTGCACTTGGCCACATTGAACCGCATCTGCCACGTTGACGCCCACTCACCGAGCCTCAACAGATCCCTTTGGAGTTCCTCACAATCCTCTCTGGTTCTCACCACCCTGAACAATTTAGTGTCATCCGCAAACTTGGCCACTTCACTGCTCACTCCCAACTCCAAATCATTTATGAACAAGTTAAAGAGCATGGGACCCAGTACCGCGCCCAGCGGCACCCCACTGCTTACCGTCCTCCACTGCGAAGACTACCCATTTATACTCACTCTCTGCTTCCTATCACTCAGCCAGTTTTTGATCCACAAGAGGACCTGTCCTTTTACTCCATGACTTTCAAGCTTTCTAAGGAACCTTTGATGAGGAACTTTATCAAAAGCTTTCTGGAAGTCAAGGTAAAAAACATCTATCGGGTCTCCTTTGTCCACATGTTTGTTCACCCCCTCAAAGAAATGTAACAGGTTAATGAGACAAGATCTTCCCTTACAGAACCCATGCTAAGTCTTCCTCAATAACCCGTGTTCATCAATGTGCCTACACATTCTGTCCTTGATAATGGTTTCTACCAACTTTCCCGGTATTGAAGTCAGACTGACTGGCCTGTAATTTCCTGGATCTCCTCTGGAACCCTTTTTTAAAGATGGGGGTGACATTTGCTACCTTCTAGGCCTCAGGAACGGAGGCAGATTTCAATGAAAGATTACAGATTTTTGTTAGAAGATCCACAAGTTCAGCTCTCGGATGTATCCCATCCGGACCCAGTGACTTATTAGTTTTTAATTCGTCTATCAGTTGTAGGACCTCCTCTTTTGCCACCTCAATCTGACTAAGGTCTTTCAACACCCCTTCCAAAATTAGTGGTTCTAGGGCAGGCAAAAAGTTCTCATCTTCCACAGTGAAGACGGAGGCAAAAAATGCATTCAGCTTCTCAGCAATTTCCCTATCCTCCTTCAGTAATCCTTTTACCCCATGGTCATCCAAGGGCCCCACTGCATCCCTGGCTGGTTTCCTGTTTCTAATATATTTGAAGAAATTTTTATTGTTGGTCTTTATGTTTTTTGCAATAGTCCCTTTTTGCCTGCCTGATCACAGTCTTGCATTTGATTTGCCACAGCCTGTGTTCCCTTTTATTAATCTCACTTGGACTGGTTTTTCACCGCTTAAAGGAGTCCTTCTTAACTTTTACAGCTTCCATTACTTCGTTTATTAACCATGCAGGCCTTTTTTTATGCCTGTTTGTGCCTTTCCTAACTTGTGGTATGTATTTTATCTGAGCTTCTAGGATTACAGTTTTAAATAGTCTCCAAGCTTCCCCAAGGGTTTTGACCGTATTTACCTTTCCTTTCAGTTTCCTCCTCACATGCCTCCTCATCTCAGAGAATTTACCCCTTTTAAAGTTAAACATGGTTGTGGCGGTCTTTTTGGGCAACTCCCTATTTATACAAACGGTGAAATCAATAACATCATGGTCACTGCTCCCAAGTGGCGCAATCACTTTTACATCTCTCACCAAGTCTTGGGCATTACTTAGGACCAAATCCAGGATCGCCCCACCCCTGGTAGGTTCTGAGACCATCTGCTCCATAGCACAGTCATTGAGAGCATCAAGAAACTCAATCTCTTTCTCTCGACCAGAACATATATTGACCCAATCAATCTGCGGGTAGTTAAAATCACCTATTACGACACAGTTTTTACGTTCAGCCGCTATCTTTAAGCCTTCCATCATATTATAATCGTCCTCTCTCTTTTGATTTGGTGGGTGATAACAAACTCCCATAGTTAAATTTCCTTTTGGGCCCTCTATTTCAACCCAAACCATTTCTAAAAGGGAATCTAATTCTCTGACCTCAGTCTTACTGGACCGTATATCCTCTCTGACATACAGAGTCACCCTACCTCCAACCCTTCCCTCCCTATCCTTCCGATATAACTTATATCCAGGAATCACCGTGTCCCACTGATTCTCCTCATTCCACCAAGTTTCTGAAATTCCCACAATGTCTATGTTTTCTCCCAACACTAAACATTCCAATTCACCAATTTTACTTCAAACACTTCTAGCATTTGCATACAAACATCTATAATTTTCCAGGCAAGCTAGGCTCGCCACCTTCCTCCTGCCGCCTTGAGACTCTGGCAGACAGTCCATACTGTTTGTCACCATCACAGTGGACAATTCTGATCAGTTACCCGATAGAAAAATAGCAGCCAACCCTTCATCTCTTTGAGATGAGTCCTCCCGAACCAGAGACATTTCATCTCCTGTCGGCTTTCCCCCAAGATTTAGTTTAAAAACTGCTCTGCCATCTTTTTGATTTTAAGCGCCAGCAGCCTGGTTCCCTCTGGGGACAAGTGGAGACCATCTCTTTCGTACAGCTCCCGCTTGTTCCAGAAAGCATCCCAGTGCCTAACAAACTTAAACCCTTCCTCCTTACACCATCGTCTCATCCACACATTGAGACTTCTAATTTGTGCCTGTCTCTCCTGCCCTGCACGTGGAACAGGTAGCACTTCTGAGAAGGCTACCTTGGAGGTCCTGGCCTTAAGTCTCCCGCCTAGCAGCCTAAATTTTTCCTCCAGGACCTCACGACTGCATTTCCCCACATCGTTGGTGCCAACATGCACCTCGACCACAGGCTCCACCCCAGCACTGTCTATCAGCCTATCTACTACACACGCAATGTCCGCTATCTTCGCACCAGGCAGGCACGTCACCATGCGGTCAGTAAGTAGTTTTGCCACCCAGCTGTCTACTTGCCTAAGGATCGAATCACCAACTACCAAACCCCCCCCTCCCCCTGCCCAGGGATGGTTCCTTGGCGCGAAAGGATTCCCGCTCACCAACCAAAGAAGAGGTCCCTTCTGAGGGCGCATTCCCCTTATCCTCAGCACGGTGCCCTGTTCCCTCTTGACCCTCATGCTCTCTGGCAGCAACGGGGCTGCTACGTTCAGAGCGGGGCTCATCTAATACGCCCCTGAGAGTCTTCTCCAAGTGCCTAACTGACCATCTCTGCTTCTCCAGGGCAGTCACCTTGGCCTCAAGGGTATGAACTCGTTCCCTGAGGACCAGGAGCTCCTTGCATCGAGCACACACCCAAGACTTCTGTCCTTTGGGCAGATAGTCATACATGTGACACTCAGTGCAAAACACTGGAAAGCCACCACCCCCCTGCTGGCATTCTATCTTCATTATATATATATATATATATATATATATATATATATATATATATATATATATATATATATATATATATATATATATATATATATATATATATATATATATAGTTTTAAAATATACAGTCCTCTTTAAATGCTGTTTGTTTAAGTGGCTACCCTTCTGGAGGGTCAACTTACCTTATTGGGAGAACAAGGAAATTAGGGATCTGGGTTCCTGGTCCTTAGAGAGCCCCTAGGCCAAGAGCCACAGGCCAAGAGCCCTTTAGCTCTCTGGCAAGGCGCAGCTTAAAATGCAAAGAGGGTGGAGCAGAGCCACTCCTAAGCAATCAGAAGCAATCACTCTTAATCACTTTCACCTTTAGCCCACTCAAACAAACAAACAGCAGTTCCCCAGCTATCACAACTCAGAATTTTAAGCAGTCCCACAAACCTCAGAATGAAGTCTTTCAAAACTCAGAAATTCTCAGCAACTTCTCCAGCTGTTTCAGCTATCAGAGCTGCTCTGCTCTGTTCTGCTCTCTCTCAGACCTCTGTGAGACCTCTATACCCTCCTGCTCCCTAACCCTAACCTTTCCCAATACATATAAAATATAGACTATAACATTGGAAGAATAAACTGTCAACACAGACATATGAAAATTCAAGACGCAATAAATGTTCTAGAGTACAAAATGTCTAATGAAGTAGAAAGGATCATAATCTTGCTACCCCTTAAAGGTGATTAAAAGACTAGTTTCTGTTTTTACTTCTTCTCAGATTCTATCAGGACTTCCAAACTGAGTGATTGCAACATCATGTAACCAGCATCCATATCATACAATATGAAAGTATCGTAGTGCACTAGAACAGAGGTCCCCAACCCCCGGGCTGTGGACCAGTACTGGTCCATGGCCTGTTAGCAGGGCCAGATCTAGGGGGAGGCAGAGGGGGGTGCCCCAGGCACCACTGGAGGGGGGGAGCCAAATTGGGTATGGAGTCCATTCTATTCTATGGGCCCATAAGGTAGAATGGGCCCATAAGAGGCGCCATTTTTAATTTTGCCCCCCCCCCTCAAAAAACATGTAGATCCAGTCCTGCTTGTTAGTAACCGGGCCGTGAGTTGTATAATTATTTCATTATATATTACAATGTAGTAATAATAATAATAAGATGACGACATTGGATTTATATCCTGCCCTCCACTCTGAATTTTAGAGTCTCAGAACAGCTCACAATCACCTTTACTTTCCTCCCTCACAACAGACACCCTGTGAGGTGGATGAGGCTGAGAGAGCTCTCACAGAGAAGCTGCCCTTTCAGGAACAGCTCTGCCAAAGCTATGGCTGACCCAAGGCCATTCCTGCAGTTGCAAGTGGAGGAGTGAGGAATCAAACCCAGTTCTCCCAGATAAGAGTCTGAACATTTAACCACCACACCAAACTAATAGAAATAAAGTGCACAATTGTATCATTCTGAAACCATGCCCCCCCCCCCGGTCCATAGAAAAACTGTCTTCCACAAAACCAGTCCCTGGTGCCAAAAAGGTTGGGGACCACTGCTCTAGAACCTGCAGAAACCAACCTGGTTTTTTGTCTGCTTGATTTGTTCGATAGTCTGGTGACAAAAGAGTGCTCTGCATCAAACTGGGGTTAGTCGGGTTGATCAGGCAAGGAGCTCAAGCTTCTATGTATCCATCGCTATCTGAGCCGATGCCACACCCCACAAAATCTACCTTCTAACAGCAGCAACATAGGAAGGGATGAGGCTCCTCAGGCCTTCATTAGGACATGAACACTTGCCAACCAGAAGCTCACAATATGAAAGTAGTTTTCCAAGACTTCTAGACATAGAAGTCTTGACATAGGCATCCTGGAACATCATAGTTCTTAAAACTAAAGCCTTTATAGCACATTACAATCAACCAAAATAACATAGTATGCAAACTTTTGAGTTCTCCAGAACTGTTCATCAGACTGAATTTTATAAAAGAGTGGTGGTGGAGAGATCTTTCAGGTTGTGCTGTCAATCTCCAGCTAGAACCTGATCTCCCAAAATTTCAGATGTCTCCATCCCAGTTGCCAAGAAGTGCTGGCTAGAAAAAAAGGAATCAGGTGAAGCAACTCTCCTCCCTCCCAGTTGTGAGGCCTGTAGGGCCTTCTGCTGGGGAAATATGGAAGACATGGAGTGCAGCTAGGATGGATTTCATACAAACATATACTTGGAGAGGGAGCATTTTTGACTGGAGAAGTGGTAAGGGGAGACAAGTGTTCAGCCCTTTCTGCACTGACTTGTTTCCCACTCTAAACTGTACCACTCATCCATACACCACTGTTTGTCCAGTCTCAATGTTCAAAACACATGCTTCCATGGGCAGACATATGTTTTGAACATCACAGAGGAGAACAGTAACTGGCTAGGCAAGTTTGGGTGGACACCAGCAGGGAAAGGTTTAAGGGAATGTGTGAACTGTGTAATGTGTAGTTAGAGAAGGAGGAAGGAGGAGGAGGTTTTATATCCTGCCCTTCACTACTTAAGGGAGTCTCAGAGCACCTTCCCTTCCTCTCCCCACAATAAACACCCTGAGAGGTAGGTGGGGCTGAGAGAGTTCTGAAAGAACTGTGATCGACTTAGGGTCGTCCAGCTGACTTTACGTGAAGGAATGCAGAATCAAACCCAGTTCTCCAGACTAGAATCTGCTGCTCTTAACCACTACACCAAACTGGTTTAACAGTGCATACCTAAGCAGTTACACCTTTCTCAGTCCATAGATCTCAACGTAAAAACTCTTGGGGAGTTCAGAAGGCTGTTATGCTTTTTCTTATGATGTAGTTTTGCTTCTATAGTGGAGAGATCCAAACTTGGAAAAGGAACTGTAATTATCTATCCTAACAGCAAATGAATGCACCAGGGCTTCTGCCCTTTTGCTTTAAGTCTAATTAGATATTGCATCTTTCAGAAGCATAAATGAGAAGGCTGTTATAAAAGCTGATCCTGTGGGTGGTTCAGAGAACAGAGAAAGACCTTTCCAACTCTATCCATTTATTCCTGCTTGAAACAAAACCAGGAAGAATGTAAAATTCCTCCAGAATCAAATTATCTAAATTAAACCTACAGCACATACTCCTTAAATATGTGCTCTGGTAAAGAACACAGGAGAGTGAAAAAGTTCTATCTGAAATTGCTCCAGTATCATGGTAACCATGTGAACTCAACAGATTTCTGAGTTCATCAGGGCATAGATGAAATTAGTTGAAATTGAGTTGGGGTGGGGGGGTTGCTTCAATGTATATGACTTTGAACTAGGGAAGGCTGGTCCCCCACTATAACAGGGGACCACCCAACCTGGATGTTTGTTCCCATCTGCTGCTTAACAGGGTGGGAGGGGAATGGAAGAGGTGATTTGGCATGCTCCAGGGTGTGACATCACTTCCAACATGGAAATGGAAGTGACATTGTCGCACTGATGTGACACCCTAGGATGAAGCCTAAAGTGGTGCCACAACCCACAATGCAATGATGCCACTTCTAGTTTCACACCAGAAGTAATATCATACTTCAACATATGGTGAATTGTTTGTCCCTGCATTCCCTTGAATCAAATGTGTTTTGTTGCCTAGTTATACAATTAAAAGGAATATTTTACACTCTGAATAATATTTATCACTGGTAAATTTGGTCATGTCACTGACTCCAGATTATTTAGGATTTGGAATATTAAGTAACATCAGTCTCAGCAGGGGACCCTGATCTCTCTTATTATAAAAACTGTCCTTGTATTTTTGCCATGTGCTTCCTATCTTACAATCACCTATAGGATGTTTCCAAGTCAGTAAGCCTGCAAAGAATTTTACCAAAAGTCAAATACACAGCCCCTAATGGGTAACTCACCTTTACCTGAATAGCCCAGGCTAGCTTGATCTTGTCAGATCTCAGAAGCTATGCAGAGTTAGCCCTGGCTAATATTTGGAAGGGACATCTCTAAGGATACCAGGGACATGATGTAGAAGCAGGCAATGGCAAACCACCTCTGCATGTTTCTGGCCTTGAAAACCCTACAGGGTTGCCATAAATCAGCAGTGACTTGATGGCACTTTCCACCACCACCACCACCAGGTAACCCATGTTCAAAATATCCTAACTGTTTGATTAGTTTTTTTTTATTTATTTAAAGGCCATTTGAATGATACCAGGTTTCTACTGTTCAGCAGGGACATATTAGCCTAGCAGGTCAGCAATCTCCCAAATAACACTGGGTTTTAATTTTTAAAAATAGCATTTGCTATGGTCCAACCATCTAGCACAAAAATGGCCTATTATGGGTTATGTTCTGACTATTTTGTAGATGTGTACTCTGTTTTTCCATCCCCAAAATACAGTGTAGTTTAAGAAAATTTAAAAAGAGAAAGCCAAACACTTTTAACTTTAAAAAAAATCAAAATTGAATTAGTAAAAATATGCCTCACCTTCTCCATTCCTTGCTTAGCTATGTTCACATTGCTGCGCCTCTTCACCCATTCTTACCCTACCCTTTTTCTTTTTTTAAAAAAAAATCTATTCTCAGCCGCCTGTCCATGCAGACATTTCTTTTTCTTTCCTTCTCTTGTACTTTCCTCTCTTGTACTTTCCTTTCTTGCTGATGAGCTGTGTTGGGGAAGAAAGTAGGTGGCAGGGTTACATGAGGTTTGTTTGTTATATTTACTTTCCTACAGAGAAAATAATAAAGACTTTACTGGGAAAAATACTCATAGTTGACTTTTTTCTCAGTTACTTATATTAAAAGTTTAGGGAGCAATCCTGAACAGGTATACTGAGAAGTAAGTCCTGTGTTATTCAGGATTGTTAAGGTTGCAGCCCTAGACAGCAAGACTGGAGAGGATCCTTGTGTGAAATCTGAAGAAATGCTGCTGTACTAGTCACTAACCTAGATGGACTAATAATACAAGGCAGTTCTTCAAAAAATGTTATCAACATTTCCAAGTATGGAACCACTCAGGCCTCCTCCCCAAATTCCATCAGAGCTAACCCTAATCCTAACCCTCTGATGGGCTGTCAGACTGGCTTTTTATATACAGGACTCTGCTAGCCAAATGTGTTAAATTTCACTTTGGATCAGAATCACTGTCTATCATGCCTATGGAAGACACAGCTGGGGCTTACACCTCTTTTGTGGGCTCCCAGAGTGCAACAAAGATGGCCATGAGGCTGGCATTCAGTGGACCACAGGGCTGGGCTTGGGGGCAGACACTGTTGTGGGCAGCTGGATGCCCCCCTTCCAGAACACAGTCCATGGGTTGGGACCTTGGGGTCATACCTGTCAGCTCCATCTCTATTTAAAGCAGTGCCTCTCAATCCTCTGCCTCAGATCACCATGACCCAGCTTCACCACTGGCAGCCAACAGGGAATTACAGTAGTCATCCCAATACTGAGTGATGTGTGGGGATTGTGTGAGGTCCTTAACCATCCACTCCACAAAGCTGCTGAACATCTCAAAGGCAGTGCAAGACACCAAGCAGTGCATTGGCATAGCCTTGCCCACGTACCATTCCCCGCTAAATTTAAACCCCAATAAACAAAAATCATCCAGGTAGACTGGCAATAAGTGGAATGCTGACTGATTGTCACATTTTGCCATAAGGAAGCCTGTGCCATGATCTGCATGGCTTAGTCAAAAGAGGCATACCTCACTGAACATGGTTTAGGGAAAATAAAAGTGTTACCAAGGATTCTTTGGAGTAAGATAGGGAATGAATCAGATAGAACTCACCCTGGGCTTTCTTAGATATCACACCCAAAGCGCAGACCCTGAGATTAGAAATTAGTGGAGATTTGAAGGGGCCTGCCACCAGGCCAGGATTAGGGTCATCAATATGCAAACTCCACAATTTGAGTGGGTCAGCCTGTTCCACAGGTTCATGCTAACCTGCCTTGGATCTAACACTTCCTTCTCAGAAAGTTACACTGCAGGAACCAGTGATGACATCACAAACACATTGTCTTAGTTTCAAGATGAGTGGTTTCATATGCTGGAGCAAAAACATCTGGACCACTTCCCAGAGGAACTGTGGATACTTGGCAACACCTGATTGCTCAGGGAGTTTTGGGACCCATTGCCATCTCTACTTGTTGATCTTCTTGTCAAGTGACATCTGAATATTTATCTTTTGTAATTTCCTTGGTTCACATTGGGCTTTGGCTGGCCTCAGGCTCTGGTCTTCACTATTTAAGGCATCTGATGGAGTGGGGCCTATCAGTTAGGGCCATGGCGCCCAGTTATCTTTTTTTTTAGCAAGGCTTTCAGCTTATCCAACTATTGCAACTCCTTCCTGATTTGGCAGGCCTTAGAGGGGTGGAGGAGAACTGAGCACCCCATGCTAGATCAGCATAAACCCATCACAACTCACATTCTAATCGATTTGATTCAGTTACTCCCACAGACCTGTTGCTCCCCATTCAAAGCCACCCTTTTCTGGGTGGCCTTTGCATTAGCCTTTTTGGGAGGTTTCTGTAGTAGTGAGCTACTGGCAGAATCTCGCATGGATAGTTCTGGCTAAGCCCTACCTCACTGGAAAGTAGTAATCTGGGGTGATAAGCTGCATGTTCACTTCTGTCAGTCTAAGAGTGATCAAGTATTTGCCTGCATTCCGCTCTGCCAGGCCAGCTCTTCCAAGTCTGCTTTATGTTAGAATAGCTCCAGATGAGACCCCTGGGTACTGACACTGTGCATGCTGATGTGTGTCATGCCAGGTGTTGATACAGAGACTGCCAGGTGCCTTGCTTCTACAATTAAAGGGAAATGATCTCCCAGCACAAAAAGAGATGGTGTTACCATACCCCATCACAGCAGTCATCACAACTCTCCATTCTTGGCTTCTTACCACTTGCCTAATTTGGTCTTGTCTCCTCAAACTCTGCAAACGGTACAGTGCTGTTTCACCAGGCCAGGTGGACTTGGCCAAGAGAAAAACACATAGTATGGCAGCCCAGACTGTAATGTCATTGGAAGGGTGCATCAGTAGCCACCCTGACATTCACTACTCTGGTAAGGGTCTGTCTGGGAGGGCCCACCTGTCCCGTCTTTCGTCTCAGCAAGCACCTTTTATCTGTGACCAAAGAGGCATGCAGACCCAGGCAGCATAACAATAAGTTTATTGTAAGTGCTCAAGAACAAACAAGTGGATTGTAACTTTCAGTGCAATAGTGAACATGGAAAAGCAGTAAAGGTGGTACACAGAAAAAAATAAAATAAAAGCCCTGATGTGACTAATGATACATTCCCTTCCTTCTGATTCCAACTGACTCACCACTCCTTGGATTAGGGAACTCTCATGACTGCAGCCTTTTTGCAGAGAGAACTCTCCTGACTGCAGCCTCTCCAGAGAAAACAGCCTTCCCTCTTTACCTGGGCCTTTTATTTCCTTCCTTCCAGGTCCCACCCCATTGGTCTCCACTGGACAAGTTTTCCCTCCAAAACTGCTTCCCACTCAATCAGAGGGACAGAAAGAATCCTGGGGAATGTAGGTTCTGTAGCTACTCTGATACAGGTGCTTCCTTGGAGCCTGTAGGCCTAAGTAGGCATAGGATCATGACAAGGGTGCACCTATCTGAATGGAGCACAGATATTTGATTGCATGGCATCTGGAGCAGCTTGCTTGATTGGTTACAGGCTTAGGAGTATTGGCTGGAGCCAGAGAAAGGTAGTCATTCCCCGCAGCTCTTGTGGCAGTTTGGGAACAGGACAGATCCTTTTGAACAGGGAGGTGGTGCCTGTGTGCCTGCATCCCTCAGTTCAAAGGACACCCTTAAAGAGTCTTGGAAAGAGTCGATTCAGTGGCATGCCCATCTCAGGGGTAGGGCTGTCAATCAAAAAAAAATCGGTAATATCCAGAGCCAGAAATATTTCGTTAATAAATTTTTCAGTATTCCAGATATTTCCGAATAGTAGTATCCAGATATATCCTAATATACTGAGATATCCAAATATATCCAGATATATTTGGCTGCATTATTCCTTATGGGCCACTGAAGTCAATGGCAACATAGGATATATTGGAAGCCTCCAGGAGGAAAGGAAGTTTGGGGGAGAGCCCCCACAATTGCAGCAGAGCTTCGGGGCACTCTCCCCCAAGGACCCCCAATGTCCCAAAAAGATTGGACCAGGGGGTCCCATTCTAGGGGCACCCAAAGAGGATGCCCCTATTCCACCATTATACCCTATGGACCATTGCAGTCAATGGTACAACATAGGGCATAATGGAAGGCACCTGGAGGAGAGGGGGTTTGGGGGAGAGCCCCCAAAACTGCAGCGGATCTTCAGAGGACTCTCCCCCAAGGAACCCCCAAGTCCCAAAATGTTTGAGCTAGGGAGTCCCATTCTGGGGGCACCCAAAGAGGGTGCCCCTATCCCACCATTATACCCTATGGGCCATTGAAGTCAATGGCACAACATAGGGTATAATAGAAGCTGCCTGGAGGGGACGGGGTTTTGAGGGAGAGCCCCCAAAATGGCAAGGCAGCTGTAGGCAATTCTCTCCCAAGACCCCAAAAGGCTGGACCTTACTGTGGGCACCCCAAAAGGCTTTACAAAGGCACACACATCCCAACACAACCAGCAATTCAACAGGTCAGGTCACCACCAGGTCTGGCCAAACATGTCTCAGGCTCCAGAGAGGAACAGCCAAGCAAAGGCCAAGCACCCACAAACGGGACGGTGGCTCAGTGGTAGAGCATCTGCTTGGGAAGCAGAAGGTCCCAGATTCAATCCCTGGCATCTCCAAAAAAGGGTCCAGGCAAATAGGTGTGAAAAACCTCAGCTTGAGACCCTGGAGAGCTGCTGCCAGTCTGAGAAGACAATACTGACTTTGATGGACCAAGGGTCTGATTCAGTATAAGGCAGCTTCATATGTTCCTGTTCAAACCAAAAGCAGTCCAAACCACACACATACACCCCAACACAACCAGGAAAAACAGTAAAACACCACCAGCAGTTCAACAAGTCAGTAAACCACCACAGCCTGACCAAGGGAAAACAGAGGAAGAAATCAGACCCCACACAACCAGGTCAACCAAAGCCTGGCATAATTTTAATAGGCAACTCCAAACAACAACACAAAAATTAACAGGCAATTCCAAAATATTTTTAAGATTCCCAGAAAAGAGCATAAAAATTACACAGATTAAATTAAACACTTTAAGCCAGGTCATGCCAGAGCCACCCACGCCCCAAACAACCCAGCCCCCAACAGAAAACCAACCACCCAAAACAGGAGGAAAACTAAAGGTTTTCAAAAAGTTAAAAAAATAAACCTGCTTCTAATCTGAACAGAAATACCCCCCCCCCCCATAAACACACAAAAAAGGAGTCATTTTACCAGATGAAGATCCTCCAGTCTAGCCAGAAACACCAGCAGCTAAGGCCAGGCCACAGAGAGCAGAGCACAGTGAAGGGCACAGAAGCTCACTCACAGTCTCTCTATGGTAAGCTGGCAACACAGCAGCAGCTTTCTTGCTGGAGCACACAACAGCCCTGAACCATTTGGAAAATACATGGTTGTGATTGGATCCTCCTCCTCCTCTCCTCAGACAGAGGCGGCAAAATCCCTGAGCATTGCATTTTGCAATCTGCAAAATGCAATGCTGTGATTGGATCAAGTGCCTCCTCCCCCCCTCCCCCTCCCCCCAGCCAGAGGCCGGAAAAGCCAAGGGAACGCCCGGAAAGGCAACCACAGACTGCCTTTTGTTTTGCCCCATTGCTTTCTATGGACAACAGGGCTTTACCAAAAATTTCTGAATACCCCTGATATTATCCGGAATTCAACTTTTCGGAACTCCAGAAATAGGCTCAGATGCCTATCCGGAATTCCCTAATTCTAAATTTTACCAAAAAGGCTGTTTTGGGTAAATATTTGTTAAACCCTATACCAAATTGACAGCCCTACTCAGGGGCTGTCACTGAAGCTCTCAACACCAAGTGGCAAGGGAACCACACAGCAGCTGGCATGCACATGGCTCCCTGGCTTTGCCACCTCTTGGTGGCATCCCAGCAGGTGGGCTGGGGCTGTGAGGTTCATCAGACAGCAGGTTGCTCAAATCAGGATCCGTCCCCACACTGCAACAATGTTATTGCAGTGTAATCAATAAAGGCTGTGGCTACTTTATTTCTCCAAATCTATGCGGTCTGTTTCCTTTCCTCACCTGCACCCCTCTATGCTCCTGAGCTCACAATGGGAGCCACCATCACAACATACAAAATCTTCATAATGCAGCTCCCTTTAATATAGGCCTACATTATAGAATTAATTTGTCTCCCATCTTAAAAAGTAAGCAGCTTCCTGGTTGAATTGTCAGTAGTTAACTGTGCAGACTATATTTTTATTTGATGCTACTTAGTAGATGTGAAAATACTACTGAATATAGCTTAGAATAAAAGTAAACTGAGAAATTAATATTTAAAGTCTTCATTTAAACATTTCTGATCATATGAAGAAAAGGTTTAATACAAAAATGTACATAAGGAAGAATGACACTGAAACTTGGGGAGTAACTTGTTTTGATTGCAGAAAGAATAACTTCTAAATGTTAGATAAAAGAATATGGTAAACCTAATAGATGTTAATTTTAAAAAATGCAGACACAAGGATGCAGTACACCTATTCAATGTTTATATAATTCCCACCTGGTACTCTGTTTGCTTACTCCTATACTTAAAGATTTTTGTGAAGATTCTCCATTATTTAATTTACTAATTTAATAAAACATTACTAAATTAGCGCATGTAAGTTATAACATTAGAACAATTGGCACCAAAAAGAACACAGAGTTAAATAAGAGGTATTTCATTTTCAGTTCCGTGGTCTTATTCTGTGCAAAAATAATTTACATTGCCTAAATTTTGATAACAGCAGACCTCTAGTGGCTATTAGTATAAATGATTCTTTCTTTTTACTGTTTTGGTTTAGAAAGATCATTGTGTTTATCAACAGAAGAAATAATACCCAAGGAACAATCCAATAATTATTTACACTCCTACAGTTCTACACTAGCTGTTGCTGTCACAGAGCTATCCTATAAAAATTACATTTTTAGTAATCACACATAAAGAAATCACAGATCAGATCTGGGGTCTCCACTTTATGTCAATGGTAGAGAGTCAGTGTGACATAGTAAAGAGTGTTGAATTAGGGAGACTTAGATTTTAATCCCCTCTTTACCATGGAGGAAGCTGGGTGATCTTGGGTCAGTCACACACTCTCAACCTAACTCACCTCACAAGGTTGTTATGAGTGTAAAATGGAGGCGAACAGAATGATGTAAGCTACTCTAGGTCTACATTAGGGAGGAAGGTGGGATATAAATAAAGTAAATCAATAAATGTAATTGTCAGTTCCCTTTCACTTTGCTATTGTAAACTGGTTGTTTGTTAACCACTGTCAGTCCGCTTCCAAGTAAAGTGAGTTGGGATGGAGGTTTCATACAGCGTATTTAAATCTGTTAATCAACTGTGTCTGAAGTTCTCTTGGGTATTTCTGACCACACCATTTCTCTTTCCTGGCTTTTTCACAGCACAGACTTTTCTCTCTCTTTTGTTTCCAACTTTTCTGTTCTAGTTCAAGACCAATACAGCAATTCAATAGTATATTGCCAGCATTCAGCAAAAATGTGGTGCGGGGGGGGGGGGGGGTGACACTTCTGGAAGTACCTCAGACATTTCAAACACCACAATACAGAAACTCAGAAGCCCAAAGAAGACCTGAAAAAGAAAGAAAGTAGGGGCTTAAAAAAATGCTCAGCCCTGCTTTGTGAATGGAACACAAGCAGCTTTATTTGAAAAGGTAAAACAAACCCATTTGCCAAGAGCCAAAATTGTTGTGCCTGAAATGACACAAAAAATCTGTTAAAAATCAGCTGCTAAAATGGATTATAAAAGCTGTTTGAAAGCGGCTCTTAGACATGTGGTGGGAAATGCCATCCCTTATGTTGTAGGGTTTTCAAGGAAACAGACATTAAGAGGTGGCTTCCCATTGCCTGACTCTGTTTAGTAACCCCAACTTCCTTGGTGGTCTCCCATCCAAGTACTAACTAAGGTCAACCATGCTTAGCAGCCAAGATGTGACAAGACTGGGCGAACCCTTATGTTGTAGGGTTTTCAAGGAAACAGACATTACGAGGTGGTTTCCCATTGCCTGACTCTGTTTAGTAACCCCAACTTCCTTGGTGGTCTCCCATCCAAGTACTAACCAAGGTCAACCATGCTTGGCAGCCAAGATGTGACAAGATTGGGCTTGCCTGGTCCATCATTAGACATACATAGTGCTTGATTTAGATTGGGTCCATGGCAAACACTGAGAAGATGCTTCTGCTCCCCCACACTGTTTTTCCAGCTTGCAGTAGTCCACCAAGTGTACATTATTTTGCCTGAGCAAATTAAACTGAAACCAAGGCAGGTCAACCCAGTGAGTTTTGAATCCAAGCAGAGATTCAAACTTAGTTCTCTCTGGTCCAATCCCAAGACTGTAATTGCTATAACACTTTGTCTATCTAAGTTAGTAAATCATGAGTGAGATCCAAATCCTCTCTCCTCTAACACAAGGGAAGAGAGTCATCCTTTTCTTCTTTAGCAACCTCTCATGGGACTCCAGAGGCATCCTTACCTTAGAGGACTTTTCAGGAAGGTATGAGTGCTGCTAATTGAAGAGCAGGGCTTAAAAGCCCTTCTTTACAGGCAGAGCACCTGTGTA
Organism: Heteronotia binoei; assembly: GCF_032191835.1. Lineage (NCBI taxonomy): Eukaryota > Metazoa > Chordata > Lepidosauria > Squamata > Gekkonidae > Heteronotia > Heteronotia binoei. The sequence goes on along the minus strand of NC_083229.1, from coordinate 72,590,720 downwards.
CACTAATCTAAAGCCAAGCCTTTGTTCATTTCCTCCAAGGAACTCAGGGCTGAGTGCATCGTTCTTCCTTCCTTCATTCTATTCTTATAGCAAATCTGTAAGATAGGACTTCTAAATGAATGTGAACAGCCCATGTCACCCAGTGACCATCATGGCAGAGTAGACCTGAGCCTCCTAGATGCTAAGCAATCTAGTGACATAGGAATTGTTTTGCAGCCTAATTTAGGAAAACATAAGGTGATAAGGTAGGAGCTAAATATTTTATATCAATAACCAGATATATGTGTGAAAGAACACAGAGAGATAATGGGGACAGAGGAAAAGAAGGCAGGGGTAAAAAGTGAATATTTATCCTTTTCTATTTTTCATACTTGATAGTATCTCTCACCAATCCCACCTATCACTTGTGGCCAAGGGAGACCTGACAACACTACTCACCATGGAAATGTAAGCACAATGAACTGGAGAAGCCCCAGCATCCCTATATCATCCAGGCACCTCTCGCTCCTTGAACTTCAACATAGGCCAGGAGGACTGGTGTAGGGAGGACCAATCCATCCCAGTGGTGTCTTAAAGACTGGCCTTTTGTGACATCACACACCCAGGATGAGGTTATGGTTGCCTAGGAGACCTTTATATGCCTTACTAATGAAAATTTTATTTAAAGGATTAAAAATGCGATCCTAAACACATCTATTCTAAATCCTCTTGAAGTGTACTCAATGTTTTTAGGATTGTACTGTAAATTATGTGACTCCAAGTTCTCTATTTTTTGTTCGTTTGTCTGTCTGAGGGGGAAAATGACTTTTATTTCCATTCTTCCTTTCCTTTACGTTTTACAGACCTGCATGCCCTGTGCAGAAGAGCTAAGCCACATGATCAGCAGAATTCATTTCTTAATGAACTATACCACTTCAGACTGCAAGTGAAAAACTGCATGTGCAAAGTCAGCTTGACTGTAAATTTCAACAAGTCAGTTATGACTTGTACTTCATATTCAATAAATAAACTGAAGCCTTAGCAATATTTGTATGTTCATAAAATACAAGATGAGTGCTGGTGGATCAGGCCAGTAATTCATTTACCCCAACATCCTGTTTTACACCGTGACCAACCAGTTGCCCTGGAACGCCAGCAAACTAGGGATGCTAAGAATTTTATTATGAACACATTTAATGGTTGATCTAACTGTGTTCAAAGTTAGCAATCAGATATGAGCCTTTTGAGTTCATACTGAGCAACCACAAATGCTGCCAACTGGTTTGCATCGGGTGCCCCAAAACTGTGCATATGCAAGGACACTACTGATTCAAGCTGATCAGCAGCCATAAGATCACTTAGCCAAACACCAAATGGTAGAGTTTTATTGAAATAACAGCATTTATTGATTGTTTATGAAGCATTAGTGATCCGAACCAGTTTGCACTGGGTTTTCCCAGAACTGCACTTGTGCAAAGATATTGCTGATTCAAATTGATTGGAAGCCATTTGCATCACTTAGATGAACACTGAAGGGTAGGATTTTATTGAAATACAGTATTTATTGATGACTGATTTATATGACTTGTGTGTGATCTAATTGTCCATTTAGACAATTGCCTGCTGAGCGGAACGGTTATGCACCAAGGATGGGAAGACAGTAGACCTCAGCTGGGCTGAGACACGGCATGGTGAAAAGCCAATTGAGATGTATTGCATAGTTAGGAAGGAATACAGTGAAACAGCCTGTTGAAAATCCACAAACAAATCAATGAACTATTGAACTGATCATTTTAAAAAAAATCTATTTGCATCTGGCAAACAGTGCACAAGTCAAACCACTGTGTGTGTGTGCACATCTCTACAACAAACGGCATAGAACATAGGAACATAAGAGAAGCCATGTTGGATCAGGCCAATGGCCCATCCAGTCCAACACTCTGTGTCACACGGTGGCCAAAAAAACCAAGTGCCATCAGGAGGTCTGCCAGTGGGGCCAGGACTACTAGAAGTCCTCCCATTGTGCCCCCCCAGGCACCAAGAATACAGAGCATCACTACCACAGACAGAGAGTGCCAACAATACGCTATGGCTAATAGCCACTGATGGACCTCTACTCCATATGTTTCTCCAATCCTCTCTTAAAGCTGTCTGTGCTTGTAGCCGCCGTCACCTCCTGTGGCAGTGAATTCCATATGTTAATCACCCTTTGGGCGAAGAAGTATACAGCCTCTAGTGCTGGTATTCAAAGGTTTTCTGCCTCTGAGTATGGTGCCCCCTTTAGTCAGCATGGCTAGTAGCCATTGATCTTCATGAATCACTCACATTCAACGTATTCTCATATCCAAGCTTAATGCCATTTCCAAGTAAGATAGAAAAATTAATATGAATATCTCCCTTTGTTGCCATCTCCAACAACTGATACACCATGTAATTATGTTGCACATGCAGAATGACTCTCAGTCTGATATTTCAAATATATCTTGAGGCTGTGGCCGGACCTGCCTGTCCCGCATTGGTCTTGTCAGCCACCAGCGAGCCTGCAGCAGACGTGGACTATTGCACCCTTCTTAAATCTTCGTTCGCGAAGCCAAGCCGAGAGAGAGAGAGAGAGATCTTGAGGGCCTGCATTGAACCTGAGTTCAGCTGTGGATATCTGTAACTGCCACATCTGTTTGGTTCTACAAGCACATTTTCATGTTGCTCCTGTTTTTTGTGCCTGTGTCCTTTCTGGCCCAATGACTGTGCATACTGCCTTGGCAGGAGGTGACAGCATAGTGGGCCAATGGCTGTTTTAGAGTGGTCAAACTCTTTTGTTTGTTCACCATTCATGCATTTCAGAGGGCTCACCACAGGGTGGCACCATTTACTATTACTCTTGTTTGGCTTTCATGAAGGTGGGGAGGGTTAAGTGTTAATTTTTTATTATTGGAAGAGAATTCATACCTTAAAATCTGTAAATTGGCACATATATACACCAACCTTAAAAAACAAAAACAAATCCTTTCTTAAGTTTTCATACAACAAATACATCCACAAGGCATGATAAATATCAGCGTCACAAAGCTTGGGTAGTATATATAAGAACAATACTCTTCAAGGAATAAGATGTTTTTATGAAGCTGATGATTTTTTTAATTGTAATATACAGTACTAAGAGGCATATTGTGTTGCCACACTAAAATGAATTTAAAAGAAAAAAACTATTCACAAGAGTGTCAAACAACAATAAGGAACGGGATGTTTAGAAAAACTTTATCTGATTAAAACCAAGTACAGTTGACCACAGAATATGTTCAATTTTCTTTACATGTAACTTACATAACTTACAAATGTTTAACTTACATTTGCATTTAATTTCTTATCTTGCGTAGTGATTTAGATTCCTGTTAAAGTAGTACATTATTTTTTCATTGTTAGATGTCAAAAACATATGGGTTTTTGCTTCATTTAGTAGTTAAAGAGCAGCTATATGGCATCTTTATGTTTGCTATATACAGGGTAATATTTATTATCTAAAATTTAATTATTCCGCTCTCTTAATTAATCAGGTTTACAGCATATCAGTCTAATCTGATGCTAATGCTAAAAGCATTATTAATGTAGTACTATTGTGGCTTCAATCCAAAGTTTTATATAGAAAGGAATGGAGATGCATGTGCAGAATTGTCTCTGGCACTGAAGTCATCAATGAAAATCTTGTGTGTAAGTGGCCCAGACTACTGGTAAGCCATTTCTAGACTCATTCTGGTAAATAAAGTTCAATAATGTATAGCTGTCAAATCCAACTGTGCAGGTTCAAATAAAAATTCAGAACATGATGTGAACCCACAAATTAATTGCGAAGGGGGAAATGGTGGTGTCAAAGGAAGAAACACCTTTGGCCTCCCCCACTGCCTGGTGCTTCCCCTTCCCTGCTTCTGCCTTCTCTACACTCTTTCTGTAGTCTTCCCACTTATCTTCCTTCCTTTCCCAGCTGATCTCCTTACCAACCATTCATCCACAATCCTATCTTCATCTCTCCTCAGTGCTCTAAATTCCCTCCCTCCAAAAACCTTGCTCTGAACTCTGCCCCTTCCACTTCTTCCCTCTTCTCAGAAGCTCCTTAGGGCTGGTCTGCAAGGGGACCCAGGAAACAAGGATGCTGTAAGAGTTTTGCTTAACAGAGACTTTCTTGCCTACATCTCTAAAATGGGGCTATGTTGGCTAAGGCTAAATGAGTGGTACTTGCTTACTACAAGCCAACACAATTCCCCTGTGGATCCGGGGATAGCAGCTGATCAATACCCTCCACTGACAATAATATTCTGCAGCAGAATGAGGTAAATCTCTCTTGTGGCAGTTGCTGTGATTAAAGAGGCTCATTCTCACCCCTGGCTATTTGTTTGCAAAAGTTTCTCTCAACTAGAGATGCTGCAAATATCATGACAAAATGGTTCAGCAGGCCACTATACTGTGACTGACAGTTGCAATAATGCATGAGCTGGTCCTTGGATCTGTTTCCCTGTCCATCAACCTGCTTAAACTGCTGCTGAACACCTTTGCAACTGTGCTGGTCACATTTCATCTCCTTCTATCTTGCAAGCCACTTTGGCCTCTGTTCATTAGCTGAAATTGATTCTCCCCCAGGAACATGGATGGTCAGGTCAGGCAATTAAATTATATGGGTGGGGGTACTAGAGGTCTCATAAGTTTCTGCAAAAGTTTTCATGTATGAATTATCCCTGAGAATAACATGCACTTAAATGAGCCCTGTACAATAAAACTTACTTTAAAATACAATGTTTATTGATAATAATTGTCTGACCGATTAATTTGTTCACTGTTTACTTATGCAATTGACTGCCAAGCAGCAAGCAAAAAGGACTGAACTGTGGGAGAGAAGGAAAACTGGGATTCAGATTGCGTGAGAACATGAATGCATGAAATGCATTTCAGTATACTGAACTATCTGAATAGGAGAAAGGTAACTCAACCAACAGGTTCAAGTCACTCCTGAACAATCAGTTGAAAACATTGCTTCCTGTTGACAATTGGTGAACACAGAGGGTACATTCACACACACTAAATAATACATTTTGCAACTGGATTTTTACTGTGTAAGAACAGCAAAATCCACTTGCAAACAGTCACTGTATAAAAGTGCCCATTATGTGAGCTGAACCTACAGATGTCTGGGCATCTTTGCTCCCAACAATGTCTTTTATCTTGTCCATTCCTCCTGTTTGCTTTAAACCTTGAATATCTGCACACAAATAGTAAGCTTACAAATAAATAAAAAATTAAAATGCTGATTACAAAATTTCACCCATGACCAAATATCTCCATGTCACATTTTAATTATATGTGGGGAAACCCCATCACGACTCCCAACCACACCCAAAGCAAAGGCTAGGTATGGATAGACAGTTTCATGTGCACTGGAGGCATCCCAGAATGGAGCAGCCAAATCCCAATCAGATGCTCTCATGCGATACACCCATATATCAGACGAGGGTGCTTTGCCATGTTCACAAGCTTGCTGTGCACCATCCACTTAGTGCAGTTTTTATTTTTATTTGCCATGCATTCATGCACACATGTGCCAATGCAATCGGGGCAGTGATTTAAAAAAAAAAAAAAGAAGAATCATCGTGAGTGCCTTGAGCAGATTGGTGGGTTCACACCACCAATCTGCCTCACTTGCTTCCTTCCACATTCAGACGTTGGAAAGACGGATGGAGTGTGGCAGAGTAATTTGCTGTAACTTCCCAAGTGGTAGCTATTTGATCTGTCTCAGAGATGTTGGAGAACGGGGTGAGTGCAACAGCGGGATGGACAGCAGCTGTGCCTGTCTGATCTTGTTTTTTTAATCTGCCTGGCAGGCATGCCTATGTCAGCTCAAATTGGCCATCTGAATTCAGTCATATACTTTAAAACAGTTCTCATATGAGTCACACAAGTGAAGAGAACTCGAAGCCCATAAGCCCCATTATTTAGTGGTTCATAGTAATCAATCTAGTGTTTCTCGGGAAAGAACTAGAATCCTACAGGAAGCAAATGTGGATATTTCTGGTTCTTTGATTTACAATAAGCTTTAAATTAGCTTTAGCAGGTATTTAGTACCCAGCAGAAAACTGACTCAGCTCAATAACCATGTGCTGAAGGATAAAATCCTCCTAGTAACTTGCTCTTTTTCCACTGAATGAAATTCTTGAGAAGGCCAACACAAAATCATTCTTTTAATTTTGCCAGCTTAGCAATATATAGGTTTTATACTAGTTCTTGGCACATAGATAAAGTCATTCACAGCAGTTAAACTAATGTCAAAGGATAATTGTCACTGGACTAAAGGACGAAACATCTGAGTTGTTTGCAAGAGAGAGATCATTTTCATTTATTATTATTATTATTGGCTTAAAATCTTCACTTACATAATTATGCAATAATAACCAAGAACTTGATCATAACCAATTGTTAGTAGATTGTTGTTAACGTCAAACATGACAAACAATTTTGAGGCAATTATTGTCATTGCAAGACACATTTGAGGGTTCCAGGCAAAAGTAATAGAAAGTGACAGTTGTGCAGCTGGAATGGTGGTGTGGAAAATGTGATTGTTCTCTGGTCACAGTGCACAATCAGAACTCAGAATTGCACCTAGTAAATACATAATTTGTGTCTCTTAACATCTGAGACCACGGAAAGCAAACTGTGTTGTAAAAATATAAACAACCACATATTTTTAAATAAAAGAAAGGATTATTTTTTAAAAAAAATACTAGCTTGTGTAGTTAATAAAGCAGGATGATCAGTTTTCTGATTGCATTCTTTATCTCTAAACCTTACTACTCTTCTTCATACTGTGATTACCAAGCTGACACACATTAAATAACATAAAAATAAGCATATGCATTATTAATGTTTAAATTACTGTTTAGAAAAAGGCAATTATTTCAAAATATGAAAGTCCACAGGACAGGAAGCAGATCACTGATCTTAGCAAACCTCACCCAAAACTTGAAAAAAGACAAGAAGGGTTGTTCTGAGAAACCCAGAGAATAGCTGGTGGTACAAGTCTTCCCCATTGGCTGGAGGGTGGGGGTTGCTCCATATTAAGATTGAGCAACAGGCAGCTTGGCCAATGAGAGAATAGGTAGAACATGGACAGTCTGTCTGGAGAATTATATTACAGGAAAGATTATAATTTAAGTCAATCAGTCAAGAGAAACCCATTAAAATATTACAATCTAAACTATAGATGGCATTAAACAGTATATATTTCTTCCCTCAGAGGAGAGAGCACAGATAATGGGACTGAGTATGATAGTAACCATTGTCCTCAACCATAAGCCTGGTGGGACATCTCTGTCTTGCATGCCCTGTGGAACTGTATCAGGTCCTGCAGGGCATAGATTTCACCAGGCAGAGAATTCCACCAGGCTGGCACCAGAGCTGAGAAGGTATTCCAAGAAGACAAATTACAAAACCAAAAGACTCATATCACTTACCAGATTCAGTAACATTAGGATTTCTCTTGAAGGGTATGAGTTGATATATGCCACTTTCTGTTTGTGGTGAAATTTGAAATTCACGTGTCATTAATAACCCCTGCCTGAATTTTCTTTCAAAATCTAACTGCCCTGAGACTTGCAGCATTGATTTTACTTCTAAATTAAAGAATCATACCAACTTTTTCTGTGGGTTTCTGAGAGTTAATAGTCAGCATGTGCTGATGATGATCACTTACTCTTAATCTTTCTTGTTTTTCATAGCTTTGGTTTGTTTTTACTTTGGTAACTTGAATGTTTTATCAAATGGTTAGGGTTGCCAAGTCCAATACCAGAAATATCTGGGGACTTTGGGGGTGGAGCCAGGAGACACTGGGGTGGAGGTAGGGGGAGGGGGGAAATGGCGCCAGGGAGCGTGGCGAGCCGCCCTGTCTTGGAGCAGGCGACGCCGCTGAGCAGCTGCCACCTCTTCTCCGCTTGCCGTGGCTGCTCCTCCGAGATGGGCTCAGGCTGAGCCCATCTCGGAGGAGCAGCCGGGGTGGGGCGGGGGGGCCGGCAGCGGCGCGACGGCCTCGCCCGCTCCGCCTCTGGGGGGTGGAGGCGGGCCCGGGGCGTGGCGAGCCACGAGTCCGGGTCCTAGAAGGGCCCGGATTCGCGGCTCGCCATGCTCCTGGCCTGCCTCGCCCTCCCCTTCTCTGGTTTTGCCTGCACTGCTGCCGCCTCTTGGCTGCTCTTCCGAGATGGGCTCAGCCTGGGCCCATCTCGGAGGAGCAGCTGTGGTGGGCGGGGAGGGGGCGGCCGCGGCGCAGCGGCCTTGCCTGCTCCAGGATCGGGCGGTTCGCCATGCTCCTCGGCGCCGTTCCCCCCCTCCCCCCGCTTCCATTTTTTTGGGGAGCGGGGGAAGAGGGTGGAAATCCTGGGGTCCCCCGCCAGGGCGGGAGGGTTGGGAAGCCTACAAATGGTAGTGTTTCTGCTTGTTAGGATACATTTGAAACTGGTTTTACTATTAAAAGATGCCTTGTAACAAGAAAAAAGGATAAAAACATTTTAAATGTTTAAAAACATTTGTGTTACCCCTACAAATACAGTTAGTCCCCACTTCTTAAACCCTTTGGAAACTAAATATTTTGAGGAATGACATCTTCAAAGGAATTGTCTTCATATGCACAGTAAATAAATACATTTACAATGTGTTTTGTAACCTTCAGTTTAAAAACAAGACTATAAAGATCATTGTTTCCAGATAGGGAATTTTACAAAGCCTGCTTTTAGGTTCTACTTTCCACTGCTCTGTCATGTTAATGTCATGAGCTGGAATACCCCAAGGAGAGTAGAAAAGAAAAGCCTTAGCTGCTAGGCCAGAATGCTGCTAGTGGGTAAGTAATAAGAGGATTCTATCAGAATGAATTAGTTTAGGACAGTTGGGTAGGAAGCTTCAGGAAAGACACTCAGTGTTTTAATTTAGAGTAACTGAAATGGGAAGATAGCAGGCCTGCTACCTAAAAGGGTTGCTGGGGGCAGAAATACAGAAATGTGTATTGACAGTCAGAGCCAAGCTAATGAAAAAACAACAGGTATGAGGCAAAATTTTAAAATTAACACTGGGCAATGGGAGGAGGAAGTCCAACATTCCCTGTGCTATATCTGCCCCTTTCTTCACTACTCTTAGTGAACCATGTTCTACTACTTTTTGACAGGAACAATGAGGGCTACCAAGCTGAAACTGACAACCCTGAGAAGAAATTCAGAGAGGGGGCCTGATGTATTATATTGGCATGCTGACATCAATTCTGCTAAAACCCAGAAATAACATCATTACATGCCCTAGAATTTACAAAAAGTCTATGGTTTTGTAAATGCTAGAGCAGGGATGTCGAGCATGCAGTTCAGGGACTGAATCAGGCCCCCAGAGGGCTCCTATCAGGCCCCTGAGCAATTGGCTGTCATCTGCTTCCTTCTCCCTATATCTTGCTTCCTTCTGCATAAAAGCTTGCTTGGCAAGGCTTGCTCAATTGCACAGCAGAGCTACTGAGACAAGCCTCTCTTCCTTCTATTGGCGGAGGCTCCCCCCCCCCTCCCCGCAGTCCACTGGGGAAAGAAGGAAAGAGCCACAGCTTCCTTTGCCCAGTTCCCTGGATCCCATGGGAGAAATACAAAGAAAGCATCTTCAAAACCAATGAATGCTAATGTTTTGGGGTTTTTTAAATATATATTTGGGTTTGTGTTCTTTATAAAATTTATATCTCTGCTACCCAATCTTAAATAGGTACACACATGGCCCAGCCTAGCATGGCTCAGCCCAACCCAACATTGCCCGGCCCAACAAGATCTCATTTATGTCAGATCCAGCCCTCATAGCAAATGAATTTGACACCCCTGTGATAGAGTGTTTTTACTGAAACTGACATCAATGCACTGGTGCAATGCCTATTTGTGCTCCATTTTCCTTCCTCATTTCCTCCCATCACCACCTAAGGCACCAGCAGCCAAAGCAGGAGGCATGGTATCCCTAGGAAAAACTTGTTTTTTTCTCCTGCTAATTCCAGGTAAGGAGTTCTTAGGATTTATTTTAGCCAAGGTTTTGGTGTATTCATGCAATGCATCCTTGGTTTGAGGTACTGGTTTCCCACCCATTCATGTTGCTGACAGCAAACTAGAACATGATGCCAATGTTTTAAATATATATAGACAACCAATTTATTGCCAGTACAGAGTGGGAGAAAGTTCTCTCCAGGACTAAAACTTAGATGCAATGGAAAATGCCATGGAAAGGTTTTCTCAATGTAGAAAGGGAATTAATAAATGGGAAGAGTGAGAAAAGAAGTAACGTCATCCAATTCATCCTGTCCCTTACAATGCAAATACTGCAGTTCTCTGGTGTCTGAGAATGTCTCACTTTATTCAATGAGGCTAACCCCAGGTAAATGTGTACAGAACTGCAACTGAAGTTTCCTACATGTAAGGTGTCTCTACTATTTTGAAAGGCTCCAGAAAGGAGCCCCCCCCCCACTCCTTGATCCATTGTGAAATTGTTCTGCTAAATTAGGCAACATTTCTTCAGTCTAAACCTAATCTAATAATTTAATACAACTGTTTGCATGTGACTGAATACCTTAACAAATCACACTCCCTCTTCATTCTTTTTAAATACTGGAAAGTTATCCCTCAAGCTTCTTTTCTCTGATCTAAAAACACCATGTTTGTTTCAATACACAAGTCTGTTTTGTAGACCTGCTATTTTTTTCTACCTCATCTCCGAATTGACTAACAGATTTGGTAAAAAGGAGCATTCAAATGCAATCCATTCCTACCCAGCATACAGGTTGAACACATACTGTCAAATAAGGATGGGCAAGATCTGAACCATGATCAGAATTCACAAACAGAAGTTCTTGGCAGGTCTACTATCATGAACTTTCATGAACTTTTTGAAGCAGTTCATGGGAGCTTGTGATGGTTCAAGGCTCCAAATTCTTTTAAAACCCTATTTTTTGTTCCCAGCCAAAGCCACAAAAACAGCTGAATGGTGGAGAGACATTCCCCATTGCTCAGCTGTTTCAGGCTGTCTTGTACAGTCCCTTTAAACTTTAAAAGGACTATAGAAGTCAGCCTGAAAAACAGCTGAGGCAGAGGGGGCTCTCTTGTGCAGTCCCTTTAGATGGGCACATTTAAAGGGGTTGCCCAAGGGAGCCCAATACAGCCAAGCCCACAGAGAGAAGTCTTCATGTTGGCCCAACTTCAGGTTCTCTTTTACAGCATGATTTAAAGTGGCTGAACAAGGGAACCCAATAGAATTGAGCCTGTGGAGAGAAGTGTTCCCACTGGCTCAGCTTTGGACTCCTTGTGCAGCCCCTTTAAAATGGCTATACAAAAGAGCCCAATGGAGCTGAGACCATAAGGAGATGCCTCACCTCTAGACCAGCTTTAATGTCTCTCATGCAGTCTGAAGCTGGGTCAGCAGGGAGACTTCTCCTCACAGGTTCTGCTCCATTGAGCTCCCTTGTGCAGCCTAGTTTAAGGAAGCTGGGCAAGAAAACCTGAAGCTGGACCAGTGGGGAAACTTCTCCCCATGGGCTCAGCTCCATTGGGCTCCCTCCTGAGTCCAGTTTAACGGGGCTGTGCAAGAAAGCCCAAAGCAAGGCCAGTAGACAGACTACTCCCTGTGGGCTCAGCTCCATTGCCCTCCCCTCATCCAACCTGGTTTAAAGGGGCTGTGCAAGAAAGTCCAAAGCTGGGCCGATGAGGAGACTTCTTCCCATGGGCATTGCTCCAGTGGGCTCCCTTGTGCACAAGACAGCCCGAAGCTGGGTCAGCAGGGATACTTCTCCCTATGGTCTGAGCTCTATTGGGCTCCCTTGTGCAGCCTGGTTTAAAGGAGCTGCACAAGAGAACCTGAGACTGCAATGATGAGGAGGCTTCTCTCCATGGGCTCTGCTCCAGTGGTGTCCCTTGTGCAGCCTGCTTTAAAGGGGCTAAGCAAGAGAGTCCAGAGCTGGGCTGGCAGGGATGCTTCTCCCCACAGACTCAGCTCCATTAGACTCCTTTGAAAAGTCCCTATAAATGGAGCTGTGCAAGACTGCCCAAAGCTGCTCCAGTGGGCTCCTTGTGCAGCATAATTTAAAGGGGCTATATAGGAGAGACCGAAGCCTGGCCTGTGGGGAGATTTCACCCTATGGGCTCAGCTCAGTTGGGCTCCCTTGTACAACCCATTTTAAAGAGGCTGTACAACAGAGCCTGAAGCTGGGCTGTTGGGGAGGTTTCTCCCCCACGAGTTCAGCTCCTTTGGGCTCCCTTCAGCAGCCCCTTTGAAAGGTCCAGCATAAGAGAGCTCGAAGCTGGGCCAGCAAGGCAACTTCTCCCCACAGGCTCAGCTCCACTGGGCTGCTTTGAGCAGCCCCTTTAACCAACATGGCATATGAGACCCCAAACCTCAGCCAGTGGAATGACTTCTCCATGCAAGGTCAGCCCCACTGAACTCCCTTGAGCAGCCCCTTTAAGTGAGGCTGTGCAAGACAGCCTGAAGTTGGGCCAGCAGAGAGACTTCTGTCTGTGGGCTCAGTTATACTGGGCTCCCTCATGCATCCCCTTTAAATGAGGCTGTGCAAGAGAGCCCAAAGATGAGCCAGTGAACAGACTACTCCCCACCAGCTCAGCTGTTTTTCAGGCTTTCTGCAGTCCTTTTAAAGTTTACATAAAACAGCCCAAAACAGCTGATTAGCAGGGAGCATGCTGTTCCTTGCTGCTCACCTGGTTTTTTTGGCTTTCTCCAAACCCTGTTTAAAGGGACTGCAGTCTCAGTAGGATGTGTGGGGCCTCAAACTGGTTCACTTTGAGAACAGACCTCCTGGGTCAGTTCATCATTTGGTTCATGGGTCAGCCACAAACCATGAACCAAACTGCACTTTTGGACTCATGTCCACCCCTATTGTCAGAGCAGATCAAGTCTGATTAATACAACCAACCCCCACCCCAAACCTGACCTACCCATGATTGGGCTCTGCTTACAAACAAACGTACATAAGCACAGAAGTCCATTTCAATTAAATAAACCTTCATCCATTACAGTACAGCTTCTAGAATGTATTAAAAAGTAAATTAGAATTGTTTATCATCAATATAATGGACTTGGGGCTGTTGAAGCAGTCTCTATCTACAAAAAATATCAACTGTGAGGTTGAAAGAGGTACAACAGAGATCTATCAAAGCCTAGAGCTTTGCTGCCATCTTATGTTCAATTACTTCTCCCAAAGGAAGTAAACAGAGACTGATTGATAATCTATATTAACAGCAGATTATTTTGGATGTTGCCTGTGCTAAGCAGAATAATAACTGCATACTTTTGCCTATTGCTTTCTGCACACAGTATTCTTGGTTGGCCTTATAGCCCATTGTTCTATAGTATTCTTGGCTTATTATTCACTTGCTAAGTGTCCATTTTTATAACAGGCAGGGTTTGTGTAGAGAAAATTGCTGTGTAATAGAAAGCCCTGAGGCAGAATGGGACATTAAAAATGGTTCAAGAGGAACCTGAGCATAATGGTCCCAACAGGGGTTGCTCAGCTTGGACCTGACCATCAGTGGGCTCACCCACTGGTTCCTCAACACTGCTTTCAGATGCATCTGACCTAACTGGTAGCCATGCAGGGGGGTGAGGACAAGTGAACAAAGTTGTTTCAACTCTGACTGTATCTATGCTGAGCAACTAATGAGACTCAATTTTGGCTTGCTCCTGGCTACCAGTGGATCTTCAGGGCATTGGGCTACCTGGTAAAAGTGAATGGTAGCAATTAGAGTTGCATGCGTGGAAAAGTCTCTCTCTCTAATAGTATGTTGCAGCTAAGGCTCGCTGTTTTTTGTATCCTTGAGTAGGCGGAGTTAATCTGTCTGACACAAAATACAAGATACAATTCTTCACATTCATAGTAATGGAAAGCTTTTGGAATGCTTGTGATCTGATTTGTAGATCAGTAGCATTCCAAAGGAACTAATCATAGTTCAGTCACCTTCATTTCCTGCTTTAAATTTTCCAGTTTTTTCCCTTTATATCTGTGTGTGACTTTACAGCCTAAGCAAACATCTAATCCCATGAGTCAGCCACAGAGCACATTTTTATGTATACAAACCCCAGTTCAATCCCTGGCATGTCTAGATTAGTTGGCGGGCAAGATGTTTCTCTGCTTGTGACCCTAGAGAGCCAATGCTAACTAGAGCAGACAATATTGAACTAGATCAGTGGAATGACTCAGTGAAATCTAAGTTCATATGTTCATAATAAATGATTAAAAAGTAATAGTAGGTCATGTTAGCCATGGACCCCCTCCAACCACTTTTGAACTGTTATGGACTGTCACTACCTGGCAGCAATGCCAGACCAGCTATGGGCATTTAGCCCTCATGGACTATGTAACATGGAATCAGGCCAGGCACTGCTTGTTCACTGCCTGTGCCTGCTACATTGTGAGTAGCCTATGCCCACAAGGACACATGAAACTTGGACTGTGTTTCACCTCCAAGCTGCCCTGACCTGTCGGCTGCGTTCGACATCAGTTATATCGGTTCGACATCAGTTACTAGCCCACCGCCTCGCCGACACAGGGATTCAGGGGCTAGCCTTACAGTGGCTTTCCTTTTTCCTTTGCGGTCGGGGACAAAGGGTGTCAATTGGGGGAGAGTCGTCCCAGAGACACCTACTTAATTGCGGTGTGTCTCAGGGGGCAGTTCTATCCCCAATGTTGTTTAACATTTACATGCAACCCCTTGCACAGATTGTTCGGAGGTATGGGCTGGGTTGCCATCAGTATGCTGATGACACCCAGTTCTATCTACTGATGGACAGCCAACCTGACGATGTCCCAGAAAGCCTAGATCAGGTGCTGAAAGTCGTGGCTGGTTGGCTTCAACTGAGCCGACTGAAGCTGAACCTGACGAAGACAGAGGTCCTTTGCCTGAGTTACAGCAGCCTGGGCAGGGAAATCCCCCAGCCAACTTTTGACAGGGCACCATTGACAATGACGTCCAAGGCCAGAAATTTGGGGGTGCTATTGGAGGTCTCCCTGACAATGGAGGCCCAGATAGTAGCAACTGTGAAATCCGCCTTCTTTTACCTTAGACGGGCAAAGCAGTTGGTTCCTTTCCTTGACCTTGGCGACCTGGCAACTGTGATTCATGCAATGGTCCGCTCAAGACTGGACTACTGTAATGCCCTCTACTTGGGGCTGTCTTTGTCGTAAACCTGGAAACTTCAGCTAGTGCAGAACGTGACTGCTAGGCTGCTACTGGGGTGGCCCAAGTGGGAGCACATACAGCCAGCACTGCAGAAACTGCACTGGCTACCAACTGGATTCATTACAAAATGCTGGTTATTACCTTTAAAGTCCTATATGGCCGAGGACCCGTTTACCTGATGGACCATCTGTCCCCACATGTTCCCCAGAGAGTGCTGAGATCTGGATCCCAATATCTCCTAGTGATCCCTGGGCTGAAGGAGGCGAGACTGTTGACCACCAGGGTTCAGACCTTTTCAGTGGCAGCTCCCTCCTGGTGGAACCAATTGCCAGAAGAGATTAGAGCCTTGCAGGACATTGTTCAGTTCCACAAGGCCTGTAAGACTGTTCTCTTCCAGCAAGCGTTTTGTTGACTGCAGGAGAATCCCAGAAGAATCCTGGAACAACTGTCACCTTGAGAATGAGTAACATCTAATCTAGCACCAACTGTATACTGTTTTTAATTTATATTATTTAATGATTTTACTGATTTTATTGATTTTATGATTGCAATCATTGTTCTATGATCTGATGTAAGCCGCCCTGAGCCCATCTTGGCAGGCAGGGCAGGGTATAAATCAAATTAAACATAAACATAAACAAACATGACCTGCAGATTAGTGACTGCACTGCTTCTCCCAGAAGACATGACCAGAAGCAGCCCTGAGGGAAGCCATGCTCCTGAGATGTGTTAAAAGAACAACAAATTCTCCTGCCAGTCAACATGATGGGGAGACCCTTCAAGCATGCATCACATTCCAGCAAATGTTGCAAGCTTTGGAAATACAGATGCGTGGGCCTGCCTAGAAACAAAGGACTGAAGAACTACCATCCATAAGACAAAGAAGTCTTCCTGCCAATCATCAAGGAAGTCTCTTCCTATCAATAGGACATAGCTGGATTAATCGCCCATCTCTAGCCATCTCTACCCATCCTCCCTCCTCCTATATCTTTTCTCTCTTGGATATTCCTTCCTGAGGTGTTACAATGACAAATATTAGGCTCTAAATTGACCATTATAGTTTCTTCATTCAATAGGTGGTCCGCTCCCAGCAGACCATCATCGCACATCAAATTCTTTTGTTCAAACTCCTGGGAACCATTGCCAGGCTATCAAGATCTAGCCCCGGGATACAAAATTGGCTATATAAAATCAGGTTTTTGGTGAATCAGGTGTGACTCTGACAGTACCCCCCTCCCACCTTGCTGCCAGAGGCTCCCCAATCCTGATCAGGTTGAGTCCTCGTCCATGTGGTGCTGGTCATCTCATGGATTCCTCCCCCCTTTTCTTCTCACTGCTATATCTCTGTATCTCATCTGGATTGGTATGCATAACCCACAAACAATACTCTTGCTAATGCAACCATCTCTATCTTTCCCCCACTATATTTCCTAGTTCTGTATTGCTTGAGTGAGATATGCTTGTATGTGTGATTGTATTTTCAACATATTTTTCTAGTAAACATTTTAAAATATTTGAATTCTGAATTCCTTCTGATACTGGACCTTCATATTATTGGTATAAGAATCCTGCTCCAAGACAGCTCTACCTATGGTCTACCTCTTGCTAATTCCACTATCAAAAAGAGGAGACCCCAGCAATTCAGCTAACAGTCATAGGAAGCAATTGAACAGCCAAAGAATCAAAGCCAATGAATATTTTTTGGTGATGAAGAAAGAGAGATGACCAGGAAGATTTCATTTAAAAAAATTAATTTACCATCTTGCTGACCCTGAAGAGTTTGTGGACTTTGAATTCTTTCTTCAAGATTTGAGCTAAGGTCAGAGTTTACTGCAGACATCCTGGTGGAATCACTCAGATCAAATTCATCACTTTCTATAGAGCTTTCATCCTAAAAATATAAAATACCATATTTAGTTTGTTTATTTAGAAAAAAATTCCTGCCTCTTCAGAAAACCTGTTCAAGGTAGATTACAAAGCATAATAAAAACATAATACAGAATTAAAACATTAAAAATTATCAAACTATTAAGCAAGCATTAAAAGCCCAGCAGGAGCACAAAAACAGCACAAAACATTTCATATCTCAAAACAAGGTTCTTAAAGCACTTCTCAGACAAGCAGCAGACTGTCAAAGGAATGTAAGAGATCAAACCCTTAGTCAAAAAGCCTGAGTAAAAAGGGGTGGGGGGATGTACTGGTGCTTGAAAGAAAGTAAGCTAGGTGCCAGGCAACCCTCAAAGAGAATGGCATTCCTGATCCCAAGCCATTTAGCATTTTGAACCAACCACCTCTTTGAACTGTGCCAAGAAACACATGGGCTGCCAGTTCAACTTTTTCTGCACAGGGGTAATATTATTTCTGGTATTCCACACCAACAGAACCCCTGGTTCCACATTTTGGATATGTTTTCAAAGGGAGTTTCAAAGTTTTCAAAAGCAGCCCTGGAAGAGCACATTACAGTAATCTCACCATGCCAGATCATGCTTTTTGAGACTTCCATAATACCAAAACAATTAAAAGGTACTACATGCCACATGTAGTTGACAAAGGAAACCTGAGCATTCAACTAAGGCTAGGATTAGGGATAGGCACAGATTGGCTCATGAAGTAAAGTTTGTCATGAATTTTGGTCAGTTTGTGGTTTGCAAAGCAACATTTGCGGAGAGGTGCCCAGCATGAATATTTCACAAGTTTTGGTGCTGTTTGTGAGTGGCTACAGGTCCAGACAGACTATTTCCACTAAATTAAACTGTTTACAAAACTCCAAGGCAACAGAGGGATGGAATTCTCCAGCTTGGAAACACCAATATTAGCTCTCCAAAGTTTAACAGGCACTGCTGGCTGCTAATAACAGGATTCACATTCTGCTCTATGAGAACAGAAAGCTATATATCAGTCCAGCTGCACACCCTCTCCACTGTTGGCAGTTGCACAGAGAGGGAGGAAACTTGTCAGAAGTGTACTAGCAGAGCACATTCCCTCCCAGGGGTCATTTCATAGAAAAAGAGGTGTCAAAGCTCATTAATGCAACCCATTTGCATAACTCATTTGTATATGCCACACACCCCAGACATCACCGGAAGGTGTACTAAATTATATCAACTCAGCATCTACCTTAAAATGCTTCTTGAATTATAATTGTCATAATAAAACCTCACTCCCATCATACTTTTTAAATTACTTTTTCCTATGTGGCCACAGTGGCATGATGAAAATTTCCATCTGTCTGCTTTATATATTTTGGTTATTTTCCCATTTTTTGTGGGGGGGAAATATTAGAAAGTTTGTCAAATCTTAGAGTTCAGCAAAATTCTCACCAGGGGGTGGGGGGTTTGAGCAACAGAGCCCAGAAGTAAGTATTGGGGGGGGGGGGCAAGAAAGAAAGAGCACAATAAAATTTAGAGGTTCCGAAACTCCACTCCTGTGAGCTGCTGCCCAAAATGAGGCCTGTTCCTCCTGATTGTGAAATCCTCTCTCCTGCTGGGGTTTTGGTTTTAGGAGGACTCAGGGCTCTGAGCCACCCTATCTCTCTGCTCTTGCCAAGCAGAGGGGCTTAGCTAGCTCATTCCTTGGCTGAGGACCCATATTTTGATTCTGAACAGTTCTCCTTTGCTGAGGTTTGGGGGTGTTAGGTGGACAGGGTTTTGGAGAGGGGGAACTGGAACCCCAGAAATGTAATCTGGCCTCATTTTGGAGAAATTCTATATGAGTGCGTGGCAGGGTAAAGTTATCTCTGTGTTTGGCGTGTGTAGCTTGCCGGGGGTCCATTCTATGCAGTTTTGAATCTTTGCCTGACATTTCTCAAAAAAGTACTTTCCTGTCTTGACATTAGTCCTGTTGGGTTTGCAGTGTCACAGTAGCAATGGTCCTGCTGGACACATTGCACTGGTTCTGCTGGCCTGGCAAAAATGCCCCCTACCTTCAGTTTCTTCTGCAGAGATTCTAAGGGACTTTGATTCTATTCTGTTGAGCTTCTATTGCCCTTGCTCTCTCTCTCTCTCTCTCTCTCTCTTTTTGCTTCCCCCTCCATTGGAAAAAAAGTTTGGTGTCTCTAGAATGCACAAGATCTTTTTTTTGGGGGGGGGGGGTGTAACTTGGATCCCATAAATCTTGGTCATGTCCCCCAGTCTCCACTGGGCAATGGGAAGCCCCCCAGGCTTTGTCGTGTTCTTAGAATTGCCAGCATTTAGCTGGGACCTAGAGATCCTCCCAAAATTCCAATTCATCTTCAGACAACACAGATAATTTTCCCTGGAAAACATAACTTCTTTGAAGGATGGATTTTATGGCATTATACTCTACTGAGTCTCTCCCCTCCCCAAACCCTGCCTGCTTTAAACACCATACACAAATCTCCAGGAATTTTCCAGCCCAGAATTAACAAGTTCCTGATGACAGCAGTAGAAGCATAGTGAGGCCCAGAACTTGCAGTGGGACTGAGTTTAAAATGAACTTATTTAGTCCAGCCTGAATCAACCTTAGTGTATTTTGTTCCACAAATCCCAGCATGTTGTTTTTGCAAAGCCCACTCTTGTATGTATGGCACTATTAACTTTTGGAGGCAGTTATCTTCAAAGTAGGGGTTTTTTTAAACTAATTTTTTTTTTTTTGCAAACCTGGAGTTTCCCCCAAGTTTGCAGAACCCTACATAGTTGCTGCAGCTGGCCTCATTTTATGAATCTGCCTGTCTGCACAAGAGCCAGCCCTTGGCTACAAAATATAGTGACTGCAATTTCTTTTGTGCTAGACTTCTAAGTTAGCCCTCTGTACAAAAAAAGCTATGATATTTAGTGGTGTTTTATCTTCCAACCCACATACATACAGGGGTGACTGATATCCCCTTGGAAACAGAAACTGAATGCAAATCCAGGAACAGATAGTTCAGAATGGGCCATAATATATGAAAGAATTTCAAGGCATGCATTAGAAATGACATTGTTTATGTTCTCCAATACATTTGCCTGTCCTTGGTACTACATACATGCAAAGGACATCCTATCTTTGGAGATTAGAGAAAATGGTAAAATCTGGAGTGTTCAGAATACGGATGGGCACAAATGAAAACAAGTGGTTCAATTTGAGGTCAAGGAAATCCTCCATTTGAGTATGTCACGGCTGGGGCCGGGTCAGGCAAAGTCCAGAGGCAGTCCAAGGTCTGTAGCCAGTAAGCAGGAGGGTCCGAGGCGCCAAATCCGAATCACTGTAGAAGTATCGCAGGTCTGAGGTCCAGAAGCCGAGGTCAGGGAGTCCAGAAGTCCAAAGCCAAAGTCAGGGAGTCAGGAACCAAAGTCAAGCCGGAGTGGATGCTAGAATGTCAGGGAGATGACTAGTTGCTTCCACAAAGCTTCCTCCCAAAGCCCACAGCTATATAGCCCTCTGCTGGCTGTTGCCCGTTTGGGCTAATTGCTGGCTCAGGGAGGCAGCCAGGATCCTGTTACCACTCAAGCATCCTTGCTCTTAGAAGGGCCAGAATCCTCTCAGAACTCAGGGCTCAGGGAGCGTCTTGCTTGTGAGCGTGCCGCCCTCCTCCGATCCCTGAGGTCCTGCCGGAGGCGGTCACGCACACGAGCCACCCGAGAGGGCGAGGCAGGGGGGCTGGGATCTTCTCCAGCAGGAGGCAGGGGCACTGGTGCAGGTGGCAGGGGCACAGTTTCCTCATCAGACTCAACTTCCTCTGAAGGGTCCCCAGCACCCATGACACTATCCCCCCCCCCAGGGCCCCCCTCCGTCGAGGGACCTGGAAGGTCGGGGTGGTCGTTGTGGAACTGGTGCACCAAGTCCGGGGCATGAAGATTGTCCTCGGGCTCCCAAGACCGGTCTTCTGGGCCGTATCCCTCCCAGTCCACCAGGTACTGGAGGCCTCCACGATGGTACCGGGAGTCCAGGATCTGGCGCACCTCATATTCTTCCTCGTCATCCACCAACACTGGTGGTGGCGGCGGTGGGGAAGGAGTCCGAGCTGGGTCAGGGGGTGCAGCCGGAACAAGGAGGGAGCGATGAAACACGGGGTGAATGCGGAGGTGGGGTGGCAACTGGAGCCTGAAGGCGACGGGGTTTATTTGTTCAACGACGGGGTAGGGTCCAATGAACCGTGCATCCAGCTTGTGAGACCGACCAGGCCGGCGCAGGTAGCGAGTTGAGAGCCACACCTGATCCCCCGGCTGCACTGGAGGGCCTTCTTGCCTCTTTCGGTCCGCAGCCCGTTTATATGCCTCCTTGGCTTGCTGTAGCTGCTCTCGGAGCAAGTCTTGGCTGGCACGGAGTTCTTGCAGGTAGGCATCGACGGCGGGGACATTCGTGGGTGGTAGGATCGCTGGGAAGAACCGAGGGTGGTACCCGTAGGTTGCAGCAAACGGGGTCATTTGGGTGGATGAATGGACCGCGTTGTTGTATGCAAACTCCGCTAGGGGCAATAGAGTGGTCCAGTCATCCTGCTGGTAACAGGTGTAACAGCGGAGATATTGCTCTAGCGTGGCATTGGTGCGCTCTGTCTGGCCATCTGTCTGTGGGTGGTAGGCCGAGGACAGGTGCACTCGAGTACCCAGGCTGGAATGGAGGGCTTGCCAGAACCGAGAGGAGAACTGAGGGCCCCGATCGGAGATCAGATGGGCTGGGAGTCCATGCAGACGAAAGATGTGTTGCAGGTAAAGCTGGGCCGTCTCCTGAGCTGTGGGGAGTTTCGGGCACGGAACAAAGTGGGCCATCTTGGTAAATAGGTCGACGACCACCCAGATACAAGTCTGACCCTTGGAGCGTGGAAGTTCCGTGATGAAGTCCATCGAGATGGTATCCCAGGGTCCTGAAGATGTGGGCAAGGGCTGCAGCAACCCTGAGGGTTTGGCTGGGATGTCTTTGGCCCGTCGGCAGACGTCACAGGAGCTGACATAGCGGGCAACATCAGCGCGAACTCGTGGCCACCAGAATTCCCTTGTCAGCAAGTGGGTGGTCTTATGCTGTCCAAAGTGCCCGGCGGGTAACGAGTCGTGGGTCAGGCGTAGCACTTCTGCCCGCAAGGGCCCGGGCGGCACATAGAGGCGTTCGCGGTGTAGCAAGAGGCCGCCTCGAGTCGTGAACTCCCCTGTTGGGTCATCTTGGAGAGCCTGGAGGTGTTGCTGGACCCAGGGATCATTGGCCTGGCTAGCCCGAATGTCCTCCACGAGTGCTGGTGAAGTGGAGGTGGCTGCAAATACTGAGGGCGGCAGGATTGGAGCAGCGGGCGCGGTCTCAGTTGAGGCAGGGGCGTATTCCGGTTTCCGGGAGAGCGCGTCTGCTTTCCGGTTCTGGGTATGGGGGATGTAGGAGATCCGGAAGTCGAAGCGAGAGAAGAATAGGGACCACCGGATCTGGCGCTGGTTGAGACGGCGGGTGGTCTGGAGGTGTTCCAAGTTCCGGTGATCGGTGAGCACTTGAACAGGGTGGCGAGCCCCTTCGAGGTAATGTCGCCAAACCTCAAACGCCGCCTTGATCGCGAGCAACTCCCTCTCCCAGATGGTATAGTTCCTCTCTGCAGCAGTGAGCTGCCGCGAGTAATAGGCGCAGGGCTGTAGTGGCTGGGACGGCTCCTCGCGCTGGGACAGCACTGCTCCCAGGGCCACGTTGGAGGCATCAGCTTCCACCGTAAAGGGAAGCTGGGGGTCTCAGGAGTGGCCCGGTGGCAAAGCGAGTAGTTCCTGCTGGGCCCAGTCCACGATGGGGTTGTGCAGCTTCAGCCAGGAAAGGCCTAGAATCAGCGGGAAGCGAGGCATGCGGGCGACATCAAACCGCAGCTGTTCTTGGTGCTGCTGGACGTGGAAGGTGATGGGACAGGTCTCCTGGGTGACGGGGCCAGAACGGAGGAGGCGCCCGTCAATAGCCTCCACCAGCGACGGAATCCCTTTTGTCTGCACAGGGATCTGGTGCTGCTTCACAAAGGCGGCATCTATAAAACAGTGGGCCGCTCCCGAGTCCAGCATGGCATACACGAACAGCCAGCGTTCGTCAGGCAGACGGAGTTTGACTGGTAGCAGGAATGGCCCTGGGGTATCAGCCCGCTGTTCAGAGGACCCAGCTAGTCGCCCCAGGCTGGGGGGTCCACTTACGCCTGGGGCTGCCCTTTTGGCGGCGGTGGCAGTGAAGGTCCAGGTATCCGATGCTTAGCAGGGCAGCCAGAGGCATAGTGGCCTGCCGTGCCGCAGTAGAGGCACAGATTCTGCGTGCGGCGTCTGGTCTTTTCCTCTGGGGTCAGGCGGGGTCGAGCAGCTCCAAGCTGCATAGGCTCATCCTTGGTGCTGGTACTAGCTGGGGACGGGCGAGGAGCCAGGTAGCACGGCGCAGGGAGCTGGCGCCCTCTGGTCTTGGCTTGGCGGCGACTTTCCAGGCGGCCATCGATGCGGAGGCAGAGGGTGATAAGTTCTTGGAGCGTGGGTGGCTGCTCCACCCTGGCCAGTTCATCCAGGACCTCCTCTGCCAACCCCTCAGTAAACTGGTCCATCTGGGCAGCCTCATTCCACGCCAAGTCCTGGGTCAGGAGCTTGAATTCAGTGGCATATTGAGCCACCGAGGAGTTGCCTTGTTTCAGTGCCCTGATCTTCCGGTTGGCTGTGGCTGCTTGGACTGGGTTTGAGAAAGCAGCAGACAGGTGGGCCTCAAACCCCTGGTAATCAGTCAGTAGGGGAGAGGACGCGACCAGTAAGGGTGTGGCCCCTTTAACAGACTGATGACGAAACACACCTTGGTTTTGTCATTGAGGAAGTCCCGTGCTCTCAGTTCAAAGTACAGCCGACACTGTGCTAGGAAAGCAGGAAATTCTTCCACGGCACCCCCAAACCTGTCAGGTGGGGGAACTGGGCACTTGGCTGGAGCACTGGCCGCAGGTTGTTGCTGCAAGTGCACTACTGCCTGTGTTAGCTGCTGTACCTGGGCTTGGAGCGCAGCCAGTAGTTCTGTGGTTTCACTTGCTTCAGCATCCATCCTGTGGAGTGGGTGTTTGTCGGTGGAAGCAATCTGTCACGGCTGGGGCCGGGTCAGGCAAAGTCCAGAGGCAGTCCAAGGTCTGTAGCCAGTAAGCAGGAGGGTCCGAGGCGCCAAATCCGAATCACTGTAGAAGTATCGCAGGTCTGAGGTCCAGAAGCCGAGGTCAGGGAGTCCAGAAGTCCAAAGCCAAAGTCAGGGAGTCAGGAACCAAAGTCAAGCCGGAGTGGATGCTAGAATGTCAGGGAGATGACTAGTTGCTTCCACAAAGCTTCCTCCCAAAGCCCACAGCTATATAGCCCTCTGCTGGCTGTTGCCCGTTTGGGCTAATTGCTGGCTCAGGGAGGCAGCCAGGATCCTGTTACCACTCAAGCATCCTTGCTCTTAGAAGGGCCAGAATCCTCTCAGAACTCAGGGCTCAGGGAGCGTCTTGCTTGTGAGCGTGCCGCCCTCCTCCGATCCCTGAGGTCCTGCCGGAGGCGGTCACGCACACGAGCCACCCAAGAGGGCGAGGCAGGGGGGCTGGGATCTTCTCCAGCAGGAGGCAGGGGCACTGGTGCAGGTGGCAGGGGCACAGTTTCCTCATCAGACTCAACTTCCTCTGAAGGGTCCCCAGCACCCATGACAGAGTACACCCTCTTCAATTGTATTGTATATTAACTGTATTGTTGATTTTATTGCTATTTATTAACATGTTGTATTTTAGAAGGTTTATTGTATAGTTATTGAATTGTTGTCACCCACACTGAGCTGATTCTAGGAGAGTGGGTTAGAAAGTAAATGAAACAAATAAATAGAAATAAACCAACCCAAAAAGGGCCCATTGAAACTCAGCTGGTTCAGGGAGTCTGGTTCCCCCTTCCTCCCAGCAAACTGGTAAACTGGCAAACTGCTGCCAGGAGAAAGGGGGTGGGGACTACCCAGGAAGGGACTTCCCTTCCACTTTTCTGCCAGCTGTGGCTTGCTGGGGCCAGGAGAAGGGGGGAACACCCTAGAAGGGTTAAATGGCAGCCAGTCATTTAAACTGTTGGTTTTGTTTCTTCCACTTTGAAGTGGGGAAGCAAAACCAATGGGTTCAATGGCTCACAGCTATTTAAACGTAATAGCTCAACAGCTGAACTGTTAGATTTAAATGGCTGGTAGCCATTTAATCCTTTGGTTTTGCTTCCCTTTCATTTGAAGTCTGAAGATGAATTGGAATTTTGGGAGAATCACCAGGTCCCAGCTGGAGGTTATTACCCAGTGGAGTCTGGGGGCATGATCAAGACCTCTCCAAACCTGCCTCCTTGCAGCCATTTAAACCAAACCACTGAGTGGGATCACCGGTCAGTGGTTAGGTTTAAAAAGCTGTGAATCATTTAACCCTTCAATTTTGCTCCCCCCCCTTCAAAGGGGAGAAGCCAAAAGATTAAATGGCTGCCAGCCAAATATTTAAATCTAACAGCTGACCAGCAGACCCTGCACTTTTCAGCTGTCAGGTTTAAATGGCTGACTCCAAACGGCAGAACTGAACCAGCCAGAAGTTCAGTAAATGTTCGGGGAAAGCACCTTCCCTGAACATTGGTTTGCAAACTCCGAATCAGCCCAAGTTTGAGCTGAATTTCAGTTTGTGAACCAGTTCATGCCCTTTCCTAGTTAAGAATGATGCTATTGTTTTCAAGATACTACTGTTGAAATTTCAAGTTCTTATTGCTGAGATAGACTTTTTCTACTGCTCAATATAGTGTGAAGCTCTAATATAAAACAATTACTACAGTCATCCAGTCAGAGGTGTTCTGGCAAGTATGACATTTTCTTCTTCTTCCCTCCTCCACTAACAGTATTCAGTCCTTAAATATGCTTTATCATGATAGGTTGCAGGTACAAAGAAAAATACTGGAAGATGCCACTTCCAGTAGGTTCCTTCATTAGCAAGTTATTATCTAGCTTTCCATCTACCACCCTGAAAGGAAATTTAATATTTAATAAATGTAAATAGATTATATGGCATTTTCTTACCTTGTCCAAGTTGAACTTGGATCTTATTATTTTGCCTTAGCTATGCTATTGATTTTAATGCCCCCCCCAGAAAGTGATAAAAGCTACATCAGTTTCCCTTTAATCCACTCTGAAAAATAGATAGACTCTTTTTTAATAGTCATTCTGTTTTTCCTTCTCAGAAAACCCCTACTCAGAAAAGCTATTAAGAATACTTAGCTTTAAGCACAATCTTAAATCTCACTCTCAAAAACCTAGACTCAAGGGTGTTGAGGTAAATTTAAGCACTGTCTCATTTTTGAAGTGCTTCATTTGTCTGGGACAAAATTTCTTAAACCATGCCAAAGTGTTCTTGTTAGCTAGAATAGGAAGCTGCCTTAATCCTTTTAAAAGCTTGAACCCTATGCCTATAAAGGGGATCAATCATGCTGTTTGAATTATTTTACTAAGGCTTGTGCATGCAACTTCTGAAATATGCATGTGCATACATTTGGTTGGTGCTACCTAAAGATGCTATTGGATTTTGTGACCATAGAGTTTGAACTGGAAAATCCTGAGTTTCTTCTTCACTACCATTATAATGAAATCCCATAAAATATTATCATTACAATTTATGCCTGTTTTTATGTTGATGGTGTAAAAATGGTAAGATATGGTATAAAAAATAAAACAAGAAGGCTGCTTCAGTCAGCCAGAGAAAAGAAGGCAAAGACATTTAAATGCTGATAGTACAGCAGAGAAGTGAAAATTCATTGATTTAATACTACAAGGCCCTTGCGCGTTTCGCCACAGCTTTGTCAGGGTGTCGCTACATTGCTTTCACATCACAGCTGAATCACAAGTGAAAATGAGCTGTTAGCATTTGTCTTTGTCTTCTTTCATCTTGAAAATGGTATATAACATATAAACATCATAAAAGAAACAAAAACAGGGAACACAGGCCATGAAAATTAACTCTCAATGATAACATAGAGATTAGAATAAAAGAGAAAAGAAAGGAGGGCATATTTCTGCATCTCTATTAATAACCCCACATTCAGATGCTTTATGCATGCTCCCAATAACCAGAACATATTCACTAATGCAAACAAGGCAAGAGTGATAGATCTGCCTGTACCTTTTGTTATGTCTTGTCATAGTCACTAAATAGCACATTTATGAAAGGAGATGGTGGGCATCAATTGCATGTTATTTCCTTTATATAGTGAGTTCTGGACTGTTTTCAATACAGTCTAAAGCTCACAATCAAAGTAACATTACATATGGAACCCATTTATAGTTCCTAACTAGTTAAAACTACTATTCTAGCCACAGAAATCAAGAATTACAGAATTTTACATTGTCCACCCACTCCTCAAATGAAACACAACACAGGTTGCAGGTTAAACTGAGAACTTTATTTACCACAAGCTGATCTGAAAAGCTTAATTAACATGTAAAAGCATGTGTTGTATCTTTCTTGTGAAAGCAAGCTTCCTGACAGGCCAAAACCACCCCAGTTTCTGAACCTTTCTCCTTATGACTCACACACGAGTGCATAGAGGAGATGGAGGGACATAGTCCAGTGAATGACTGCTAAGGTTTGTTGTATGTCCCCCCCCCCAACCCTGAAGAGGTCCCCACTAAGCCACGCAAACTGCCAAGCTGATAGGTACCCATTTGAAGACCTCCCTATTGCTGATATCTCAGGGTGCTTACCAACTCAAAATTCCCTCAACCCATGCTTTTTCTGCCATCCCAGTTAGGGCATAACCAGTTTTACAAGGCCTATTTATACCTCACTCATCTTGACCTTGCAGAGCAGGTGAAAAAAGGCCACTGTCTCAGCCAATTTGAGTGAGGGCCCAAAAAATTCCTTCTTGGCTCCAAACCAGCAACTAGCTTATCCCACATGGTCTTAAAAGAAGAAAGGAGGGTGGGAATCTTGTGCAGATCTGGATGGCAGAGGGAGGCACCTGCCACCAGACCTAGCCAGTGAGCCAGCCTCCCATTGGCCAGCCTTCCCACATAAGAACTTATTGGCTCACCTCACCCTTGTGGTTCATTCACAAGGAGGTGGAAGTGTGAGCGAATGCCAGCACCTGACTTACTCAGCAGGAACTGGTCTTTCTTTGGTTGTTTAGAATATAAGGCAAAACTTAGAAGCAGGCGCCAAAAGCTCCATTTTTAAGTAATTTGTGGCATGAATTCAGTTGTCCAAGTTGAAGTCACCCAGAAAGTGTTGCTAATCATGCCAGGGGGATGAAGATACTATTTCCATTTTTTTTCTATTACAGAACAAGAAACAGCTTTGAAAAAACCATTTAGATTACAAAAATTACACAGAAGAAAAGGGTTAAACACAAACATACTCCAATACTACTGCTCTGATTAAATTTGGAACCACTCCTACTACTGAACATATATCTATTAATGTAAAACATTGGAATAACCAGTTATGGCTCTCCTGCATAATATTGCATTTGGCTCTAAGTTTTCTAAACTATATACCTTAACACTGTCTTTAAGAGATTTTGGTTCTTCCATTATATTTCCACAGTGTTTTAAAGTGTAGGTTTTCATTTTAGGCAAATATTTCCAGATAACTTCAAGATAAGTGGTATCACTATGCCCCTTCAGATGAACTTCATAATACTTAGTGGCTGTAGGATTGATCTGACCTGAATAGACCAGGCTAATCCCATCTTGTCAGCTCTCAGAAGCTAAGCAAGGTTGGCCTTGGTTCATACTTGGATGGGAGACCACCAAGGAAGTCTAGGGTCACTACACAGAGGCAGGCAATGGAAAACTGCCTCTAAATGCCTCTTGCCTTGAAAACCCCATAGGTTGCCATAAGTCAGCTATGGCTTGACAGCACCAACAACCATTATCATAGGGCTGTGAAGTCAGGGCTGGGAAATTTCTAGAGATTTGGGGGTGGATCCTAGGGAGGATGGGGATGGTGGAGAGGATGGAACTCAGCAGGGTATATAGTGCCATAGAGTCCATCCTTCAAAGCTGCTGTTTAATGCAGAGGAACAGATTTCTGTAGCCTGGAGATCAGTTGTAATTCCAGGAAGTTTCCAGGTCACACTTAGGGGTTGGCAACCCTAAGTTGCTATTCATGGTTGGAAAACAAGATTATGTTTTCTCATCTCACCAATCAGACACACTGGTCCCATTTCCTGGTTTAACAAATGCTCCTTCTTCAGTATAAGTAGCACAGGCCTACATGCATAAACTATTTGAGCTAGTACTGCAGTCACATTAAAAATCTAGTAAAAATGAATCTTGGATTTCTAGCTTTCTATTGTTTCCTTCTTAGACTTTAGGTTGGAAGAAACACTGTTAGGCAAATGTGATGAAATTTCTAAACTCAACACAAAGGCATTGGTCACCTCTGAATAAGAGGTACTACCCTGTTTCCCTGAAAATAAGACCTACCCAAAAAATAAGCCCTAGCAGGATTTCTATGCATTTGTTAAATATAAGCCCTACCCCGATAATAAGACCTAGTGATGGGTGTCACAAAAAATTCAGGATGGAATTCCTGGTCTGGAGAGTTATGACAATGTTCCAGAAGATGACTTAACTGTATTTGAATAAATGTAGATTGTTGTATCATACTTAATTAAAAAATAAGACATCCCCTGAAAATAAGCCCTAGTGTGTCTTCTTGAGAAAAAACAAATATAAGACAGTGTCTTATTTTCGGGGAAACATGGTAGCTGAACAATTTTGGTAAAACTTAGTTAACATAGGTTCAGTTCAGATGTCATGCATGGATAGCCCCGGCTAGCCTGATCTGATTTGACCTCAGAAGCTAAACAGGGCTGGGAGACCACTAGAGGTGTACAATTTTTTTTTCTGATTCCAGTCTATTGGACCCCAAAAGTATTGGTATTCCTGAATATCCCCAAATTCCAGAATAGGTATTGTGCTGGGATTCAGGTAAATATTTGGGAAACTCAAATTTATTCAGCTCCATTATACCCTAAGGGGTTGGTCCCTATATGGTATAGATAGATTGAAACCTGTGCTTCACTATGATATTTTACTACCCTTAATCCAGTTATAATACTTCTGGGTAATTTTTGTGTGTGTTTTAGGAAGGGGGTGTTTTGTTTTTTGAATTGGTTTTGTAATATAATAGCAATAGGAATAAGGCTATTGTGAGGAGAAAAACAACAGGCTCTAGAAAGAGGCTCTTGGCAACTGACCCTCCACACTTGCTATCATCGCACTCACTCACCCAAGTGAAGGCATTCACTCCCCCCAACCTTGATGTCTTCCCACCCAAGACAGCCATTTTCTGTAGGGGGATTGATCTGACTACAGCTTTTCATCTCCTTTACCTAGGAAAAGTACATTCTTTCTCCACAGTGTGGACCAAAGCAGCTTACATCATTCTCCTCTCTCCCTTTTGATCTGCACAACCACCCTATGAGGTAGGTTAGGCTAAAAGTCTGTGACTGGTCTGAAATCACAGTGCAGACCAAAGCAGGAGAGAAGCGATGTCAGCAGGGTATAATGACACAGAGTCCACCATGCAAAACAGCTATTTTCTCCAGGGGAGCTGATCTTTGCCATCTGGATAACTGTAATTCTGAGTGATCTCCGGCCCTTACCTGGAGAGTGTGTGTATTGTGATCAGACGCGCTCCAGAACAGGGAAGCACTTCTGCTGCGGCGGGTGTTCTGCCTGTTCACCTTGCTTACAAATTAAAGAATATACTGACCATAATTCAGGTTATAAAATAACTTTAAAAGATACCACCACATGTGGGACTAAAATGTGTATGTATATAATTCTGTGTCCATGTCCCAAAATCTATGTTGGCCGTACACGTGTCTTGGAGCACAAATCTTGGGTTAGCAACAACGTTCCTGAAACCCCGCTCGTGGACCACTTTAGGACTTATAAACATGATGTGGACTCTCTGAAATATTTTGTTGTTAGTAAATTTTCACGTAGGCTGCATTGTAGAAGTGATGCTATCAAATAGATTCGTCGGGAAGAAATGCGGTGGATTTTTAGATTGAGATCCCTCTCATGACAAGGTTTGAACAACAAGTGGGATCTTTCAATGTTTTCTTTAAACAAACTGTGTTGGTTGAATTTTCATGCATTTTTTTGTATTTTGTCACATGGAGGCTTTGAGATGTATTCTGTATTTTGTACCTTTAAGAAACACCTGTAATTAGATACACCTGTATGAAAGTATATATGCCTTTTGAGCTAGGAGCATGTTGCAAGACCTTGCAAATGGAAACTTAACTGTGTGTGAAGTCTATGGAAGGTTTGTATTATTTCAGGCGATATTTAAATTTTAATATATAGGATGTGAATTTTTAAAAAAAAATTGTTGATTTTGACACAGCTGGTCAAAGCTTTCATCGAAATGGAGGAAGATAAAGTATTACCTCGTTGCTATGTATGCTGTGCTTTAAGAATTACTGAATTTCAAGAATTTCTACTGAAGATTACAACTCTTATCAACTTCGGGTCTCTTCAGAAGCAAGATTAGAGATCCTGTTGGAAGGAGAAGGACTTTATATGAAATTGACTGTTTCCCTTTAAGAGTCCTTCCTCAGCATTTGTTTTTGGGTGTTTGCATCAGGGTATGTTTGTTAAGAAACAATTTTTTGTATATGAGAGTGTCAATAAGTATATTTGTCAAGCATGGTGAAATTCCATTGATAATTGATTGTTTTAGGGTCCTGCATAACCTGGTCTGTGAAGTATCATGGAGGATCCAACTGTGCTAGTTTGTTATTCTTTCCCTTCCCCCCGTCTTGCTTTATGGCTTATAATTAGAAGTAGTGAGAACTGAAACCAAGTAATCAGCACCTTCCCATACATTCCTGTAAGGGAGTATGAGCCATCTGGGGAAAGCAAGGACGCAGTCCTGATAACACTGTGGGAATGTAGACATTTATGATAGTTTATGTGTGTATGCTACCCTCCAACCCCATCCCTTGGAATCCTTTTGAAGTAAGCCTTAAAAGTATTTCATCAATGTATTGGCAGCATTACTCTCAAGAACCTGTTACACCAAAGTATCAGTCTCTCAATAAACGTAGTCTTTGTATCAACTTCAACTCGTCATTGAACCCGCATGCTTGACATTTTGAGAGTAATCTACAAGAAGTTTAACCGCTCGGCAACTTTGTAGCCAAATGGCTGAAAAGATTCCAGTAAGCAGTGAACTTCCCAAATCTGAGGAAGGGGCAAGAGCACCAACCCCACCATAGCACGTGCCGGACGCCCAGAGAGTCTCTGGACCGAGTTCCCCTCTCCACATTCAACAACTATTGGTCACCCCGCGGCAGTGGCAGCCACGTACCTCTACCACCACAATGGATGAGCCCCCGGCGCGGCAAGAAGCCATTCTAACCAGGCACACATGCCGGGTAAAGATGGCCAACGAAGGGGGTGAGAACCCTGGACCCAAAGAGGAAGAGGGCGCAGCGGCCGCAGCAGTGACAAGTGCAGAAGCCGACCCCCCTCTGGGCGCGGGACTTGGGAACCCCAAAGCACCAGACCTGAGAGAGGAGGAAGACAAGATGGCTCGTGAATTCCGAGCGATGATCTGAAAGGAGGTCGCTGCGGGATTGCGGGACGAGATGCAGGCGATGACCACCATGATGGCCGGAGAGTTCAACAGGCAAATCGACCGAGTCCTGGGAACAACTGACCCGAGAAAAGCCCCGCAACTGCCTGCGGCTAGACACCCGGTAGCGCCGCTACCACCGCAACCAACAGCGCCCCTGGGGGGGCCACGGGAGAGAGTTGGATGCCACCTTCAACAGGGATCCCAAGGAGGTGGAGTATTTTATGATCCAGGCGAATAGCTACATGCACTATTGGGGAAACACATTCCCTGATGAATTCAGTTGTGTGGACTATCTGGGATCGAAATTTAAGGGGGCTGCCAAAAGGTGGTACGTGAGCCTGTACAAGGCCATGAGCTCGGGGCTGGACTTTGTGGCCACTTTCTTAAAAGCTTTGCTGGCCCAGTATGAGGACCCTCTGCAGGAGACCCGTGCCCTGAGGGACATGCAACAGGGCTCCAAGACGATTCGGGAGTACACGACCGAGTTCCGTACCAACGAGGCTAAGCTGAGGGGGTGGAGTGAACGGATGAAGATCAAACACTTCACCCGTGGGCTGAACGCGAGCATCCTGGATTGAGCCCTGCAACAAGCCAGACCAACCACCCTGGTGGGATAGATCCAACTGGTGGGAGAAGTGGAGACCAATATGAAAAGAGTGGCCATGCATTGCCAACATCAGAGCAGTAAGTCGAGTCATGACCCGAAACCCGGAGGGAAGACAGAGGCAAAGAAACCCCAAGGGGGGGAGCTGGCGGAAAATCACCGGGCACCCACAAATGCTTCAGGTGGCCAGCAGCTGTCCGAACCCTCCCAGACCGCCATCAAGCGCCTCTAAGATGAGCACTCCAGCTCCAAAGAAGCAGACCAGCCGCCCTAAGGAAGCAGCAAAGAGCAGCGCAGCCGCGAGTTTGATGCAGGACGATGACACCATTGTCACCGATGAGCTGAGTGAGATGTCCTGGGCCGACAAGCCGTCGGGAAACGAGGACGACCTGCTCTAAATGGTGCCAGCCAGCAGGTTGCCAATGAACCGGCACCACTCAGGGTGAGAGTAACGGGGTCGCTATATTTTGTGCCAGTAATTTTGCTAAACAGCTAGCTCAAGAGGTTCGTGCAAGTGAAAGCCCTGATTGACTCGGGTTGTACCAGAGACATAATCACCCCCAAACTGGTGGACGCATTGGGGCTTCCCACAATGGCTTTGCCGCACCCCATCCAGTTTGAACAGATGGATGGTCAGTTTAAAGGGGGGAGCCCTGCGTGTTAGAGTCTCAGTTAGTGCCGGTGGGCATCAAAGACCACTGTGACCAGGAGGCTTTTGTAATTGCCCCATCCTCCTCTTATGATGTGGTTTTGGAAGTTGGTTGGTTGGCCAAGCATGAGCCAGACATTCGGTGGGGCGACCAGACAATAGAATTTAATGACCCAAGATGTAAAGCCCATCACTGGACTAAGGAATGGGGTCCCAGTCCACCGCCCCAAAATGAGAAAGTCTGCTTGACAATGGAGGCGGTTCAGGCAATCCCTAAAGCTTATAGAGACTTGAGGGGGGTGTTCAGCGAACAGGGGGCTGATGAACTAAAGCCCTACAGGGACACGGACTGTGCCATTGAACTGATCCCGGGGCAAGCCCTACCTAAGGCCAAGTTGTATTCGATGGGGTGGGCAGAAAAAGTGGAACTGCGGAAATTCCTAGATAAGAACTTGAAGCGAGGTTTCATCTGACCCACCACAGCCCCCCATGCAGCCCCGGTACTTTTTAGGGAAAAGAAGGACGGCTCGCTCAGACTTTGTACTGATTTTCGGGGAATTAATGGGATCTCCACCTCCAATGCCTACCCAATCCCCCTCATCAAGGACTTGCTCAGCACGGTGTCAGAGGGAAAGGTGTTCACAAAGCTGGACTTGAGGGATGCGTATTTTAGAGTGCGCATCAAAGAGGGGGATGAATGGAAAACAGCGTTCAAGACACCCATGGGACAGTTTATCTAGTAATGCCATTTGGGTTGCAAGGGGCGCCGGGAGTGTTCATAAATTTTATCAATGAAGTGTTGAGAGAATATCTGTTCAAGGGGGTGGTGGTGTACCTGGATGACATCATTATCTATTCACAAGATCTCCCATCGCATGTGAAATTAGTGAGGGAGGTTCTTAGCAACCTATTGAAGCACAAGCTGTATGCTAAATTGTCAAAGTGTGAGTTCCATAGGACCGAACTTGACTATTTGGGCTTCAGGGCATCAGCGAACTTGACTATTTGGGCTTCAGGGGTTAACCATGGACCCGGGCAAGGTTCAAGCGGTACTGGATTGGGCTCCCCCGAGGACATGTAGACAGCTCCAATCGTTCCTTGGGTTCGCCAGTTTTCACCAAACCTTCATACCGGGGTTTGCCCAAATCATGTTACCCCTCACGAAGTTGCTAAAAACCAGAGGGAAGGGTCCGGACGCCAAAAAACTGGGGGCCAAATTAAATTGGACCCAGAAGTGCCAAGAGGCATTCAATAAGCTCAAATGATTGTTCACTAGTGAACCAGTCTTAAGCCACCCTAATGAGCTGGAGCCCTTTTTTGTGCAGTGTGACGCCTCCGATGTCGCCGTCGGAGCCATCCTCATGCAAAAAGATGAGGAGGGGAAGCTAGAGCCCTGTGCCTATATTTCTAAAAAGTTTTCCCAGGAGCAGAGAAATTGGTCGGTATGGGATAAGGAAGCCTTTGCTGTGACTTACGGTCTAAAGACCTGGAGGTCATGGCTAGAAGGTGCCAAAGTTCCATTTGAAATCTGGACCGATCACAAGAATTTGAAAGCACTCACCGGTCAGCGTAAACTCAGTGAAAAGCAGATCCGGTGGGCGGGATTTTTTTCCAAATTCGACTTCGTGCTGAGACACATCCCCGGGACAAAAAACTTTTTGGCGGACGCCCTTTCGCGCCTTCCTCAGCACAATAGTCAAAAAGAGGAGGTGTTAGACTCTCTGATCCCTCCCTCTCAAGTAGCCGCAATTGTAACCACCCGGTCCAAAACACGGCGGAATCTGCAACCTGATAAGTGGGGGGGGGGGAGAGCGCCTGGCCACAGAAACTGAAAAGGAGGGGGAAGATAGACTGGGGGAAGTACAGAAAGGGGAAGACGGGTTTTGGTACAAAGGTGACAAGCTGTACGTCCCTAAGAGCCTACGATCCGAAGTCTTGCAATTCTGCTACTCTAACAAATTAGCTGGCCACTTTGGGTATGTGAAGACACTGCATTTAATTAGACAATTTTGGTGGCCTTCCATGAAAAAGGACGTTTCTGAGTTCATTGCTTCCTGCCCAATTTGCTTAATACCAAAAAAAGGGGGAGGGAAGCCCCCCCGGGCTGTTAAAACCTCTAGAGACAGCTACACGTCCTTGGTCTGTGGTGTCAATGGATTTCATAGTCGAACTAACAGTCTCACAAGGCAAAA
Organism: Heteronotia binoei; assembly: GCF_032191835.1. Lineage (NCBI taxonomy): Eukaryota > Metazoa > Chordata > Lepidosauria > Squamata > Gekkonidae > Heteronotia > Heteronotia binoei. Next base: position 72,554,557 of record NC_083229.1, on the reverse strand, counting down.
CCATAATTCTGGTAGTAGTGGACACCTTCTCCAAACAAGCACATTTCATTCCCTGTGCGCAGCTGCCAACAGCTAAGAAACTAGCCTATCTGTTTTTCCATGACATTGTGAAACTACACTCGTTTCCTGATAAGATCATTAGTGACAGGGGGCCACAGTTTGTTGCCAACTTCTGGCGGGAGTTCTGCAAATTATCAGGCATAGGACAAGGGTTGAGCTCAGCCTACCACCCCCAGACAGATGGAACGTGTGAACGCACAGTTAGAACAATATTTACGGTGCTATGTGAATCACCAACTGTCTAACTGGGTGGATCTCTTGCCGTTTGCTGAGTATGGTTACAATAACAGCGTGCACAGCTCAACCAAGGCTTCCCCGTTTCAGATTGTAAATGGGTATGCGGGGAAACCTGTTCTGCTGTTGCCAGGGGGAGAGCGAACCCGTGACCCCACCTCATTCAAACAATGGTGGAGAAAGTTAGAGAACAGCTGGAAAGGAATTCAAGAGAATTTGAAAGCCGTTAAGGAGGCGTACAAAAAACAGTATGACAAATCCCATGTACCCGCTTGGGATTTTAAAGTGGGGGATTCGGTATTCGTGTCAACAAAAAACCTCCCACTGAATCAACCTTCTAAGAAGCTGGCGTATAGATTCTGGCGTATAGATTCAGTGTGTGTCTGCAATAAAAAAGGCCAACGCCATGCTGGGAATTATTAGGAAGGGAATTGAAAACAAATCAGCCAGTATCATAATGCCCCTGTATAAATCGATGGTGCGGTCTCATTTGGAGTACTGTGTGCAGTTCTGGTCGCCGCACCTCAAAAAGGATATTATAGCATTGGAGAAAGTCCAGAGAAGGGCAACTAGAATGATTAAAGGGCTGGAGCACTTTCCCTATGAAGAAAGGTTGAAACGCTTGGGACTCTTTAGCTTGGAGAAACGTCGACTGCGGGGTGACATGATAGAGGTTTACAAGATAATGCATGGGATGGAGAAAGTAGAGAAAGAAGTACTTTTCTCCCTTTGTCACAATACAAGAACTCGTGGGCATTCGATGAAATTGCTGAGCAGAAAGGTTAAAACGGATAAAAGGAAGTACTTCTTCACCCAAAGGGTGATTAACATGTGGAATTCACTGCCACAGGAGGTGGTGGCGGCCACAAGTATAGCCACCTTCAAGAGAGGTTTAGATAAAAATATGGAGCACAGGTCCATCAGTGGCTATTAGCCACAGTGTATGTGTGTATATAAAATTTTTTGCCACTGTGTGACACAGAGTGTTGGACTTGATGGGCCGTTGGCCTGATCCAACATGGCTTCTCTTATGTTCTTATGTTCTTATGGGGTCCTTTTAAGATCAAGAGGGTGATTAACAAAGTGACCGTAGAATTGGAGTTGCCCAAAATGTTTAGTAAAATACACCCTGTCTTTCATTGCAGTCTTTTTGCGAAGAGACCCGGGTGGTTCTCCTTGGCACCCTCGACTACCAGCTCCACAACCTATCCAGATTGGGAATCAGAGTCATCATGAAGTGCAAGAAATATTAGATTCAAAGATGAAGCGTGGAGTGTTGTATTATTTGGTTAAATGGAAACATTTCCCAGCCAGTGAAAATGAATGGGTAGCAGAAAAAGATGTTTTAGCCCCTGATTTGGTAAACAAGTTTCATAGAGCGTTTCCTCAGAAGCCCCGAGGTTGATTTTAGGGGGGGGGGGGCAGTATGTCAAGCATGGTGAAATTCCATTGATAATTGATTGTTTTAGGGTCCTGCATAACCTGGTCTGTGAAGTATCATGGAGGATCCAACTTTGCTTGTTTGTTATTCGTTCCCTTCCCCCCGTCTTGCTTTATGGCTTATAATTAGAAGTAGTGAGAACTGAAACCAAGTAATCAGCACCTTCCCATACATTCCTGTAAGGGAGTACGAGCCATCTGGGGAAAGCAAGTACGCAGTCCTGATAACACTATGGGAATATAGACATTTATGATAGTTTATGTGTGAATGCTACCTCGCAACCCCATCCCTTGGAATCCTTTTGAAGTAAGCCTTAAAAGTATTGTATCAATGTATTGGCAGCATTACTCTCAAGAACCTGTTACACCAAAATATCAGTCTCTCAATAAACGTAGTCTTTGTATCAACTTTGACTCATCATTGAACCCACATGCTTGACATGTTATATATTTGTAAAAATTTTGTAGTGTGACTTATTGTTGAGGCTGGTTAGCATGGAACCCTTTGGGGTTTACTCCTGTCACTTACCTGGAGAGTGGCAACATTGGCTCCCCAGGAGGAAATGGCTGGTTTGGAGGGTGGAGTGAATGGCATTGTACCTGTCAGAGGTCCCACCCTTCTTCAAACCCCACCCTCTCCACCCCTCAAATCTCCAGGAATATTCCAACCTGAAGTTCACAACCCTATCTCTTTCCCAGCCAACCATCAACCAGCCATCACGGAAGGAATGCACTCTCCAAATTTGGGGGTTCTAGGTCCAGGGGTTTGGGCTAGGTGTTAATGGGTCAGTTGGGACATCTGTTCAACTGTCTAGAGTCTCCATTAACTGATTTTCACCTCAGAACACAGAGCTCCACAGCTGACCAATCAGAGAGAGGTGTAGGGAAGCAGGCAGCAGCCTGCCTGACACACTTTGTGAAAACACATTTTACCACCCATAGGGGTGGAATTTCTAAAAATCCTTTCAGAGTGGGACCTTATGTCATTGAAGGAATGCAGTCCCCAGATTTTGGGTTTCTAGGTCCAGGAGTTTAAGCTGGGTGTTGGTGAGTCAGTCAGGACTCTTGTTTTTATATATGTAATTGTGTTCACTCATCAGGTTCGTTCATCAAGTTACACTGCTGTGGCAGCATGGCTCAGGAAGTTCAGAAGGCATTCGTGCCACAGCAGTAGCATCACTTGGCAAGTTCAGGGGGCATATAAAGTTATATGTCTCCTGAACTTGTCAAGTCATGCCTTCTGAGTTCACTTACTGAGTTGCACCGTGGCGGCAGCATGACTCTGCAAGCTCAGAAGGCATTTAAACTTTAAATGTCTTCTGAGTTCAGTTGTGAGTTGTGCAGCAGCAGTGGTACAACTTCACAAGTTCAGAAGGCATTTAAAGTTTAAATGCCTTCTGAACTTGTGAACTTGTGGAGTCATACTTCTGCTGCGGCACAACTCACTGCTGTGGTACAATTGATTTAAAGTTGAAATGCCTTCTGAGTTCAGTTTGGTGTAGTGGTTAAGTGTGCGGACTCTTATCTGGGAGAACCGGGTTTGATTCCCCTCTCCTCCACTTGCACCTGCTAGCATGGCCTTGGGTCAGCCATAGCTCTGGCAGAGGTTGTCCTTGAAAGGGCAGCTGCTGTGAGAGCCCTCTCCAGCCCCACCCACCTCACAGGGTGTCTGTTGTGGGGGAGGAAGGTAAAGGAGATTGTGAGCCGCTCTGAGACTCTTCGGAGTGAAGGGCGGGATATAAATCTAATTTCTTCTTCTTCTTCTTCTTCTTCTTCACTTGCTGAGTTGTGCTGGCATGGCAGCATAACTCAGTGAGTCAACTTAGAAGGCATTTTAAAAGAGTGTGGTCTCTTTAAAGACCTTCCAGCTGCACCCAAATAAAAGCTGAATAATATAACGTTTTAATTGGGTGTGGCTATTTCGGTAGCCAACTCAGAATGTATAACCTTTATTTGGATAAATAAGCTATTTTTTGTGTATATACCAAATGCACGCCCCTAGAGACCACCAAGCAATACCAGGATCATTACACAGAGGCAGACAATGGCGAACCACCTCTGAAATGTCTTGTCTTTAAAAACATACAGGGTCACTAAAAATTGACTGTCACGTGACAGCTAAATAAAAATAAAAATGAAGCTGTACTTTTATTTTTTTTTAAAGAAAATCATTACTCTGAATGGTTGATTAGACAAGTCTTTGATATTGTATGGTTCCTACAAAATAATGCAGTCTATCACTATTGTTGTACACCAATTGTAGGTATTTACCTCATCTTGTTGGGAATTCAGTAGCTGCAGCTTCATGTGCTTCATGTAGGCCATAGTGATTGGCATATTATAATCAATCATGCTGGTCACCAATGTTGGGGGCTTTCCATTATCTGCAAGAATAAACAATTACAATATAGGTAGTTATGGTGTTTTTCATAAGCAAATTAATTAAAAACAGGTTGTATTAAAAAGTCCTCACTTTATTAAAAGCTACTGTTTATCAGCCTCCACATAACTTCCATAAAGTCAATTGCAAAAATCTTACACAGAAATGAATTGGTTTTATAATGAAATTTTCTTGATTTTGCCTGAAATTTCTCAGGTATTTCACCTGAAGGATGAATCACCTAATTTTTTATAATGTTGGCTGCTATCAGAGAAGTTCTGCCAGGCTTTTGATTGAGGACAGCAACAGTTAGCACCTTTCCTTCTGCGTCCCTCCCCAAGAAGGCTTCCTCCCTGCCCCCCCCCCCCCCATATGCTCTGATATTCCAGAAGAAGAATTTAATTGGCAAAACACCATCAGGAAAATTTTATTGTATTGTCATGTTTATCTGGGTATTTCTTGTGTTTTTAACTTGTATTTTACTGATGTACATCGCCCAGTGCTTGGATTAGGCCAGGAAGGGGCGATTAAGCAAATCAAAACAAGAACCACAATAATTATTAAAAATCCATGGTTCATCACATAAGCGCTAAGCCTCAGAATATACATCCAGCATAGAGCTCCTGTATTTTTAAAGTAATCTTGATGATAATTGCATTTTAGGTTGCTCCCTCATGCTGTATAGGTTTGGAGTCTACATTTTGCAAGTAAAAGCTGTAGCTCATAATCACCTTCCCTCTTCTGCAAAATCCCATTATGCCCCCCAAAACGGGTGCTGGGAGTCAGGTGAATCTCATAAACAAAATATCATAGTGGGCTACAGTGAGGAAGAATAGGGCAAATTCACCCCTCCTCTATTTACTGTCAGAGAAGGTCTTCTTCTGCCACAAGGCTCCCCACCATACTCAAAGGTAGCATTCTCAGAACTGCTATTGGCTGTACATACAGGGCAAACTAGACAGATGCAGATCAGGGGTCTCAATACATGAATAAGAAAATGTTGCTGGAAGGAGGGATTTAAATCTGTTAAGCACTAGGGAAATGTCAGAGACATGCTGAAGCTGTACGGAAGAGACAGTCTTCACTTGAATCAATAGGTAACCTCACAATGGCACTTCATATGAAAAAGGTGGCAGAGCAGCTTTTAAACTAATCCTGGGGGGAAGCTAACAGGCTCTGGGGGCCTCCAGTTCAGGACAATTCAGTCCAAAAGGTCAATAGTGTAAATACTTAGGGTGATATTGGTAGGAGTACAGTAGAACTTGGGAGCGAGAGTAGCCATGTCCAGAGACAAAGGGGCCCAGGGAGGCAAGGGTGACTGGAGAGGTAAATGCACTATTGGTGTCTATATGCCAGAGCTAGAAGCCTCTGAGACAAGATGGAGGAGCTGGAGTGCTTGGTGCTAAATGACAATTTTGATAGAGTTGGTGTCTCAAAAACATAGTGGAATGGGGAAAATAATGGGATACAATTTTCTCTGGGAATAAACTCTGTAAGTGGGGCATGGAGGAATGAGTTGGGGAAGGTATTGCCTTATATATCAAAATAGGCACAGAATCAAATAAATCAGAAAACATTAAGGGAATGAACACCCCAACAGAAGTGAAATAGTAGAACTACTGGGCCCTAAGGGTTGCTTAAAAGTAGGGCTATACTATTGTCACGTTCTCAGGATGCAGGCAGGCAGGAGTCCAAAGCCAGTCCAAGGTCAAAGTCCATGAAGTCAAGCAGGAGCCGAGTCACCAATGCAGATCACAAACTGGAATCAGAAGTCCATGTCCAAAAGCCAAAAAGTCAGGGTGCCAAGGAAATCAAGCAGGTCATGATCAGGAAGGAGCGTGGATGCAAGCCAGAGAATAGACTTATTGCTTCCACAAGGTTACCAGGTCCTGGGTGGGAGCTATATGGGAGTCTCAATCAGCCTGCTCCCTGGGTGGCAGTGACTCTGCTAGAACTCAGGGCTGAGAGATCTGAAGCATCAGTGTGCCTCATGTATTCGCTCCGAAAGTTCTTTCCGGAGCCTGCTTTGAACTCTTGAGATGAGAGGAGGAGAGCTTGGGGGAGATTGATCGTCAATAGCTGATACTGGTGCCTGGAGAGTGATTGATGGGCCAGCTGCTGTTTGTTCAACCTGGCAACTCTTCCAGGTCTGTTAACCCTTCCAGCTCCTCCTTGTCAGGGCTCATGACAACTATCACCCACCTGATTGAGCCCTAAAGGCTGGTCAAAAGATAGACAAGGATATAAGGGAAGTGACTAAAGCAGATACTGTTATGAAACTGGGAGACTTCAACTCTCCTCCCATTGACTGAATAAACATGTGTTCTAGTTGTGCCGTAGAAAAGAAATTCCTAGACATCATAAATGGCTGTGCACTGGAACAGTCACAAAGGCAACAACAGGAGTAGTGGATTGGGTTCTGAGTGGGGCTCAAGACTTCATGATACAGGTGTTGTTACACCAACAGGCAACAGTGACTACAGTGCTATTAACCTCAGCATTCATTCAATAGAAAATTACCCATAAAGTCTATAACTGAAATATTTGATTTCAAAAGAGAGAACTTTACAAAAATGAGGGGAATAGTAAAAAGGAAGCTGAAAGATAAACACAAGATAGTTAAATCCCTAGATTATGGTTGGAAGCTATTTAAAAGGAGCCCAGACAGAATGCATTCCCTAGATTAGGAAAGGTGCAGTCTAAGTAGTGCCTGCAAAGAACCTGTAAAAAGTGGAAGTGATGGGATAAGAGGTCAGGTCCTTTTATGAATTAAAAAGTGGCTTAATGAAAGGAACAAAGAAAAATAATAAATGGACAGAAAATAGGGAAGTAAAGAGTGGAGTCCCATAAGAATTGGTATTGAGGCCAGCCTAGTACTATTTATTGCCAATAAATAATCTGGAACTAGGGATGAGTAGTGTTGTGGCCAAGTTTGCCAATGAGACCAAATTATTCAGGATGGTGAAAACCAAGGGAGACTGTAAAGAACTCCAGGAGGATTTCCACAAACTGGGAGAGTAGGCAATTATGTGGCAAATTAAGTTCAATGTTGGTAACTGTAAGGTGATGTACATCAAGACAAAAAAAAACACAACTTAAGTTAAATACTAATGAGGTCTGAATTTGCTAAGATTGAGAGGGAAAGAGACTTTGAGGTTAGCTCAATGAAAGTGTCTACCCAGTGTGCTACAGCAGTGAAAAAGGCAAAATTTATGCTTGGGGATTATTAGGAAAGAGGTTGAAAATGAAACTGCCAGGGTTTTTCTTGTAGCAGGAACGCTTTTGTATATTAAGCCACAAACCCCTGATATAGCCAATCCCCCAAGAGCTTACAGGGCTCTTAGTATGGGTCCTACTGTAAGCTCCAGGAGGATTGGCTACATCAGGGGTGTATGTCCCAATATGCAAAGGAATAACTACTACCAAAAAAAAAAAAGCCCTGAAAACTGTTGATATTATAATGCACTTGCACAAATCTATGATGTGGCTTTATTTGGAATACTGTTTGGAGTTCTGGTCACCATATCTCAAAAGGTACATTACAGAGTTGGGAAAAGTACAGAGGAAGGCAACCAAGATGTTTGGGTGGCTGGAGCACCTTCCCTATGAGTAAAGGTTGAAAAGTCTTTCTTTTCCCATTTTTTATATGTATGTTTGGAAAATTCTTAATAAAAAACATTAAAACATGTTACCATTAAAATGTTGGGACATTAAAACATGGTTTCAAATAAAGGATATACAATGATTTTTTAAAAAAGAGTTTGGGACTTTTCAGTTTAGAAAAGAGACGACTATGGAGGGACATGATAGAGGTTTATAAAATCATGTAAGGGGTGAAGAGGGTTGACAAGCTGAAATTTTCCTCCCTCTCCCAAACACTAAAACTCAACAGCATCCAATGTAGCTGATGAGCAGTAAATTCAGGGCAGACAAAAGGAAATACTTCTTTATACAGAGAGTGATTAAAATGTGGAATTTGCTGCCAGAGGATGTAGTGATGGCCAAGGAATAAACAGCTTTAGAAGGGAATTAGATAAAGTCATGGAGGATATGACTACTAGCCATAGTGACTAAAAGAAATCTCTACATTCAGAGTCAGCAAACCTCTGAATACCAGTTCCAGGAGGCAATATCAGGGGAAGGCCCCAGCCTCTATGCCCTGTGGCTGGACCACCAGAGGAACTGGTTAGCTACTGTATGAGACAGGATGCTGGATGAAATGGACCACTGGCCTGATTCAGCATGGTTCTTCTTATAATCTTTATTTTCTTACATACCCCTCTCATCAAATTGGGAGAGGTTACAACATTTTTCTGAGGGAAGCATGAGACAGGAACAGTCCACTTCCATAAGCACCTATATGCTTGCATTCCATAGGACCCAACCCATAGAAGAAATCCCAACAGTAAAGAGACGGATCATTAGAAAAATATATTTGTTTTTAATATCCAAGATGCAGGCTATCCATGCAATTTATCTCCTCCTTTTACCTGGACATATAAAAAAGGAGGAGAACAAATAATGTTTCTTAGGTAAAATCCACTTTTCTAGAGAAACATGGTATTACACACTCCTTCTGATAATGCAGGAGACCTCTACATTCTGACTTAAGTAAATGAGAGTATAAGACTCACCGAACCATTCTAGTTACAACATTTTTATGAGTCTTCACTTAAACCAGGAAAATATAAATGGGCATATGAATAAAATTGCATTACAATCTACTGTTTGACACTGAAGAAGATACCTTTATGATCTGCTCCATCTGGGTTTAAATGCATTCTTTTCTGGCACTCTGAACAGCTCATTAGAAATCGTGTCACCGCTTCTCTTGGTAGAAAGGCATAGGTCTCAGAAATCTGAAATGAATAACAAAATATAGGCATCATTATATAAGCTGATTGAACATGATTTAACAGAATGATCATTATATTTGTGAATAAGAAACATTATATCATAATTCCTGAAAGTACCACGAAAGCATGCAGTGAATACTACACAGATTTTCAATTCAATCTGTCTGCTTATCAAATAAGGATACTTAAAAAAACCCCAGACATTCCAAAAGGCTTATCTTTCATTTATGAAAAATAAAGCAGCAACAGAACACATGCGTCATGGGCACTCAAGTGGGTTTTCCAAAATCTGTTTTCTTTCATATAACTGGAGTGTTCCATCAAGCAATAGCCATCACAAAAATCCTGCAGTTAAAAGTAGGGGAGATAGCAGTCAAGCACCCATCCATCCTGCCTTGGACACAATTCCAAACTCTATAACAAGGAACAATTACAAAAGCTGCACTGGATGCTGCCATACTGCTGCCAACCAGTTGAACCTTCAATCTATGAAGTGGGCAGTTGTGTTGGTTTGAAGTAGTTGAACAAAGCAGGAGTCACTTTTCACCTTTAAGACCAACCAAGTTTTATTCAAACTGTAAGCTTTCGTGTGCTCTCTAAGCACACTTCATCAGACATGGGGATCAGGCCACAATACCTGATCCTCTCATCTGATGAAGTATGCTTAGAGAGCACATGAAAGCTTAAGTTCTGAATAAAACTTGGTTGGTCTTAAAGGTGAACTTGACTCCTGCTTTATTCAACTTCAATCTATGAAATTACGACTGAAGATAGTTACAGCCCTTGTATATTCTTTCACTGAACTTTAGAATATTCAGTATTTGGCTGTATTGAAATTAGTCGAGTATTCATTAAGCACCTTGATTTTTTTTAATGCTTCATTTATTAATCAAGTATTACTTTAACATTCTTGGATAGGATAACAGTCCTTCATGGAAAATAATAAAACAAGGACTCCAAATCCATACATATCTCTTATGATTCACTGGAACCTGATATTACATTTTAACTACATTAAATTTATCCACATGCCAGGAAATTTTCACTAGATTTTCTGATACAAACACAGAGAAGTTGTTTTCTGAATAATGTTACCCATGGGTTACCCATCTTCTCTGTAACCTAGCATACTAGCTCATTACAGAAGCATTCTGCAGAACTGCAGTGGCTCTTCATTATTTCCCTGTTTTATTTCAGTCAGCTCAACCTAACGATCCTGGGATCCTCTTTCTTGGTCTCTCCTATGGATACATAACAAGAAGGTCCAGAGTAACGTTTCTCCACTCTCCATGCACAATCAACATAACAGATAGAGAAGTACAACAGGTGGACACAGGATATGTTTGGTGAGTTTTGCTAACCCTGTTAGTCACCAGATAAAAGAAAGGTGGGAGGGAAATGGAAGTGGAGGCAAGGCCTCTAAGCATACACACTCCCCTCTGGAGTCTGGCACACTGAGGAAGCTGGTGCATAAAAAAGACATATGTTTGTCCTTTGTACAAATATAATGCATCCCTAAAATTTTACCGTATTCCACAACGGTAATAAGAAACGGATCATATTATAAAGAATGGTAATATTTCTGAACTACTCCCTTCTTTCCCTGATGAAGCCTAGAAGATGAGTTATTAAATTATGGCCACTTTATTGTTGCTGTTGTTACTGCTGCTGCTGTTGTTATTCTGATAATCCTGTGGGAAAATCAATGTATATTTCTGTAACACTGCTCATAAAAGGAACTACAGAATGCAAAACATATAATACATAATTGCGCTTACAATTTTTCTTGGGACCTTGGTCAGCAACTACACGAAGTGCATTGAGGAAATAAATAAAAAGTGGTGGAACAGAGATTCCTCTCATCCTTCAAAGTGCACAGCCAGCAAGCCACAGCTGTTGCTAGACCATTGGTTTTTAACCTTTTTTGGGTCTTGGACCCCTTTGAGAATCTGATGAAAGCTATGAACCCTCACCCCCCAAAAATGCACACACAAAAATTTTTGCAAAAATTTTAATTAATGGCTGCTTCTGTGGGAAAGGTCCAAATTGTAGAATTAAAACAAAAAGTAAACTTTAATTCTGTTGGAAGTAAACGTCAATTAGAAGGCTACCGTTGTTTGGCTTGAGCAAGAAACTGAAATTATGGACTGGTCTTTGAGATGGCATCATTTATTATTATTATTATTATTAATAATAATAATAATTGGATTTATATCCTGCCCTCCCTGCCACGGCAGGCTCAGGGCAGCTCACAACAACCAAACTAAAACAATAGACAATAGATAAACATTAGAGATTAACAATTAAACCAAGTTAATAATAACAAATAGTTTAAAACAATTTTGGTGCTAGTATCAGTTATTTCAATATATTCAGTGATGCTGAGCATCTTCTTATACTATTATTCAGCTGAAGGCTGAATAAGTGCTGTTTTGCAGGCCTTGTGGAACTGAGCAAGGTCATGGATGTAATCATTGACATGCAATCAATTTGACTTTTCATTTTGATGGCACAATCAAATTGCTAAAAGCCCTGACAGTAATATTAACAGGAAGGAAATTGAAGGGGCAAGGGGGGGGAATCATTTTTGCACCCAGTTCATGGACTCTGTGAAGTCCATCCACAGACTCCCTAAGGGTCCATGCGGTACAGGTTAAGAACACCTGTTCTAATTTCCTCTCGCTTCTAGACTGGCAAGCAGGCAGGAAGGCCCTTGAGGCCTCTACCTGTTGCTCTCCACTCCAGAATTATAAAAAGAAAGACAATTGACTTGTGTCTATTTTTAATGATGATGGTGATGATCTCAAACAGTTTCATATATGTGCATCCTCTTGTTTATGGAATCTGCACAGCTGATGCCTAGGAAGCATTTATTAAACACTCTGACACAAAAGACACTGGATTCTGCTTTATAGGTCATATGTCTGTGTGTAACTGCATACTCTTGGCAGATGATCAGCAACAGTGGGAGTAAGCCCCACTGAGCAGACCTAAGAAGGATTCTGAGTAAACCTGTTTAGGATAGCACTGTCAATCTTCTAATCAAGAATCAACATTTATTTAATTAATCTATTTAAATATTTGTATCCCACTTTTCTTCCATTGGGGACTTAAAGCAGCTTATATTTAAAAAAAACCATCACAAGCATGATAAACAAAAAGAAGAAGAAAACTCTGTGTGGTATAATGGCTCTGACTGAACTATGAGTCTGGAAAATCTGCTTCAGAGTTTACCTTAACATAAATTTGTTTTGTAATTTTCAGCATCACTATTTACCAGTCTCTTCTCTACAATATGGAGATGATAATAATATATCCCTAGCTTACTGAGTTCTTACAAGAATTACTGAAATACAGTATTTGAAATACTTTGAACACTGTGACAGTCTATGTAGATTTGAAGTTGGGTTGCCAACTCAGGGTTTGGAAATTCCTGGAGATTTGGGATGGAGTCTGTGGACGGTGGTGTTTGGGGAGGGGAAAAAGCTCCTCCTTCCAAAACCGCCATTTTATTTGAGAGAACTGATCTTTGAAGCCCAGAGATCAGTTGTAATTCTGGGAGGACTCCAGTCCCATCTGGAGGTGAAACATTCTTATTAACTGGACTAACAGCTTTCTTTGGCAGAGTTCCTAAAAGGTAAATGAAGAAGAGAAATAACGAGGTCTGCACAGACTTACTGGTTTGCAGTGAGGTTTACTTTATGGTACCATAAGCAGAACTCAGTGGGGCATGGGCCCCCAAATTGACTGAGATCCATTTCCCTGTGTGCATACAGTTTTCAAGCCAGTTTGGTGTAGTGGTTAAGTGTGTGGACTCTTATCTGGGAGAACCGGGTTTGATTCCCCACTCCTCCACTTGCACCTGCTGGAATGGCCCTGGGTCAGCCATAGCTCTGGCAGAAGTTGTCCTTGAAAGGGCAGCTGCTGTGAGAGCCCTCTCCAGCCCCACCCACCTCACAGGGTGTTTGTTGTGGGGGAGGAAGGTAAAGGAGATTGTGAGCCGCTCTGAGACTCTTCGGAGTGGAGGGCAGGATATAAATCCAATATCTTCTTCTTCTTCTTCTTCTTCTTCAAGCAAGCAAGTAAGTAGGCTGGCGCAAGCTTATCAGATTTCAAAGATCCCGCCTTCACAGAGCTCCTTCTAGTAAATTTCCATGACATGGCCCCCTTTATCTATATACAGCAAGTTGCCTGTAGGAGGCTGTTCCCTTATCTAATCTTACAGCTGGAGCTCACACCTACTGGGCAGTAGTCAGTTTCTAACGGCAATTTTACAACAGACACCTTAGTTTGAAGGCAACGCATATTTTTACTCAATATGACAAATATTATTATTGGGGGGTATTAATTAATTATTCAGGGGCTGCCCCTTCATTTCCCCCCTTTCAGTCTTCTGAAAACTTATTTAGTCTGAAGGAGACTAACGGTCATCATCATTAAACAAATTAATTAAATACTGTTTCCTTTCCTCTGGAGACATATACATGATATTAATATTCCTCCCAAAGGGAGTGATAGCCTTTATGGCATTATTAACACTATACCTCATGATAGGAATTAAACATGGCAATAACATTAAGCCTCCAAAAGAAATACCAATTAAAAATAAAATACGTTTCCAATCACCCATTATTTGTTCAAACCATGATACATCCAAATTCTTCCATGTCTACACTGGTAAATGAGCAATTTTGCGAATTTCAGATGCAATATTCTGTACACCTTCTCCTCCATTGTCATCAATATTTAGACAACAATTTGAAAGATTGAACTTTCCACAGACACCACCTTCCTCAGCTAACAGATAATCCAATGCCAGGCAATTTTGATATATTGCAGCACGCATCTGAGTCTGCTGTCTAGCCAACAACTCTAATGCCATGGCTGTTTGATTCGTTATAATTTTTACCATAGCTTGCAATCTAATAATTCGATTAAGCATATACACAGGCGTTCGATAACCCGAGGTCCCATCCTGCGCTCATGTGGCTGGGCCGTTGTGGGGGGCCATTCATCTCCCACTGCGTACCTCCAATGTCCAGAGAACACTTTGATCTAACATAATCATCGAACACTGGGGTTCCTAGAGCTTAACCAACATTTGAAGGAAAAAGGAAAAATCTGGGACGTATTGTTCCAATAATGCAAGTCCCATGTCATCTCCTGGGCAGGAGAGTATAAGCCATTTTACCGCAGATCCAACATAACCCTTCAAGAGCCATCCATTGATCAGAGGACTCTGAAGCAGTATTGGAATAGTTATTTATGCTGCTAATATTTTCCCATGGCTGAAAATCTTCTATAACAGTGCCATCTGCTTCTACCTATTCACCTTAGTGGAGCTAACTAGCAGAGTTCGGCGGCACAAAGAATGCCCAACATGCTTTCCATTCATCCACAGCACAGCTTGAGAAATGCACAATTCTCCCTAACAGACAAGTATAGAGCCTAAGAAAGAATGTTCTTATATTTCCCTTCAAGTACAGCAGATGATAACTCTGGGATGGCTAGCACATCCTGGCCTTAAAAAATACTCATAGCTTATGATGTAAATTAGACATTTAAATAAATCAGTTTGATCCAACAGTGGTTGTTCTGTGTCTTTATCTGGGAGAGCTGCTAGGACAAATTGCTTCCTATTATACCCTCACTGGCCCTCCCAAACATGTGTTTTCCATTTTCATTAGAGCAGCATTTAAAGCACTTTTAGTTCTTGGTTTTTTCTGGTCTTCTATGACATGTTTTTCATTTTGGTGCTGCCTTTAGAATTGACTCAGTTCTATTCTATCCCTTTCCCAGACATACAGTCCTCAAAGGGATTGGTTTTAATTTTATATAAAGTCTGTATTCTGCTCTTTTTTTTCTGGCTAACTTTTAAGCATTGGGAAACATGGTGAGACAAAAATTGTGCTGAATCAGCAGAAATCAAATTGATTAGCTAACCATTTTAATATTTGTCTAAACATTTGATAGCTGGCATTTAAGGATTTTTTTCCACATTAGTACAAATGTTATATGGCAAAAATTTGCTGCAGAATGGAGAAAAAGCTCCAACTTCACAATGAGCCTCCAAAACACCAGTTAATAATGGGATTTCAATAACCATCAGAGCAAAATAACCACTAGAGCATTCTTTCTATCCTTGAGAAGTTCTTATGCATTTTGGCTTTTTTTTACTGCAGATACCTTCATTCTTTGCTGTTAATTTCAACAGTAGTAGTAGTAGTAGTAGCAGTTTGTCTTTCTTATTGGAGCTCAAGACAAATTACAAGTATGGGGGGCGGTATTTTTCCATCTTCAAGAAGAGGGAAATGGAAAATCTGCATATCCACCAACCTGTCAGCTTGAAGTCTTTCAGGAAAAGTTTTAGAACAAATCATCAAACAATTGGTCATAAGAACATAAGAGAAACCATGTTAGATCAGGCCAATGGCCCACCCAGTCCAACACTTTGTGTCACACAGTGGCCAAAAAAAATTATATATATTGGGGGGTATTAATTAATTATTCAGGGGCTGCCCCTTCATTTCCCCCCTTTCAGTCTTCTGAAAACTTATTTAGTCTGAAGGAGACTAACGGTCATCATCATTAAACAAATTAATTAAATATATATATATATATATATATATATATATATATATATATATATATATATATACACATATATATATATATATATATATATATATATATATATATATATATACACACACACACACACACACACACACATATACACACTGTGGCTAATAGCCACTGATGGACCTCTGCTCCATATTTTTATCTAACCCCCTCTTGAAGGTGGCTATGCTTGTGGCCGCCACCACCTCCTGTGGCAGTGAATTCCACATGTCAATCACCCTTTGGGTAAAGAAGTACTTCCTTTTATCCATTTTAACCTGTCTGCTCAGCAATTTCATCGAATGCCCACGAGTTCTTGTATTGTGAGAAAGGAAGAAAAGTACTTCTTTCTCTACTTTCTCCATCCCATGCATTATCTTGTAAACCTCTATCGTATCACCCCGGAGTCGACGTTTCTCCAAGCTAAAGAGTCCCAAGCATTTCAACCTTTCTTCATAGGGAAAGTGTTCCAGCCCTTTAATAATTCTAGGGTGAGGTCAGACGTTCATAAAATCCCGCTATGAGCATGAGTGGAGTCCGGAAGCATGTCGGATTTTTAGCGGTTGTCCAAACGTCAGCATCTGTGAATGGTGGTTAGCTCGTTCGAGTCCCGTGTTGAGACTAATTTGATACTGCTTTAAATCAGGAACAAAATCCTTCTGATGGTTCCTGAGTGGAGTTTCTCTGTTTGAACGCTCCATCGTTGGCGACTCATCAGAAGCACACCACTGCTTCCCTCCCAAAGCCCCTGCAAGTGATATCACTGCGCCAGTGAATAAGCGAGCGAATGTTGGCTCGCTAAATCATTTACCCGCCCTTATGTCCGGAAACAAAAATCACTTTTGAAAATAGATGTGAACTAGATGTGAACTGATTTGAATTCCTGGGTTCTTTTCTGCACGCGTAGTCCTCGTGCTGGAAAAGTAGTGCCAACGGACTAGCAAAACTTTAGTGATCCAACCCATTTAAAAGCGATGCACTGTAGATAGCAGGCATCACTGCACCTGCACTAATGCAGATTGACGTCTCATGAAATGAGGTCCCGTAGAGCAATCTGATCGACCAGTGACGGGACCCACACGGGATAGAACGGGAGCCTGTCTGTTGTCTGATCGGAAAATTGGTTGTGCGGATTATAATACAGGCACGTTGCAGATGGATTTAATGGTGAGTGTGACTGCACCCCTAGTTGCCCTTTGGAGAGCCATTTTGGTGTAGTGGTTAAGTGTGCAGACTCTTATCTGGGAGAACTGAGTTTGATTCCCCACTCCTCCACTTGCACCTGCTAGCATGGCCTTGGGTCAGCCATAGCTCTGGCAGAGATTGTCCTTGAAAGGGCAGCTGCTGTGAGAGTCCTCTCAGCCCCACCCACCTCACAGGGTGTCTGTTGTGGGGGAGGAAGGTAAAGGAGATTGTGAGCCGCTCTGAGACTCTTCGGAGTGGAGGGCGGGATATAAATCCAATATCTTCTTCTTCTTCTTCTTCTTCTTCCCTTTTCTGGACTTTCTCCAATGCTATAATATCCTTTTTGAGGTGCGGCAACCAGAACAGCACAAAGTACTCCAAATGAGACTGCACCATCGATTTATACAGGGGCATTATGATACTGGCTGATTTGTTTTCAATTCCCTTCCTAATAATTCCCAGCATGGAGTTGGCCTTTTTTATTGCAAACACACACTGTCTTGACATTTTCAGTGAGTTATCTACCACGACCCCAAGATCTCTCTCTTGGTCAGTCTCTGCCAGTTCACACCCCATCAACTTATATTTGTAGCTGGGATTCTTGGCCCCAATGTGCATTACTTTGCACTTGGCCACACTGAACTGCATCTGCCATGTTGACGCCCACTCACCCAGCCTCAACAGATCCTTTTGGAGTTCCTCACAATCCTCTCTGGTTCTCACCACCCTGAACAATTTAGTGTCATCCGCAAACTTGGCCACTTCACCGCTCACTCCCAACTCTAAATCATTTATGAACAAGTTAAAGAGCATGGTGTCACGGCTGGGGCCGGGTCAGGCAAAGTCCAGAGGCAGTCCGAGGTCTGTAGCCAGTAAGCAGGAGGGTCTGAGGCGCCAAATCCAAATCAGTGTACAAGTATCGCAGGTCCGAGGTCCAGAAGCCGAGGTCAGGGAGTCCAGAAGTCAAAAGCCAAAGTCAGGGAGTCAGGAACCAAAGTCAAGCCGGAGTGGATGCTAGGATGTCAGGGAGATGACTAGTTGCTTCCACAAAGCCTCCTCCCAAAGCCCACAGCTATATAGCCCTCTGCTGGCTGTTGCCCGTTTGGGCTAATTGCTGGCTCAGGGAGGCAGCCAGGATCCTGTCATAACTCAAGCATCCTTGCTCTTAGGAGGGCCAGAATCCTCTCAGAACTCAGGGCTCAGGGAGCGTCTTGCTTGTGAGCGTGCCGCCCTCCTCCGATCCCTGAGGTCCTGCCGGAGGCGGTCACGCACACGAGCCACCCGAGAGGGCGAGGCAGGGGGGCTGGGATCTTCTCCAGCAGGAGGCAGGGGCACTGGTGCAGGTGGCAGGGGCACAGTTTCCTCGTCAGACTCAACTTCCTCTGCAGGGTCCCCAGCACCCATGACACTATCCCCCCCCCAGGGCCCCCCTCCGTCGAGGGACCTGGAAGGTCGGGGTGGTCGTTGTGGAACCGGTGCACCAAGTCCGGGGCATGAAGATTGTCCTCGGGCTCCCAAGACCGGTCTTCTGGGCCATATCCCTCCCAGTCCACCAGGTATTGGAAGCCTCCACGATGGTACCGGGAGTCCAGGATCTGGCGCACCTCATATTCTTCCTCGTCATCCACCAACACCGGTGGTGGCGGCGGTGGGCAAGGAGGCCGAGCTGGGTCAGGGGGTGCAGCTGGAACAAGGAGGGAGCGATGGAACACAGGGTGAATGCGGAGGTGGGATGGCAACTGGAGCCTGAAGGCGACGGGGTTTATTTGGTCCGTGACGGGGTAGGGTCCAATGAACCGCGCATCCAGCTTGTGAGACCGACCAGGCCGGCGCAGGTAGCGAGTTGAGAGCCACACCTGATCCCCTGGCTGGATTGGGGGGCCTTCCTGCCTCTTCCGGTCCGCAGCCAGTTTATAGGCTTCCTTGGCCCGCTGTAGCTGCTCCCGGAGCAAGTCTTGGCTGGCGCGGAGTTCTTGCAGGTAGGCCTCGACGGCGGGGACATTCGTGGGTGGCAGGATCGCCGGGAAGAACCGAGGGTGGTACCCGTAGGTTGCAGCAAATGGGGTCATTTGGGTGGACGAGTGGACCGCGTTGTTGTATGCAAACTCCGCTAGAGGCAACAGACTGGTCCAGTCGTCCTGCTGGTAGCAGGTGTAACAGCGGAGATATTGCTCTAGCGTGGCATTGGTGCGCTCTGTCTGACCATCAGTCTGTGGGTGGTAGGCTGAGGACAGGTGCACTCGAGTACCCAGGCTGGAATGGAGGGCTTGCCAGAACCGAGAGGAGAACTGGGGGCCCCGGTCTGAGATCAGGTGGGCTGGGAGTCCGTGCAGACGAAAGATGTGTTGCAGGTAGAGCTGGGCTGTCTCCTGAGCTGTGGGAAGTTTCGGACACGGAATGAAGTGGGCCATCTTGGAAAATAGGTCGACGACCACCAAGATGCAAGTCTGACCTTTGGATCGTGGGAGTTCTGTAATGAAGTCCATCGAGATGGTGTCCCAGGGTCCTGAGGGTGCGGGCAAGGGCTGTAACAACCCCGAGGGTTTGGCCGGGACGTCTTTGGCCCGCCGACAGACATCACAGGAGCTGACATAGCGGGCAACATCGGACCGCACTCGTGGCCACCAGAATTCTCGCGTCAGCAAGTGGGTGGTCTTATGCTGTCCAAAGTGCCCGGCGGGTAACGAGTCATGAGTCAGGCGTAGCACTTCTGCCTGCAAGGGCCCGGGCGGCACATAGAGGCGTTCGCGGTGTAGCAAGAGACCGCCTCGAGTCGTGAACTCGCCTGCTGAGTCGTCTTGGAGTGCCTGGAGGTGTTGCTGGACCCAGGGATCGTTGGCCTGGCTAGCACGAATGTCCTCCACGAGTGTGGGTGAAGTGGAGGTGGCTGCAAATACTGAGGGCGGCAGGATGGGAGCAGCGGGCGCGGCCTCAGTTGAAGCAGGGGCGTATTCCGGTTTCCGGGACAGCGCGTCTGCTTTCCGGTTCTGGGTATGGGGGATGTAGGAGATCCGGAAGTCAAAGCGAGAGAAGAATAGGGACCAGCGGATCTGGCGCTGGTTGAGACGACGGGTGGTCTGGAGGTGCTCTAGGTTCCGGTGGTCATTGAGCACTTGAACAGGGTGGCGAGCCCCTTCGAGGTAGTGCCTCCAAACCTCAAAAGCCGCCTTGATCGCGAGCAACTCCCTCTCCCAGATGGTATAGTTCCTTTCCGCAGCCGTGAGCTGGCGCGAGTAATAGGCGCAGGGCTGGAGTGGCTGAGACGGCTCCTCGCGCTGGGACAGCACTGCTCCCAGGGCCACGTTGGAGGCATCAGCTTCCACCGTAAAGGGAAGCTGGGGGTCAGGGTATCTCAGGAGTGGCCCGGTGGCAAAACGGGTCTTCAGGGTGGAGAAGGCGTTATCGGCCTCTGGGGACCAGCAGAAGGGTTCTTTGGGGCGGAGTAGTTGAGTCAGGGGTGTTGTCAGGGAGGCATAGGCCGGGATGAATTGCCGATAGTAGTTGGCAAAACCAAGGAATCGCTGCAGGTCTTTGCGATTCTGAGGAGCCTGCCAGGTCAGGACCGCTTCTACTTTTTTCGGGTCCATGAGGATCCCTTGCGGGGACACAATGTGACCGAGGAACTCGACAGAGCGCAGGTCGAAGTCGCACTTCTCCAGCTTGGCGTAGAGGCCATGGGTTCGTAGGCGCTGCAGGACCTGGCGGACGTGCTCGGCGTGCTGGGCAGGATTGCGGGAGTAAATTAGGATGTCATCTAGATATATGATTGCGAAGCGGTCGAGCAGGTCCCGGAATATGTCGTTCATGAACCTCTGGAAGACAGCGGGGGCGTTGGTCAATCCGAAGGGCATCACCAGGTGCTCGTACTGCCCGTACCGGGTCCCAAATGCGGTCTTCCATTCGTCTCCAGGTCGTATGCGCACCAAATTGTACGCTCCACGGAGGTCCAGCTTGGTATAGATTTGGGCCCCCTTTAAGCGATCCAAGAGTTCAGGGATCAGTGGTAGAGGGTACCGGTCGCGGATGGTGATCTTGTTCAGGGCCCGGTAATCATTGCACAGCCGGAGCTCCCCACTTTTCTTCTTCACGAAGAGGACTGGAGCAGACAGGGGAGAGGTTGAGGGTCGGATGAAGCCGCGTTTCAGGTTCTTATCTAGGAAGTCTCGCAGAGCGGCCAACTCAGGCTCCGACATTGGGTACAGACGCCCCACCGGGAGTGGTGCCCCAGGTACCAAGTCAATGGCACAGTCATAGGGCCGGTGGGGGGGAAGCTGATCCGCTCCCGTCTCTTCGAAGACATCGGTGAAATCCGCATACTTCTGAGGGAGCTGAGGACCACCACTCGGGATGCCAGCTGCCAGAGTGGTGGGAGGAGTCAGATGGGGGCATGGGTCTTGGAAACGCAGTTCCTGCTGGGCCCAGTCCACGATGGGGTTGTGCAGCTTCAGCCAGGAAAGGCCCAGAATCAGTGGGAAGCGAGGCATGCGGGCGACATTAAACTGCAGCTGTTCTTGGTGCTGCTGGACGTGGAAGGTGATGGGACAGGTCTCCTGGGTGACAGGCCCAGAACGGAGGAGGCGCCCGTCAATAGCCTCCACCAGCGACGGAGTCTCTTTTGTCTGCACCGGGATCTGGTGCTGTTTTACAAAGGCGGCATCTATAAAACAGTGGGCTGCTCCCGAGTCCAGCATGGCATACACGAACAGCCAGCGTTCGTCAGGCAGACGGAGTTTGACTGGTAGCAGGAACGGGCCCGGGGTATCAGCCCGCTGTTCGGAGGACCCAGCTAGTCGCCCCAGGCTGGGGGGTCCACTTACGCCTGGGGCTGCCCTTTTGGCGGCGGTGGCGGTGAAGGCCCGGGTATCTGATGCTTAGCAGGGCAGCCAGAGGCATAGTGGCCTGCCGTGCCGCAGTAGAGGCACAGATTCTGTGTGCGGCGTCTGGCCTTTTCCTCTGGGGTCAGGCAGGGTCGAGCAGCTCCAAGCCGCATAGGCTCGTCCTCGGCGCTGGTACGAGCTGAGGATGGGCGAGGAGCCAAGTGGCACGGCGCAGGGAGCTGGCGCCCTCTGGTCTTGGCTTGGCGGCGACTTTCCAGGCGGCCATCGATGCGGAGGCAGAGGGTGATAAGTTGTTGAAGCGTGGGTGGTGGCTCCACCCTGGCCAGTTCATCCAGGACCTCCTCTGCCAACCCCTCAGTAAACTGGTCCATCTGGGCAGCCTCATTCCACGCCAAGTCTTGGGCCAGGAGCTTGAATTCGGTGGCATACTGAGCCACCGAGGATTTGCCTTGTTTCAGTGCCCTGATCTTCCGGTTGGCTGTGGCTGCTTGGACTGGGCTAGAGAAAGCAGCAGACAGGTGGGCCTCAAACCCTTGGTAATTAGTTAGTAGGGGAGAGGATGCGACCAGCAAGGGTGTGGCCCATTTGGCCGCCTGCCCCTTTAACAGACTGAGGATGAAACACACCTTTGTCTTGTCATTGAGGAAGTCCCGTGCTCTCAGTTCAAAGTACAGCCGACACTGTGCTAGGAAGGCAGGAAATTCTTCCACGGCACCCCCAAATCTGTCAGGTGGGGAAACTGGGCACTTGGCTGGAGCACTGGCCGCAGGTTGTTGCTGCAAGTGCACTACTGCCTGTGTTAGCTGCTGTACCTGGGCTTGGAGCGCAGCCAGTAGTTCTGTGGTTTCACTTGCTTCAGCATCCATCCTGTGGAGTGGGTGTTTGTCTGGTGGAAGCAATCTGTCACGGCTGGGGCCGGGTCAGGCAAAGTCCAGAGGCAGTCCGAGGTCTGTAGCCAGTAAGCAGGAGGGTCTGAGGCGCCAAATCCAAATCAGTGTACAAGTATCGCAGGTCCGAGGTCCAGAAGCCGAGGTCAGGGAGTCCAGAAGTCAAAAGCCAAAGTCAGGGAGTCAGGAACCAAAGTCAAGCCGGAGTGGATGCTAGGATGTCAGGGAGATGACTAGTTGCTTCCACAAAGCCTCCTCCCAAAGCCCACAGCTATATAGCCCTCTGCTGGCTGTTGCCCGTTTGGGCTAATTGCTGGCTCAGGGAGGCAGCCAGGATCCTGTCATAACTCAAGCATCCTTGCTCTTAGGAGGGCCAGAATCCTCTCAGAACTCAGGGCTCAGGGAGCGTCTTGCTTGTGAGCGTGCCGCCCTCCTCCGATCCCTGAGGTCCTGCCGGAGGCGGTCACGCACACGAGCCACCCGAGAGGGCGAGGCAGGGGGGCTGGGATCTTCTCCAGCAGGAGGCAGGGGCACTGGTGCAGGTGGCAGGGGCACAGTTTCCTCGTCAGACTCAACTTCCTCTGCAGGGTCCCCAGCACCCATGACACATGGGACCCAGTACCGAGCCCTGCGGCACCCCACTGCTTACCGTCCTCCACTGCGAAGACTGCCCATTTATACTCACTCTCTGCTTCCTATTACTCAGCCAGTTTTTGATCCACAAGAGGACCTGTCCTTTTACTCCATGACTCAAGCTTTCTAAGGAGCCTTTGATGAGGAACTTTATCAAAAGCTTTCTGGAAGTCAAGATAAACAACATCTATCAGGTCTCCTTTGTCCACATGTTTGTTCACCCCCTCAAAGAAATGTAACAGGTTAGTGAGGCAAGAGCTCCCCTTACAGAACCCATGCTGAGTCTTCCTCAATAACCCGTGTTCATCAGTGTGCCTACTCATTCTGTCCTTGATAAGGGTCTCTACCAACTTTTCCGGTATTGAAGTCAGACTGACTGGCCTGTAATTTCCCGGATCTCCTCTGGAACCCTTTTTAAAGATGCGGGTGACATTTGCTACCTTCCAGTCCTCAGGAATGGAGGCAGATTTCAATGAAAGATTACACATTTTTGTTAGAAGATCCACAAGTTCAACTAGAGCATTTAAAAAGGACATGTCAGACTAACCTTATCTCTTTTTTGTTTTATTTTGCCATCTTCTGGGCTTAGAGCTGGTGTCATTGGAAGGGGGTGTGCTTGTGAATTTCCCGCATTGTGCATCGGGTTGGACTAGATGACCCTGGAGGTTCCTTCCAACTCTATGATTATGAATGAATCAATCATTTGATTTTTATTCAAAGTAGGAAGAATATCCTCATTTTCTCTTTCCAGCAGTCACACAAATATCTTGAGAGGACTGCATGTGGGGAGAGCAACTACTAGGACAATCCTAAGCAGGTCTGCTTAGAATCCTACTCAGATGTATTCAATGGGGTTAACTTTCAAGAAAATATTCTTAATAGGGTCATCATTTTCAAGGTGGGGCCTGGAATTCTCTCAGAACTACAACTGGTCTCCAAACTAAAGAGATCTGTTCCCCTGGAAGAAATGGCAACCTCAGAGGGCAGACTCTATGGCAGTGGTGGCGAACCTATGGCACATGTGCCAGAGGAGGCACTTAGAGCCCTCTCTGTGGGCATGCGCGCTCCCTCAACCCCCCCTGCGAGGCTTGGCTCCCTACTGTGGGCCCCCTGCCACTGCCCCCTGCCTTCCCTCCCTGGAGCTACAATGCAGCTGCACTCTGTGGCCCCCCCTCCTCCTCAGAGGCGCTCCAAGCCATGCTGCACTGGAGCTGGACCCTACCGGCTTCAATGCGGCCGGTGCACCTTCTAACTCTTTGAAGCCCATGCAGGAGAAGGCTTTGCTCCCCCTCACTTCCAGCTTCAAAGAGTTAGAAGACGCACTCACCATATTGAAGCCTGTAGAGTCAAGCTTTGGTGCAGCACGGCTCAGCGTGCCTCTGAGGGAGGGGCCATGGAGCTCAGCTGTATTGCAGCTCTGGGGAGGGAAGGTGGGGGACTGCAGTGGGGGGGCCATGGGGGAGCCAAGCCTCATGCATGGGGGGGCAGGGAGCATGCGTGCCCACAGAGAGGGCTCTGAGTGGCTTACTTTGGAGAGGGATTTAAAGAAACAAATTCCTTCTCCAAGCTGGCTGATGGGGCAGTGGGGGCTTCGGCAGCTGCACAATAATTGTGAAAGAACCATCTGTAGCTCCCGAGCCATGGTTTGGTCACCACTGCTACAGGTGGTAGCTAGAGGTTGCTTTTACAACTGATCTCCAGGTGACAGAGGTCAGTTCTCCTGGAGAAAATATCTGCTTTGGAAGGTGGACCCTGTGGCATTATACCCTTCTGAACATTATACCCTTCTGAACATGGGTGCAGAACAGATGGTGGCTGGAAACCTGCGATTACAAAAATCTCCAGGCGATAATAGATCATTTTTTCTGGAGAAGATGGCTGCTTTGGAAGGTGGACTCTATGGAGTAATATCTCATTGAAGCTCCTCCTCTCCCTAAACTCAGGCTACTTCCCCCGGATCTCCAGGTATTTCTCTACCCAAACCTGGGAACCCTAACTGGGCCTCCTTCAGAAAGACAACAGAGCACTCCAACATTTTTGAGCTCATGGGCATCTTTGGAATTCTGACATGGGGGGGTGCAACCACAATGCACAACACACAGAGGAAAATTCCTTGCAGGTGTTCCTGCAGTTTTAGGGAGGGGGTTAGATGGAACCCAGTAGGGCAGAGGTGGCCAAACTTGCTTAACATAAGAGCCACATAGAATAAATGTCAGATGTGTGAGAGCCACCAGACACGAACGTCAGATGTCTGAGAGAAAGTAGGTGATGGGAGGGAGAGGTAGAAAGAAAGCAACTTGAACTTTAAATGCATTCTCCAAGCCACTTGTTCTTTCAGTTTGTTAATTTCACTATGAGTTGTTTTTTTCTAAACTAAAACCTCAGTATTCAGGTTAAATTGCCGTGTTAGCACTTTGTGATAAATAAGTGGGTTTGGGGTTGCAGTTTGGGCACTCGGTCTCTAAAAGGTTTGCCATCACTGCTCTATGGCATTACATTACTGCTAAGTACCTTCTCCTCCCCAAATTTCAACTTCCCCAGGCATTAGGCTTCAGAATCCCCAGATCCCAGCAGGGGATCCCCCAGTTTTACAGGCTTCACCCCGTCCACAGCCAGCTGGCCGACAGGGGAAGCTCTGCCCCCACAGCCACCATGCAAACAGGTCCATTTCAAAATGTGTGTGTGTGTGTGCCTTTAACATTGAGCAGGAAGTACTTCATGGGAAGGGTCAGCAACACAGTCCTTTGGTTTGTTTTGCTTTCGTTTCAGAGCAACTAAGAGTGTGTGTGTGTGTGTGTGTGTGTGAAGGAGAGACAGAGAGAGAGAGAGAGAGAGAGAGAGACAGCAGCCTAGTCCCTGTTCTTTTCAAATGTCGTTATGGAGGAACCAGACCCAGTAAGTGTGTGTGTGAGAGAGAGAGGGGGGGCTGCCAATCCCCAGGTTTGGAGGCCCTCCCCACACCACTTTAGGGTCATCAGAAAGCAGTGGGGGAGGGAATGTCTACTGGACAATTATTCCCTATGGACGATTCCCATAGGGAATAATGTGGAATTGATCGGCAGGTATCGGGGGCTTTGGGGGAGCTGTTTTTTGAGGTAGATGCACCAACTTTTCAGTATAGCATCTAGTACCCATCCCCAAAATACCCCCCAAGTTTCCGAATGATTGGACCAGGGGGTCAAATTCTATGAGCCCCAAAACAAGGTGCCCCTATCCTTCATTATTTCCTATGGAAGGAAGGCATTTAAAAAGGTGTGCTGTCCTTTTCAATGTGATGGCCAGAACTCCCTTGGAGTTCAATTATGCTTGTCACACCCTTGTTCCTGGCTCCGTCCCAATGTCTCCTGGCTCCCCCCCCCCCAAAAAAAATCTCCTGGCTCCACCCCCAAAGTCCCCAGATATTTCTTGAACTGGATTTGGCAACCCTACTAAGCATCGCCCTAACATCTCCAGGAATTTCCCAAGCTAGAGTGGGCAAGTTTAGTTCTTAAAATTTCAAAACCCATGATTAGTAACATATAGGTTGGTATTAAATAGTCAAAGTTATACTTTGCATGACTATTAAAGTCTTAGGAGAGAATGGAAAGGACTGTACCCATTAAACAGAACCCTTTTTGTTTCCTTTTGAACCTGTCAGACATCATTTCTGTAAAGGCGCTTGACTGATATGAAAAAGCAGGTGTGTTGTTTGTACTTTGGCTTCACAAACAGAGAAGCTCCACTGTTAGATGATATGACAGTTGTCATATAATAGATACCAGTTCAGCTTATCTGACACAAGTAGCATCAATTACAAGTTATCTATTTGACCACAAACTTTGACATGACAGCACTCAAACAATTCATGTAAACAACTAGATTCCTCTCCCAAGTGCTTTTCCTATTTTACTTTCTATTAAGATTTGGAGCAATCATTGCAACTGAGGCAGTAAGTGGCAGCAGGGGAGCTTCATACATTACTTTCCCCAGCACTTATGCTCATATTGAGAAAATAAAATATGAATTTGCCAAACAAACCCCTAAATTTGATCAGGTGGGAAAGGCCCCCTGTGCAAGTACCAGTCGTTTCCAACTCTGGGGTGGCGTTGCTTTCACAATATTTTCACAGCAGACTTTTTTACGGGGTAGTTTGCCATTGCCTTCCCCAGTCATCTATGCTTTCCAAGCTGGGTACTCATTTTACCGACCTTGGAAGGATGGAAGGCTGAGTTGAGATTCTACTAATTTCAGAACTGAAAATGAAAGACTGTATTACACAAACTTTTGGTGGTGGAAAGCACCATCAAGTCACAGCCAATTTATAGTTGACCCTCCGTATGGTTTTCAAGGCAAGAGGTGGTTTACCATTGTCTGCCTCCACATAGTGACCCTGGACTTCTTTGGGTGGTCTCCTGTCCAACTATTAACCAGGGCCAACCCTGCTTAGATTCCAAGGTCCAAAGAAATCACGCTATCCAGGTCAGGGCCAAAATATATAAAATCCTTAACATTCACATTTTAAAAATTTATTGTAGCAAGCCTTGTATAAGTTTCTTAAATTTAAGGATTAATATAGTTTATGATGCTTATACTCGTATGTATTTTTCATTTTGGCCCTGGAATTATCTCAGTGATTCTGAAGCTGGTGGCCAATTCTGAGATTCCTAGTTTATTTTCTGATGAGTTATGCCTGCCACAAATAGACAGACCAATAGACATGCAGATACTTTTATTATTATAACAGCCAGTCATGTGATTTGTTTTATGATGTTTGGTTTGGATCAGGGTCATATGAAGGGGGGCAGATTTTTGTCCAGGGGCCTATGGTGGCTCTCAGCAGTCCTGTTACTACTTTCTCATAGATACTATGTGTTTGTAATTTCTGGCATTTGACAGATTGTATAGGTCTGTGAATGACAGCATAAATGATTTACTATGGTTGACAGTATATACCAGGGGTTATACAATGTATGACTGATCAGGTGGACCTGGGGAGGATACAAGGAAAAAGTAATGTATAGGTATGTTCTGTGTACAGTAACACATACTGAGCACACATATAGACAGAGTATGGAATTAGTGGACAAACTTATACTAGAATTAATACTAAAGGGAAAAGAAATGGGAGAAACTTCACACTATCTAAATAGCAACAAATAGGGACCCTATTGTATATACCAAGGGTGGCCAACGGTAGCTCTCCAGATGTTTTTTGCCTGCAACTCCCATAAGCCCCAGCCATTGGCCATGCAAAAATCTAGGGAAGACCATGAAGGACACAAGGAATACCGCATGCTGAAATCTTGTGACTTAAGGACTGTCAACCTCCAGTTGAGGCCTGCAGATCTCTTGGAATTATAATTGATATACAAGTGACAGAGATCAGTTCACCTGGAGAAAATGACTGATTTGAAAGGTGGTATTAGAGAGTATACCTCACTGAGATTCCTCCCCAGGCTCCACTCCCAAAATCTCCAGGTACTTCCCACAATGGAATTGGCAGCCCTACTTACCACTACTGTGTACATGCATTAATAGTTTGTTGGTTTGTCTGTGTATAATTACTGCACTTGCCACATACTTAAAATGATTTCTCTCAAGACAATTTCAGTGTGTTTCCCACCAACACGCCCTAAAATCAAGGTAAACTTGCTGGCTCTACCATTGCTACCTGTTTGTTTTGGAGGAGTTTCTACGGAGAATGTCAAAATGTCTCCCTCTGACCTCTCTACAATTCTGTCTGCTTTAAAATTACCACAGCCAGCCAAACCAGCAATAACCTGGAGGTGGAGAGATGGGGAGGATGGTAGGGAATGCTGCCACATCAACAGCATGAGTCTCTTCCAGACCAAATGAAACCCAAATGACATCGCACTGCTCTAGGTTTCAGTAGAAATTACCATACAGTTTCCAATGAATCCTAGAGTTGTGTGACATCATTGTGGGGTTTGACCCAGAAAAGATGTCACACTGGCAGCAATGATGGCGATTTTAAAATTATTTTTTCCTCCCACCAGCACAGCAAGCAGCAGTGGGAGTTGGGGAGGCTTGCAGTGGCAAGCCTAGCCTGCGTCTTTGTGTGCCTCTGGAGCCAGTGTACAGTTTTCCCAGCTTCTTTGGAGTCCCAAATGCCTCCCTTTGTCTTCTGTGTAACACTACCAGCCTTCAGGACGAACAAAATGTTTGCCTCTTCCAGCTCTACAAGACAGAATTTTAGTTTCCTATGAAACTGGAACACTTTGTCCTATCTTTTGGATAGCTGGCAGAAAGGCTTCTGTATGCAAGGATACAATCCTTGAGAATAAAATAGGAGTCCACTATAAAGACTAACAACATTCATTTTAGCAAAACCTTTCATGAGCCAGAGCATCTTTGACTCCCAAAAGCTTACTCTGGAATAAACTTTGTTAGACTTTAAAGGGCCACTCAGCTCCTCTTTTATTCTGTTGATACAGAATAATACAGCTACTTCTCTGGAATAACCCCTGAGAATGTCATTCAAACAGAATAGAAAACAAGTTATGAATGTGTTTCCCACTATATACAGAAAAAATGAAATAAAAACAAATAAATGTGAAAACAAGTTAAAGTTTGGAAACAAAATGAAATTATTTTTTTAAAATATACATCCCTGTTAAGTAATTTTCACAGACCTTATTTTAAAAAAAAAAATATTTATGAAAATGCACGTTGTTTTGGGGTTTTTTTAATTCAATAATTTCATACAAGTGCAATCAGAATTTTAAAACAGTTATCAAATAACATGATTGGTTGGCATTGTTATATTTAATTGCACCATCATTACATAATTTCCTGCTCTGGTTAATAGAGCTATAATTAGAGGAAACTGCTCATGAGACAGTTAATTGTAAATTAAATTAAGTCAAAATTGAGTACATTCTAGCCCCTTTGTGCCATCTGAACAGGTAAAGAATTAATGGTACCAGGAAAAGGCTGTAACACCCCATCTCCAATTATCCACTGTGGTATAAGAGTAAGCATTCTATAGTGGTGCAGGAACAGAGAACAAAGTTCAAGGAAGAGATCAGAAAGTGGGCACATGACAGCAAAATTTGTAGGAAGGAGGTTCAATAACACTCACAGCCCACCTTTCAGATATGCCACTGGTCAGTTAATACAAATGTATAGGAGTCAGCAATCAAAAATGTAATCTTATTTTGATCCATCATTTTTACCAGACACCCAATCACAATTCTCTGTCTATATCCTTGGTTTTCAGTTTGTGATATTTATTTGAGGTGAAATAAATAGTTTGTAACTATCTAGGTGTGTACCTAGATGGTTACAAATGCCCTGTTTGCAAGGTATTGTGGTGCCATATAGAATTACATATTAGCCACAGTGTGTGTGTATATATAAAAATTTTTGCCACTGTGTGACACAGAGTATTGGACTGGATGGGCCATTGGCTTGATCCAACATGGCTTCTCTTATGTTCTTACCAAACACAAAGTGGGGCCTGGAGACCTCCTGTAATTACAACTGATATCTAGACAACAGAGATAGCATGGGAACATAGTTCCCTTGGACGAAATGCCAGCTTTTGAAGGGCAGACTCTGTTGAAGGAGTGTCAAACATGTGGCCCGGGGGCCAAACCAGGCCCCTAGAGAGCTTCTATCGAGCAACTGGCTCTTGTTGTACTTCCTTCTCCCTCTCTCTTGCTCCTTTTTGCATCTCAACTTGCTTTGCAAAGCTTACTCAATCACACAGGAGCTTACAGAGCAAAACCTCAATTTTCTCCATTATTTGAGGCTCCTTCCCCTCCTGGTCCCCTTAGGAGGAAGGGAAAGAGCCAGAGCTTCCTTTACCCAGTTCCCTGGATCCCATGGGAGAAATATAAAAAAAGCACCTTTAAGACCAACAAGTGCTAATGTTTTAAGCATGTTTTATTTTTATGTTTAAAAAAAAAAAAACCTTTAGTCATGTTTGTGTCCTTTAAAAAGTTTATATCTCTGCTACCTAATTTTAAATAGGTACACACATGGTCCAGCCCAACACAGCCTGGCCCATCTTGACACGGTCTCATTTATGTGAGATCCAACCCTCATAACAAATTAGTTTGACACCCCTGCTCTATGGCATCATATCCCAGCTGAGCTCCTTTTCCTTCCTAAATGCTGCCCTTCCCCAGTCACTGTCCCCAAATCTAGGAATTTTCCAAGTTGGAGCTGAAAATTCTAGTGCTATAATATGAACATTTCCATATTAAAAACTAATTCAAATAATTCAATTTGTACAAAACAAACATCACACAGTACATATACATGACTAGTGATTAGTATTAAAGCATGTCTGTAGATTTTGTATAATGACTGAAGATAAACACATAGAATAATTAGCAATTCAGTGCGATGACTGCAAGAGAAATCACAATTCCATCTATGCCACTTTGATAATAAATTCCAGGTATAGCAATGTTTTGTTTAGCTTGTTTTACTTACTGCTTTGTACGTTCTTTTTTGTCCAGCATGTTTTCTGATTTGTTCTCCATTAGGCCCTGTTTCCACATGCATGGAATAGATAATGTCAAAGAAATCTTCAACAACAGCTACCCGTCTTAAAGACAACTTCTCATCTACGCCAACTCCATCCTAGAAAAAAAATGATAGGGAGCACAGGTTGAATAGATAAACTACCAGGGAACACACATACCTTTAGAGATGATTAGAAAAAGACCTTTGCATTGAAATCAGAAAATCACTATCCAACCACTATCTTAGCAACTGAATCAGTATTATTATACGGTAGATATAGAAACTTGAGAATAAGATACTGAATGAAAAATGAATCTTTAAAATGCATACTTTGGTTTTAGGCCGATAATTTTCAAGCAAAAAAAATATCAAACATTTTCAAAACATGCCAAATAAAAAGAAGAAACAGCATTTAAAAACTGTTGCTGACAGACAAATCCCCCCTGCCCTACATCTTGAGGATGGGACCAGTTCCTTTCTCACTGTCGTGACATGGAGTCAATCACTTTTGCCCTATGATCAGAACAAAGTAAGAAAGCCAGCAGAGTGTGCAGGACTATACCTAATCTCACTGTACTTGCTGAAGATGACAATAGCATCTCCAAAATGAAGGCATACATTGCCCAGTAGCTACCAGATGATTTAATCAAGGTCTCTCAGGGTATAGCCATAAAATGGTCTAGCCATGTTAATATTCTGCCAAAGAACATTCCTTGCATTACAATTTCTTCCTAAAAGATTCTTGGTAAAGAATGATATAATTTGAGGTGTTCAAATTGCCTGTCCAAACCTAGCTCAATAGTGTAAACAAGAACTATGAAATGGAGGGGAGAGACCTCCATTTTCTTATTTAGAATTAGGATCATGAGCCATCCACCTCCTCTCCTTTGGCCAAATTTGTGACATATCTGTACACCTTCCCTGACTCCTCCTTTTTTTCTTGGCTAGGAGAGAGAAATATATTTTCATTTCTAATGCAAGGCTCTTATAAATGGAGTCAGAATTTGTTCCCAAATCTGTACACTCTAAATGTACCCTATTAGTTCAAAACCCAGGCTTGTATAGTTGTAGGGTACCCAATCTAGCTAGGGATGCCAATCCTGGTTTGGGTAACTCCATTAGATTTTACAGATGAGCCCTGTGGCGCAGAGTGGTAAAGCTGCAGTACTTCCGTCCTAAACTCTGTTCATGACCTGAGTTCAATCCCGGTGGAAGCTAGGTTCAGGTAGCCGACTCAAGGTTGACTCAGCCTTCCATCCTTCCGAGGTCAGTAAAATGAGTACCCAGCTTGCTGGGGGGAAAGTGTAGATGACTGGGGAAGGCAATGGCAAACCACCCCGTAAAAAGTCTGCCATGAAAATGTTGTGAAAGCACTCCAGAGTCAGAAACGACTGATGCTTGCACAGGGACTACCTTTACCTTTTACCTTTATGAGATTTTAAGGATAGACCCTCAGATGGATAATGCCATAAACAGAGTATAATGCCATAAACTCTACCTTTCAAAGTAACTGCAATCTCAGTTCTTTGCTAAGTGAACTGGACCCGGGAGTGGATTTAATGATTCTGGAGCTTTTGGCAAAACTTGAGAATGGGTCCCCAAAATTTCACAGGCAGCATGGGGTGAGGGGGGAATCAGCTGGAGGACAGTTAAGAAGTACCACCCTGCAACTGTTCTTCCTCCTGCTGTACTGCCTGAGTCTCACTCTCAGGCAGGGTATGGTCTAAGCTACAGGTCATAGGGTTGCCAGGTCCCTCCTGGAAACCAGCAGAGGATGGAGGGACTTACCAGGAGAAAGAAAAGGGCTCAGGCCACATTGCTGGCACCACACAAGAAGTGATGTCATCATGACACTTGTATTTGTACAAAAACTCGATATTAAAACCAGCTTTTACCATAGAGTTTTTGCCCAGTGTCACCTGGAAGTCACTGATTTGATGATATCACTTCTCATGGAATGCTGGCAACATGGCCTGGACCTTCTTCCTTCTACTGATTTCCCCCATCAGCCAACTGATAGTCAGTTTGGGTGCAAGGCCTGTCTTGGGGGCCCTCACCTCCATCAAGGGATCTGGCAACCCTAATAGGACATTTTGGGGCCCACCACCCTACAGCAGATTACCCTTCCCTGCCTGATGCTCAGGTAGCATGGGGGACCAGCAATGACTTCATGGCAGCAACTGGAGCAGCTTGCCACAGGGAGGGAGGCTCTCAGTACAACCCTCTCCAGTAGGCCTCTGGCTCTGGTACTCTATGGTACCATAGAGTTTTCCTCCCAAACTGCTAGAGCATCTGGGAAAACCATAGAGTTTTCCTAGAAGCTCCTAGAGCAGCCAGCACACAACATCGCTGGCACAATGACATCACTTACGAGTGACATCATCACACCAGCGACATTGAGAGGGGATCCCCCACTGGCCCACTATGGAATAGTGGGTTGGGAACCCCAAGTGGGAGAACCCCCACCCCCCTGGGAGCTTGGCAGCCCTGTTCTCCAGCATGAGGCCCAAGATAGCTGCCTCAAAAACCCTGAGGTAAAGTCCACCCTTGAATGGACCTTCACTGAGCTGACAGCTCAAGCCTTTGCTTCTTACTCTTTTTTGGTCTTTTCCAGGGCTTTTTTTGTAGAAAAAAAACAGCAGGAACTCATTTTTATATTAAGTCACACCCCCTGATGTCACCATTGTTTTGTACAGTGCTTTTTTGGAGAAAAAGCCCAGCAGGAACTTATTTGCATATTAGGCCACAAACCCCTTGTGCCAAGCCAGTCGGAATTGTGTTCCTGTGCATTCCTGCTCAAAAAAAGATCTTTCCCCACCCTCTTTGGCCTCTTGTCTCCCTCTTCATCAGATCTTCTGCAAACTGTGATGTCTTCTGTACTAAACGTCAAGCTCCTAATAAGTATCAAATACTCTAAACACATGCACACAGAGAAATACACTGTGCAATGTAAATCCTGATGGGGTGGCTTTCCTTCATTACTCATTTTTATGACAAAAACACTCTGAACCTGCTCAAGACTCTTTCATCATCATTAAAAATCATACATAAGCAGTAATTGGAATGCTTCAATCAGTAGCCTTTTGAACTAGTGACTTAACAAGACTGTCAGTGTAATGCTCACTAAAGGGAATTTACAGCAACCATACAGCCTGAGCAGATTTTCCTCCACCGAGTACTGTTACTGAGTCTCAGTCTTGACTTCTAATTGGTTCTTCCCCAAAAGAGGGTTTATTAGTAAATGAAGACGACATTGGTTAATTTATTCTTAGCATGAGAAAGTTTGACTTTATACATTTCATGTTAACAGTGCCACCTACATTTCAAAACCTTACAACTGATGTTCATGTTATTATTACCTAACAAGCAAATTCAGCATTTTTCTATATACTAAGTAGTGTTCCATGCATTTCTCATCCAAAATGTACAGCACCAACTACCCTGTAAAGATATGCATGTACATCTTTAATAAATATCATACTGGAAAATATTCTAGCTTTCTTTTTAAATGTGTTCCTCCATTCCTGACATATACATGTTCCACTTTAGGAATGCAACCTGGAACCATTCCAGTTCTACAAGTTTCATATAATCTACTACTAATTCTCATGCATACAAAGGGAATTGCTTTGATTGCTCTTTTCCCTTGACTATGTGCACTCAAGTGCCTTGAAACCCCATGTGACTCCACATGATGCCACCAGAATGGGGCTCCGTAAGCTTCCAGATCAACCTAGCTGAAGCTCTATGCTGCTGCGCTGGTGGCAAATCAGCTGGGAGGAAGAAAGTGTCTTGTTTCTTCCTTCCTACTCTCCACATTTAATTTTTTTTAAGAGTGCTAGTCAGCTACTTCTTTCTTTATGAAAAAAACGGAATCATGATGAGAAGGGTTTGATAATGCAATTGTTTCAATAGTTCTTGTTACATGGTTAGGGTTGCCAAGTCCAATTCAAGAAATATCTGGGGACTTTGGGGGTGGAGCCAGGAGACTTTGGGGGTGGAGCCAGGAGACATTGGGGGAGGAGCCAGGAGCAAGGGTGTGACAAGCGTAATTGAACTCCAAGGGAGTTCTGGCCATCACATTTAAAGGGACAGCACACCTTTTAGAATGCCTTCCTTCCATAGAAAATAATGAAGCATAGGGGCACCTTCTTTTGGGGCTCATAGAATTGGACCCCCTGGTCCAATCCTTTTGAAACTTGGGAGCTATTTTGGGGAGAGGCACTAGATGCTATACAGAAAATTTGGCACCTCTACCTCAAAAAACAGCCCCCCCAGAGCCCCTGACACCCGCGGATCAATTCCCCATCATTCCCTATGGGAATCGTTCCTGGAGGTGCATAATGGCTGTGGGGGTGGAGCTTCCCCCGCTGGCCAGCTGGCTGGGGGAGGGGGGAAGCCTGTAAAACCGGGGGATCCCTCGCTGGGACCTGGGGATTGGGAAGCCTATACATGGTATTTTTATCTGTGTCTAAATGTGCTCATACCCATTGGGAATTTGTAAGGAAGAAAAAGAAGCAATATGAAAACAGCAAATTATACATACATCATTTCCAAAATTAATTTTAGAAATTTTCCATGTTAAACCAAAAGGCAGGCAAAGTAGAATTCAGTGCGTGCAGAGCCAGCCAACAACAGAACAATAATGAAATGTAATAGGAAAGGAGTGTGTAAAGTGCCCTTAAGTCACAGCTGACTTACAGAAACCCCAGTAAGGGGCTTGCAAGGCAAGTAAGAAGCAGAGGTTGTTTGTCATTGCTTTCCTCTGCAGGGCCTTCCTTGGTAGTCTCCATTCCAAGTACCATGCTTAACTTCTGAGATTTGATGAAATCAGAGTATACCATGCCACCTTCCCTCCTGTAATGAGAGATATCCACTCTGAATTCCTTTTTCTGACAGTCACACATAAGGTGTATTCTAGGTATAATTTTTTATGATTTGCTTTTCCCTAAAAAATGTTTAAAAGAAATATGTTCCCTTTTCCTTGCTATAAAGCTATAGTATTATCAATTGCTTGTATGTCTATTTGAAGTAAGCCTCATAAAAATTCTCTTTCCTTGAGCACAAATGTCACTTGGGAAACACTTGTAGAGTTTTAAAATATAGTCCTAACATTGTACCTAGTTTGTTTTTAAATGTGACTATGCACTTCAATAAGTTTCCTTTTCTAGATAATATTCACTGACCTAAAGATCTATGTGAAAATTAACAATGCAATCGTACTTTCTTGAGAATAAGACCCATTGAATGAAATCAGATTTACTTCTAAATAGATCTGGTTAGGACTGTGCCCTTACGGTGTGCCCCCAGCATTACATAAACCTCAGCCAGGGTGTCCGATATCTCAGGACACACAGCACACAGCTCTGTCTCTGAGGTTTTTGATGCATATTTGGAGCACACAGCATTCCACTGTCATGGTAGGAAAGACATTAAGAGGGCATTTAACACCACAGAGAGGGCACTTAGCGCTTACACCCAAGAAGGAGAGCAAATCTCCTTGTTGTGTGATTAGTATGTCTCAATCCAGCACCCTGTTGCAGAAACACATACCAAAGGAGCAACCACATACTGACAGATGAGTAGGGGTGGGGTTCCAGCAGGTATGACCAGGGATTCTGCACACACACCCTTTCCCCTTGTATGCAGCCCTACAGCCAAGTCTAGCAGTATGTAAATATGAAAGAAACTCAAAGCAGCTGCACCCAGCAGTTTGCCCCAGGTCATGAGATGAGGCATACTTCCCCAGGAAAAGGTTCCTAGCAGTTCTGGCTATGATTGGGGGGGGGGGGGTGGTGGGTGGGGTGGCAAGGATGCTAGCAGCCCTATAATGGGCTATTGGCATGGTCCCTTACCAGGATGTCTACTCTACTCCCGCAGGTAGGGGTAACAACTGGAATGGGGGTGTGACTGGCAGCTGGAATCTCTTGCCATTCAGGGTAGGAGCTCGATGCATCAGCAAGATCTGATGGAGTGAATGTAGTTGAGGTGCAGTCCACACAGTGGATGGGTGTCATTAGGATGGCTATGGCATGCTCCAGAGGGACGGAATCCTGACAAAGGGATCTCCCTAAACCTTGGCTGCAGTAGTCAGGGCCACTGCTCTGTTCATTTTCATTCCATATTTATTTGTTCAATGTCTGTGCAAGCAGTGATTCAACAGGGAGGACACCTGGAAGGATGACATTCCCAATGCAATATCGCTTGGCTGCAGGGCCCAGTGTGGATCCTGACACTCTGCCCTGGGGGTGATGTTCCTGCAGCATCGCAACTCAGACATCTGTTTGGCACTGTCCCCCCAAGGATGCTGTGACAAGGACGGCATTGCTCCCTGACCCCTCGTACTCTCACCCCACTTATGCCATGCCCCTCTGTGCCCCAACTCCTCCCCCAGTCTGTGATTTCTCCATAGGCCTCCCCAGAATAGTTTCCTTCACACATCTAAGGCAGGAGGAGCTCTGTCTCAGGGAATCTCATGTTGGGATTAATGTCAGTCTTTAAGGTTCTATTGGAATGCTATTTTGTTTAGTTGCAAAAATGTAACACAAGTCCAGAGGTACCTTAAAGAATGACAGTATGTAGCTCTCTAGGAGCTTTCATACCTTGCAGCTCACCTCTTCTGACATGTTGCAAATAGCCGCAACAGACTAACATGACCACTCATCCACAGAACAATGCACAACTCATGCACTCTGCTGGCTACTGTGTGTAGCTTGCATGGGGAGCAGGCTAGCAGATGGTCCAACTTGAGATGCATCTGCTGTAGCAAGAGGTGCAGGTATCTGTGTTTCACACTCCTTCACAGCACTGCTGGCATTTGATGAACCATGCAAGTTGACACTGGAGTGCATGGGGAACAGCATGGAGAAATTGTGAAGAGGTGGCTCAGCCAAATGGTTGCTGTCTGGGGCAGCTCTTCAACTGGGCTGTCCTAAATACTGGGCTGCAGTGATGTAGACCTATAGCCTGATAGCATGTCTCTTTTGCATCTTCCTTCCTCATTTCTGGCCTTTGGTGTGGGGACTGAGGTTCAAGCCTGACCTCAGTTTTACTTTTTTTTTTCTTTTTTTGGGGGGGAGGGGCTTTGTGCCTTGGAGCAGCCATGGTAGCATGCAACTGGATCTTTGCTTCCTTTCTCCTCGTACTCCATGGGGAAAAGTGCCTTGGAGGGTTGCCTCCCCATGCACACACACACTGAGAATGTCCTTAGAAAACCAACCAGTGGTACTACTACTGTACTGGCAGCCACCCATGCCCACCATGGAATCTCTCCAAACTGGGGTATTAGGCTGTAGTCCAAAGGGCCTTCTTATAGGAGTATACATCAATGGAAAACAAATAACCCTCTAAAGAACATATAACAGAGGTACCTGTTCTCAAAACTTAAATAAATGGAATATTGAAAATTCTGCATCTTTTGTCTTTGTACATTTCCACAGCATGTGTTTATTAATGCATATTCAACATCCATGACCACAATCTGTTTAGGAATGTTTCTATCTTCACTCAGATTTAGTGGTTTGAAAAACTCATTTAACCCCATAAATCTGCAGAATCATCACCCTGATCTGCAGAATCAATACCACAACTTAAGTACAACTTTAAATCTCATGTACAGGACTGAACCCTCAAACGATAGCTATGGCAATGGACAAAATGAAATTAATCCAACCAATAACATATTAACATGTGGATTTGCTGATAGATTTATATCTGTATTTATCTGTCTCACTATTTATACCAACTCAAATGCAGCTGCACCCATGAATAATCAAATTGTCATTAACTGAACTTGTTTCTTCAACGTTTGCTGGAACTATCAAGGTGAATCTTTCAAAGCAATAATTCTCCACATGAATTGGGATTGTTTAATACATATGACATCAGAGATTTTATTGGATTTATGTGCATATAATACCATCCCAATAGACAAGAAACAGAAAGAACTATGCACTTTCCATTAGATCTTCAGTAGGCATAAATTAAAGCATCCAGGAAAATCAATGGAGCTCTGACAACTCATGATCTGCCTCTTACCTCATGGCAGTGAGATAAACTTTGACTGTACAACCAGATTACAGCCTTTAAATTCTCCAGCTAAATGGCAGGGCCTGTTTTTATCCTTAATACAGACAGCAACCTTTTAAAATAGACCCTAGTTTAATGATCTAGTATTGGGGGGAGGAGTTCATAATATAAAAAAACTTGGGTCCCTGTTGTAATGTCCCCCTTTGGCTGTGGGTTTCCAGGTTAAGGTACTCACTCAGGCACCCATTTTCAGATCCATTCAGCCGAGACAAGGCAGCTCAAAATATCAACGGGAGACAATTTCAACTCTAGTATACAAAAACTGGGAAACAGTGTAAAAACTATATACAAAGGAAACTCACTGTGTGAAAAGGCTTACAAAATTATAAAGAACTAAATATACATTCATAAATCAATTGAATATATTATAACAAAATATGTGACTATTTATTACAATTATCTATCAATTACATTCCATCCACAGTTACAAACTTTATCCGGTATTATAAACAACCAACTACAATTCATAAAAAAAATAAACACTCATTACTCACAAATCAAGGCTTTACAATATTATAATCAACTCATGAACTAACAAATTGCAGCATTAATTCATCAATGTATAACAGTCAACCAATAATATAGAGCAGGGGTTACCAACCCACAGGACATGGATCAGTACCGGTCCGTAGCCTGTTAGCAATTGGGCCACCACTCCCTGCCACCACCCCCTGCCCTTCACAGTGCCACAACGTGGTGCCACACTCCATCACCCCCGCTCCACATGTCAAGGCTCAGCTCCCTGCCACTGCCAGGCCCTGTCCCCTCCCTTCCGTTCCCCAGCACCATACCGTGCTCCCTGCCTCCCCCACCCATGCAATCAGAGGAGGCTTGGAGGCTCAGAGTTGGCCCTACCCGCTTCAACAGGCCCCGGGCTGATTCTAAGTTGTTTGAAGAGCAGGCTGCGGAAGGACGAGTTTCGCCCCTCCCTCACTTCTGGAAGTTAAGGGGGGGAGAAGCCTCCTTCAGCACGCTATTCAAATAGAATCAGCCCAGGCCCTGCCAAAGTGGGTAAAACCGAGCCCCATTGCCCACCCCCCCCCCAGTGCAATCAGAGAGGCGCCGCAACGAGGCTCGGGACACTTCGGCAGGGCCCGGGTTGATTCTAAGTTATTTGAATAGCATGCTGAAGGAGGCTTCTCCCACCCTCATTTCCTTCAGCTTGCTCTTCAAACAACTTAGAATCAGCCCAGGCCCTATCGAAGCAGGCAGGGCCAACTCCAAACCTCTGAGCCTCCTCTGATTGCACTGGTGCGGGGGGGGGGGGCGGAGCACAGCACAGCGCTGGGGAAGGAAAGGGAGGGGATGGGCCCTGGCAGTGGCAAGGAGCTGAGCCTCGTCGTGTGGGGGGGGGGGGGTGACAAAGCATGGCACCACATTGTGACACTGCGAAGGGCAGGTGGGGAGTGCAGCATGGCATAGCGCTGGGGAAGGGAAGGGAGGGGGCAGGCCATGGTGGCAGTGGCAAAACTGCTCCCTGGTGCCAAAAGGTTTGGGGACCACTAATATAGA
Organism: Heteronotia binoei; assembly: GCF_032191835.1. Taxonomy (NCBI): domain Eukaryota; kingdom Metazoa; phylum Chordata; class Lepidosauria; order Squamata; family Gekkonidae; genus Heteronotia; species Heteronotia binoei. Next base: position 72,513,348 of record NC_083229.1, on the reverse strand, counting down.
GAATTTCATAAACATTTTTGCCCACCATATAAGGCTTCCAATACTGCTGTACAGATCAGCAGTCATGTAACTCAATCTTAGCAAGCTCATCTATGGGAAAAGGCACCCTATGTTTCCCATTTCAGTTGAAACCTTTATCACAGGCCAAAGAAATCTTCAAAAGTCAAAAACTCCAGACTGGAACACAAGTTGGCACAAACTCTACAAAAGTCCAAAACTCCAAACCAAAACACAAGTTGGCACAAAAGCTCACACAATGTTCACAAGACATATTGGAATGGCAATGATATGAAGACTGAAGGACTGTGTCTTATGGAGAATTATTAATGCCGCGATACATCCTGTGAAAATTGTGTGAACTTTTCTGCCAACTTGTGTGTCTCTCTTTCCATGGCTGAGGCATGTATGAAGGAGAAGCTGACAGTAACGCAACATGGCCTTAGAGCAACAATGAACACTGCAGGGTTAACCCTACAGGCTCCTGAGAAACTCCACCACCAAACCACCATAGTGCAATCATACCAAGTCAGGCACCACTTCCCCCACACAGCAAAACTGGGATACCATCTTGGATTCTGCAGTACCCGAGTGCTAGCCAGACAATGGGGAATGGGAAGCAGATGTTACTGTCTGATCGTGCACTTTAAATCCAGAAGGGAACAGCAGTGACATCAGATCAAACTGCTTGTCTGACCACAACCCAAGTTTTCCCTGACTGCCTTTCTTGCAAGACTGAGCTGGAGGGATCAGTTCTGTGTTGTCAGAACTAGATGATCTAATCATCTCTATGGTCCTGTAATGCAGCAGCTGCTCAGCAGCTTGTTGTAAACAGGTTCATTGTCTCAGCGCTGTTCCCAGCGGACAGCTTTTTCTCCAAACTACTGCTACAACAAACTCTTAATTGGCACCTATGATTGCAGTCTCAAGAGCCCCCAAAGGGCAGTTCATTAGGTCCATCAGCTCAGTATCTAGCACAATTGAAGCTGCAGGCAGACAAGGAACCTAAGTGACATTTTGTGTATTTTATACAGCTTTGATTTTGGATGTCAACAGGGTCTGCTTTTGCCACTGATACAACAGGGAGCAATTGCTGCCCTTCAAAACTAGATGCAAGAAAAAGACTATGATGGCAATGACTGCTAAACCACAATACATTCTGGGTATATTCTTAATGAGCACATCATGAAAAAGTCTGTATATATCAGGGATGTTGCTACTTAATCTTCAGGACATGAATTTCAGAGTATGGATATAACAGAATACTTTCCCCAAATAAAGAGTTAGGTAACCCCAGCACTCCTGTGGTTAGAAGAAAGGGACATAATCATAAAGAAGGACATACAAGCCATTTATTTGACAAGTCTGGAAAAACATACTTCATACATCTACATCATAAATGTTTGTTGCACTTTTTATCATTTAATAGCCCTATATTATCTTAATAATTTGGCTTGGTAAGGATGTTTAGGATTTTCTTATTCATCTCTGTCATATTCACAGAATAGAGCCAGCAGGGTTCCCAGTCCTAGGCTCTCACTGGAAGGTGGGAAAGAGCTTTCCAGGAGTGGGGGGTGGGATAATGTCACTGATGTGATGACATGACATGGAAGTGACATCACCATATTGGGGAAATCGTGTGATGCTGCTCTTATATTTTGGCTGGAAATGCAGGATGAAGCTCTCTTCCCTTCCCCCCAGGGCTGTTGTGTAGCAGTAGACCAAGTAGGTGGCCAACTAGGGCACCACCTGGCCTACAGGGGTGCCACAGTGTACACCTTACCCCTGCCACTCTTGCCTTCCTGGGTCACTGCAGACCTAGGAAGGCAAGAGTGGCAGAGGCAGCACATCAACGTGTGCTCTCATCTGAGCCTGCCTTCTCTTGCGCACGTGCCACCCCACTGCTCTTGCCTTCCTAGGTCTGTGCAGACCCAGGAAGGCAAGAGCAGTGAGGCAGTCCATCAGCATGTGCTCTCCTCCAAGCCCATCTTCCCTTGCAAGGGAAGGCGGGCTCCAAGAAGAGCATGGACTGCCCCGCTGTTCTCACCTTCTTGGGTCTGTGCAGTGTGGTGGTGTGTGCATTCCATGGAGCCCACCTTTGGCAGGCTCCTCGGCATGCACAGGCCACCGCCCCACTCTGCCCTCACCTTCCTAGGTCTGCTCGGGTGGGGGTGGGGGCAGGGCCAGGAACTCTGGTGCTGACCCTGCTTCCCCTTCCATGCCTCCCAGGCTGCCTGAGAGGTGCTGGGTGGCTGGGGTTCCTCCTGCTTTTTCAGCCTTAGTGATGATAGGGGTGTGTGGCATATGCAAATGAATTATGCTAATGAACTCTAGCATCTCTTTCTACTAAATGACCCCTGGATGGATGGATGGATGGATGGATGGATGGATGGATGGATGGATGGATGGATGGACAAATAGATGATCGATAGATAGACAGACAGACAGACAGATTAAACCTTCCTAGATTAGATATGATTTCATTTTTATCCTGTTATGCCCATCTACCTCCAGTGCAAAGCAAATTCTCTTTTCTTGGCTGTTGTCTCTAACTAGCTTCTCTTTGTAACATCATCCCACTTCCAACTTCCTGTTGTTTCTTGCTTGTAACTTTAAGTATAAATATAATTTTATGGATATTCCCTCGATGCATCTGATTCAGTGAGCTCTGACTCATGAAATATTATGTTGAAATAAATTGTCAGTCTTTAAAGTAGCACTGAGCTTCAGTTTGAGTTTAACCTGCAAACAATCATTGAAAGTCCTTCACTGATCTGAATGAAATGTGGATCAGGCTTCAATATTATCCTTAAAATGGATCTTTCTTGCAAAAGTATGCAAATAGCTCACAGTTATATTGTCCTCTGGTGTGTTCTATTTAGAAATATCCAAATTACAACTGCATATGCTAGACTGGAATAGAGCTACACTCCAGAATTGTTCACTCAAAGAAGAATGTCACTTAAAGTTCCTAGACTGAAAAGCCCATCATAATTATAGAATTATAGAGTTGGAAGAGACCTCCAGGATAAGGTTGCCAGGTCTGTGTTAGAAAATACCTGGAGACTTTGGGGGTGGATCTGGGAAAGGGTGGGTTTTGGGGAGGGGAGGGGAGGGGAGGGGCCTCAGCATAGTACAATGCCATAGAGCCCACCCTTCAAAGCAGCCATATTCTCCAGGGAAGCTGATCTCTGCCAGCTGGAGATCAGTTGTAAAAGCAGGAGATCTCCAAGGCCTACCTGGGGGCTGCCAACCCTACTCAAGAATCATCTAGTCCAACCCCCTGCATAATGCAGGAAACTCAAAATACCTCCCCCCAAACCCTCCCAGTGGCACCTACTCCACACACAGAAAATGACAAAACAAAAAACAGGATTCCTGGCAAAACTGGCCTGGAGAAAAATTGCTACCTGTCCAAAATGGCAATCAGCATTTCTTTGGACATGTAAGAAAGGGCCATGAGAACTATGCACTGATGCAACCCTTCCTGCTCTCCTTCTCACGATCTGCTTAAGTTCACAGAATCAGCATTGCTATCAGATGGCCATCTAGCCTCTGTTTTAAAACCTCCAAAGAAGGAGAGCCCACCACCTCCTAAGGAAGCCTCCAAGTTCTTGGAAGCCACCACCTCCAAGTTCTTCCTAATGTTTAGTTGAGAACTTTTTTTATTTAATTTCAACTATTGGTTCTGGTCCAACCTTCCAAGACATCATCCTATCATGTATCCTGAACTCAAAACAACATCAAGAGCACCAGTATTTTATTCTGTATTTTCTGAACAGGGTAAAAATATAGTATCTTTCAATGAAGCACATCTGCCATCCAAAAATACTTCAAGCATTGGACAGGTAACATTAACCAGGTGGTGTTTATAATGACAAAGAAAGCAGCAGCTTTATTTTCCCTCTCTACAATTTCAAAGAAAGAAAAGAAACCTTTTTTCAATAAACAATGATAAAAGATCTTTGCTGACCACAGGCTTAAAATTATACCACATTGGTTTAGTTTCACAGAAAGCTCCTTTTAAGAAAATGGTGTAGATATTTATTCAAACCAAAACTGATTGAGGAAAAAAAGGCTGGTGATATATGTCTCAAACATTTTTGTATGGAGAATCAGTTAACATACGTGCTATAATTATTAGAATATATAATTTAGTTTCTCAATGTGTATGTTTGCTAACATAGTCTAATACGGTTCCATTTGGCTAAGTGCACAGATGATAATGGAACATAAGAAAAAGATCCAACTCTGTCTAACAAATGTGATACAAAAATGTACAAGAAAGGGTTCCATGTGGCTGCTTTATCACATTTATTTAAAACAATTATTATCCACCTTTCTTCCATATGGAGCTCAAGGAAGCTTACAGCATAGAATACACATACACATAAAATACATTGAAAGCATAAAAACCAAGATTCAAAATCACAATTCTGGATTGCTAATAAACTTAAATATACACAGTCCTAAACATAACCATTTGCCATTACAGTTCATTTCTGATTTTTGCTGTTGTCTCCTCAACTGATCTTGTTATACAATGCATAACAGCAGAATTTTACATTTTCCCTGTGTTAGCCTACAGGCAACCTCCAGTAGAGGGAGTTGACTTGTGCTATTGAAATTCACTGAAGAAGCTATACTGTGATGATGATGTAGAAGTAAGTAAGGGAAAAGGGGAGGGAGTGTAGTGCTCTCATGAATGCTATTTAATATACCACCAGGGTATAAAATCGTGTCAGGAAAACAGTCTATACAGTTTGTTTACTCTAAAAACCCTATGCACATTTGTCTGGAAGTAAGCCAGTATGGGTTGGGTTGTCATCAATATGCTGATGACACCCAGCTCTGTTGATGGATGACCACTGGACTCCACCCCAGAATCTGGGCCGAGTTCTGGAGACCATGGCTGGATGATTGCAACAGTTGGCTGAAATTTAATCCATCAAAGACATAGGTCCTGTGTCTGAGCTGGGGCAGGGTTGGTTTGGGAATTGGGCAGTGCCAGGGATTAGGAGCCTTAGGGTGAGCCTGGATGCCTTGCTTTCTATGGAGGCCCAGGTCACTACAGTAGCCAGGTCTGCCTTTTACCACTTACAGCAGGTTAGGCAGCTGGCCCCCTCTGCCCAGGATCTTGCCACTGTGACCCATGTAACAGTCCCTTCCTGGATTACTGTAACTTGCTCCATACGGACTTAAACTTGAATCTTACACAGAAACTCCAGCTAGTACAGAATGCAGCAGCACATCTGCTAACTACAGAACCTATGTAGGCACATGTGCAGCCAGCGCTCTACCACCTTCACTGGCTACCAACTGAGTACTGGATCCTGTTCGAGGTGATGGTATTGATCTTTAAAGCCCTGAGCAGCCTGGAACTGGAATATCTAAGGGACTATCTGTCCCCATACACCCCCAAAGAGCCTTGCACTCTAGTGACCAACATCTACTGGTTATCCCTGGCCCAGTGGAAGTCCACTTAGACTCAACCAAGGCCAGGGCTCCAACCCTGACTCCAACCTAACTGTCCTGGTTCCAGCCTGGTGGAACAAACTCCCACCTGAGATCAGAGTCCTGCAGAACTTGTTGCAGTTCTGCAGCGCCTGTAAAACTGAGCTGTTCCACCAGACTTTGGGTTGAGGTGGTGAACAATTAACCTCTGGCCTCCCTGCTCAAACAGCCCTATTGCCTGCCCATAGGAGCCTCTGTACTTAAGATCAGCTCCATATGATTCATCATTTCTCTAGCTGTGCTTGCCATCTTGAAATTTTTAACCTTTTAATTTTGTTAATTTATGTATGTCGTTCTTATTTATTTATTTTATTTCATTCGATTTATATCCCGCCCTGCCCTACCCCACCGAAGCGGGCTCAGGGCAGCTTACAACATAAAACTCTAACAATAAATCAGCTTAAAATACATTAATAGTTAATACAATAAATACATAAAAACACATTTATCAATATACCATGCTACATCTTCCCTAAGTCAGTTCTTCAAGTATTCCAATGTTCAAATATGCTGATGTTCATGAATTCAGATAATCAGGTATCGGTCAGTTATATGCCAGCCGGAAGAGGGTTGTTTTACAGGCCCTGCGGAACTGTCCAAGATTCCGCAGGGCCCTCACCTCCTCCGGAAGCTGGTTCCACCAACAGGGAGCTGCAATCAAAAAGGCCCTGTCCCTAGTTATTTTCAGACGGGCCTCCTTTGGCCCAGGGATTGTAAGGAGGTTCTGAGACCCCGATCTCAGCACTCTCTGGGGAACATGTGGGGAGAGACATTATATATTACCCTGATTGTTTTTAATCTTGATTTGTTGTTACTCACCCTGAGTCCACTTATGGGGAGGGTGGCTTTAAAATTGAAAATATAATAAATAAAGTATTCAACAGGGATTACTCTCAAATAAGTGGGCATAGCATTGCAGAATAAGCTTGATTCATAGTTAGGGAGCAATTTTTTGGTGACTTCTTCCCATTTCATTCTGATAACATTTTGATCCAGAAACCAGGACAGGGTTGATAACACAATTTTTTTTTTTTATCACTCACTGATCACACTTTGGTGATCATGAGTGTTTGGACGAGTCATCAAGCTGAGCTCTGTAATAGCAAGGATTAGAGATAGTGGAAGATAGCAGCATGCTCTCTAAGAGAGAAAGATAATTGCTCTGCATGGGAAGGACACTGCAAATCTTTGTCCGGGGCCCCACAAATATTTTGAGCCAGCATTGCTACTTCTGATTTGCTCCTGAGCACAGGCCTGTCCCCATTGCATTTGTGGATGTTTACTCAAGAGTGCATATTGTTGTCATAAGGGTGGCACACTGAAGCAGGAAGCAATGTATCAGAGGCAAACCTACAGTTAACAAGGCAGTAGAAAAATGAAACAAGACATCAATATATAGCCAGCGTTACAGGAATCTGATTATGAGCCCTGAAATATTTGTCTCTGAGCCATTCATGGAACACAAAGAGTAATCAGCTGTTGTATGTCCTAGTCTTTTACTACTGTCATACATTTTTATCTTTCTGTTCTTCCAGGGAGCTCAGAACAGTGTACATAATTCTCTCTTCCCCAATCATCACAACTAACATTTGAGGTATCTTAGACTGATGGACAGTGATTGGTTCCAAGTCATCCGATGAGCTTCATAGCAGAGTGAAGCTTTAAACCTAGGTCTCCCATATCCTATTTTGGCACTCTGCAGACCACTCGGCCCACAAGTACCTAATCAAACTGCAGATTCTTCTCAGTCTCAGATTATAATGGAAACAACCATTTAAGTACCTTATGGCATGCAGTTGTTCTCCCATATCAGGACACTTCACCACCCAAACATCCCTCAACAGCCTACAAAGTATTAAAACTACTAAGGTGTATTTGGTTTGTTGGTTGAAGCAGACATGCTTGAAGTTAAATTCATCTAGACAAAGATCATCTCGCTGGGAAGGTCTGGACCTTTTTTGGCGGGGGGCTTCAACTCCTGGCTCCTGGTGAAGTTCAACTTTCATTAGTGGACTCTGTTAAGAGCTTGGGGGTCTGACTTGACTCCTCCTTGTCCTTGGACAAACAGATGTCAGCAGTGCCAAGGAAAGCATTTTTCTATTTGTGCCAGGCTTACTGACTGTCTCCATATCTGTCCCATTCTGACCTGGCCATGGTGATTCATGTCACAGATACCTCCTGCCTATACTGCAGTGAACTCTATGTAGGGCTGCCCTTGGAGGTGCTCCAGAAACTAAAGACAGTCCAGAATGTGGCAATATTTCTGACAGGTTTTCCTTGGAGACATTATATCTATCCTGTCTTGAAACAGCTGCGCTGGTTGCTGATTGAGTTCCAAAATGAATTCAAGGTTCTGGTGATTTCCTTTAAAGCCCTAAATGCTCTGAGACCTTCATATCTGGCAGACCACCTCTTTCAACATGTTCACCGCCAAAATTTGTGTTCTTCAACTCACAGCCTGCTTGTGGTGTCTGGGAAAATTGTCTGACATCCACCAGGATGAGGGCCTTTTTTTTGGTGGCCCCATCCTGGTGGAACCAGCTGCCAGATGGTAGAAGAAGAAGAAGAAGAAGAAGATATTGGATTTATATCCCGCCCTCCACTCCGAAGAGTCTCAGAGCGGCTCACAATCTCCTTTACCTTCCTCCCCCACAACAGACACCCTGTGAGGTGGGTGGGGCTGGAGAGGGCTCTCACAGCAGCTGCCCTTTCAAGGACAACCTCTGCCAGAGCTATGGCTGACCCAAGGCCATGCTAGCAGGTGCAAGTGGAGGAGTGGGGAATCAAACCCGGTTCTCCCAGATAAGAGTCCGCACACTTAACCACTACACCAAACTGGTACGCAGGCCCTGTGAAATTTATCTAGGTTTTGCAGAGTCTGCAAAACAGAGATCTTCCATTTGGCTTTTAGTTAGTTGGTTTGGTTTATGTGGACTGCCTTTTAGTTTTATTTGTATTGTGTTCTTAGATTTGTTAATGTTTTAACCACTGTTAGCCACCTTGAGACCACCTGGTAGCAAGAGGTCGCATATAAATAAATAAATAGACTATAAATATCTTTCCTATGCATAAATCTACACACAGTATATCATCAATTATTACAGTCAGATATATTTGACTAGTAGATAATGTTCTGCAATTTGAAATCCAGTCAGGTTCCTGGGAACTGAAGATGCATCATCACAGAATTCTTTGATGACGATGATGAAGACGACTATGGTGGTGGTGGTGGTGACGAATTGTCACAGTCAGTTATTTGACTGATAGGTAGAGTTCTGCTATTCAAGATCTGGCCAAGTTCTTGGGAACTGCAGATATGTCATTGCAGGATTCTTTTATTATTATTATTCTTAGATACAGTCAGATATTTGAGTAATAGATGGTCTGCAATTCAAGATCTAGCCATGCTCTTGGGAATTCCAGAGGTATCTTCATAGGATTCTTGCTCTTTCAAGTGACACTGTCTTTTGGACCTGAGCTGGTGACATTTGTTCAGTACCCAGAATATTCAAGTGTTTCTTGAGATTCCTGGGTTTGCAGTGTCAATGATCCAAACTTTATTTCTAATTTTTAAAAAAAAAAAAAAACTGTCGTCGTCATCCTCATTATCATGTTATTTATCACCCACCTTTCTGGCTGAAGCCCAAGTTAAAGCCAGAACTAAGGGGAAAACTTTAAAAAAGGCTTCCTCAGGTGACCACTTTTACATATTACTCAAATTGAGCCAAATCAAATCAGCATTCTTAATAGTCCCACTTTGCCTCTAATCCCAGAGCTGCCAGATTAAGTGCATTCTGCTTGGGTGTTCACAAAGCTGAACCTGTAAGAGACTTATAATTTCATCTGAGAGCAAGAAGAAAAATATGTAGAATATAATTTCCCATACCATACAGAGTTGGAATTTTTAATCATGCCATTTGACTTGTCCAACAAACTCAATATTTCATCACTATACCCTTTGTGACCTCAATCAATATGTTGTTATATTGATATTTTCTGATGCTCACCCAGTATGCTAATAATATCTATACCCAGGAAGTACTAGGTTGTACTTGGAAGGGAGACCTCCAAAGAAAACTCTGCAGAGGAAGGCAATGGCAAACCACCTCTGCTTCTCACTTGTCCCCTTCTGAGGTCACCTTATACACATATCCGCAACATGCCTTTAATAACTCAGAAAACATTTCACTTCTGCCCTTATTCTAATTCACCGTGATCCAAAACAACCCTTCAAAGTAGACACTAACCCCAATATGATTACTCCCTTGGAGCCATACCACCACAGCAAATGGAGAAGTACCAAGAATTACACACATATGCCTCCACTTCACAGAAGTTGCTACCTGGGGGGAAAAAACCCTGCAGACTAGAAGCTAGTAGCAATTCCAGAAATGTATGACACATGCATATTAGGTCACACACCCCTGACATAGCCAATCTTCAAAGAGCTTACATAGCTCTTAGTACAGGGCCTACTGTAAATTCCAGGAGGATTGGCTACATCAGGGGGGCATGGCCTAATATGAAAAGGAGTTCCTACTACAAGAAAAGCCCTGCCTGGAAGGAGTTAAGCACCCAGTGTTAGTCCTGACAGCTTGAGGGAATATAGACTATCTGTGATCAAACCAGCCTCTTACCCACTTAATTTTCTGAATTCTTTTCTTCTCTAGATGGATAATCAGAGAGCATATTGTTCTGGTAATCATAATGGAAATGTGGATTCATCATCTGCAATGGTGAGTTGTTCTATGTATCTCCTGTTCCACCTGAACAACTATCTGAGGGGATCTTGAAACCCCACTTGTGAAATTTTATCCCTAGACTACTTGATGGCCATTGATAAGAATCAGATTTCCTCCCCCAACTAATCACAGTTATTCACAGATTAAGTTATTAAAGGCATGTTGTGGACATATGTGTAAGGTGACCCCAGAAAGGGGCTTTCAAGACAAGTGAGAAGCAGAGGTGGTTTGCCATTGGTTGGCTCTAGACCCCAGAAGGACCTCTGTAACCAGGAGTATGAAGGATGCATCAGGATGAGGGCTCAGCAAATATATCAACCAGGGAAAAAATGGGGAATTTTACTTATTTGTTTTATTGCATTTATATCCCGCCCTCCCCTACCAGGCTCAGGATGTAAAGTAGAAGGGCAGTGGGGGAATAAAATAACTCATACACATGCATTTAGTTTAGTTTTTCTGTGGATGTTCACAATCAATGTACTTAACGTCACTGTTGTCTTTGCCAAAAGTTACCCTGGGGTTAGTGCCAGGATCCTACGGGCTTAAATGGAGAGCCTATGGATCTGACTCTCACTTTCTGCTATCATTGTTCCCCACAGCTAAAGACTGGAAGGAGGAATTGCAGGCGGTCTACTCACATAACTCATTCCCTTCTGGCCTGGGAAGTCAGTTAATATAGGAGGCCAATGGAATGTACAAATATAAAGCCTGCTCCTTCCTCAGTCTATCCTACAGGGGGAGTCAGGAAGTGTAGGACACATGGTGTCATTTTCTTGAAGAGGCTAAGCTCTCAATGTTACTCCTGACAGCCTGTAGGAATATAGACTGGTTCTATAATTATACACTAGATTATTGACCACCCTGCCTTCTGTAGCCTAGCTTTGGCTTGCTCTTATCTCAGTTACCCACCTGTCCCTGAGCCTGAATACATGACATATTTAAGTTTACACTTATTTCACATTTTCCCCTTAAAATCAGAACACTTGCTCTTGGGAAGTCTGATCTTCCTGTACAAGCCTAACTGACAAGGATGAGGCCTATATCAAAAGCACATTAATCCATGCTTGTTAAGAGGTGGTTGTGGTGATGACATGAAGGCTGAGATTCTGAATCACCAGATGGGTGGCTCAAACAAACAAACAAAACGACTTAGTCACTGTACTAACATGATGAATCTGATTTAAGAAATGGCTGGCATATTGCTCAGGGTCACCTTTTACTGCTAAGCTTTTGTACAGTGCAGTTTTCCTATAATGGCGTGATAGATATGGAATGAAGACAGACATCAGCAGTTTCCTTTTATGACAATCTTGCATTTTGTAGCGCCACCAAATAAAAGGGTTGCGAATCTGTGTCCAGAACATGTTTGAGCCAGAACATATTTAGGTTTCAATATATGAAGTAATGAAAAGCAAATGTGAATTGCCATTCCCTCAGTTTTCATGAACCAAATGTCTCTCACGCATCTTGGATGGGTGGGGAATGATTTTCAGGTTTTATTGTATAAAACCAGACTTGAACCCCGGTAGTGTTTACCCAGGCTCATTCTGTGCTCATATGTACATCAGTGCCCATATGTGTCACTTCACTTTGTGTGTGGTTTCTATATCTGGATCAATATAAGCATTTATTACAAGTGTATCAGAACTGCAATATGATTGATGCATTCTTAGTGTATACTTGATCCATCTTATGTTGATCTGTATCAGCATAACCACCTGGATCTACATCTATCTATATCACATTCTCTGTGTGCACTGGCTGTATAGCATTGCCCTGTATGAAATAGTATATTTGATGATACATCTGTTCCCTTTGTTAGCACTCATCCAGCATGTGGATGTGGATTCAACTGGCATTCTTTCTCACAGTCTCTTTATGCATATTTTTGCATTTACCAATATCAGTCCAGGTGACCAGGCATCTGTATCAATGGCAATCAATCAACACAGCTTGGTTTTCTGTGTATTTCACATCTCTATGTATGTGTGCAATTGTCCTTCCATCACAGTTCCTTGGGGTGACCAACACTGGACTATGTGTGGATTGTTTCATACTTTACACTTTTGAACATTAATGTAAGAATTGCCTTTCTAGATCAGTCCAAAGTCCATCCAGCTGGGTATCTTGTCCCAACAGTGACCAGCCAGATGCCTAGCTCCCAAGCAGCACCTAAAGACAACCACCACCCCGGTTGTTTGACTGCTGCCCTGTATCTGGTCCTCAAAGGCACACAAAGTCTGTGAACTGAAAAGTTCCATTGAATCATACCATACCATACCAAACCTTTAATGGCATAAAAGATTCAGATAAAAATACACAGAATATAAAAATTTAAACATTGGAGATAAAATCAAAATAAAACCGAGCTTACAGATGCATTCAAACATGGTCAGAATTAAATTTAATCATTGAATCATTGCAGCCAACAGCCAGGACATTTCTTATACGAAAGCACTTGTGAATTGTAAGAAATAGTGAAAACCTCATGAACTCCATGGCATGCCCAAGTGAGTATTTTGTTGTATATATGAACAGTGAAATACACATATGTGGAGTTATCAATTAGGGCAATCAACAAATGGATTTTGTTATGTATGTGGACTCAAGTGAAGACTTTGGGTGTGCCTGCCGGGCTCATTGGAGCCATACAAACAGAGCTTGAGGACTTTGGAACAAAAGGCTGCAGGATCCAAATCTCTGCAGCCCTAGACCAATCACAAGCCCCCACCAGTTTGAATGACCCAATGATGTGCTAGCACGGGAATCCAGAGATGTATATAAGTTGGGCCGGTAGGCCCCCATCCCCAGTCTTGTAATGTAGCCCTATCCTATCTCATGTCTATTAAAGTTATCACTCAATTGGCGACTCCTCCATGCATAGAACCCACTATATTATAATGATAATGAGGATGGGATCCGGATGAGCAAGGCCCAGGACCAATCAGCATCGGCAAATGCACAGAGCTCCAGCGCTACCACGCAACAGGCACCGCCGACCGGCCCGACCATGGCCACCGCGTCCGAATCGCAAAACTCCATTCCAGAGTTCGACATAGCACAGCCCAAGGCCTAGGAAGCCTGGGTCAAAAGACTCAAGTACCACCTCCTGGCGCAATGAATCAAGGATGATGAACCAGAAATCAAAAGGGCCATTCTGCTGAGCAACTGTGGGATCGCAACCCTACAGCTCGCAGAGGGCCTGGTCACACCACGAACGCTCGAAACATCCGCCTTCAATGAGATCATCAAGGCGCTGACCGGCCATTTTGTCCCAAAGCTTACCAGCCTCACCTGGTGGCTACAGTTCCTCGACAGATTCCAGGAACCAAATGAGACGGCCGCTACCTTCCTGGCCCACCTGCGTGACATGGGAAGGAAGGTGGACCATGGCACACAACTGGAAGATGCCCTAATCGTGAAGTTCACTCACAGCCTCCAAGACTCAAAGGCACGCAGAAAAATTGCTACAGAAGATGATCCTACCCTGGTGAAGGCCCTATAGATAGCCGCAGCCCCCGAAGATGCAAGTAAGGAGAAGACCTGCCGTTCGGGCACCAGCGCTCACCAGCTGCAACCAGCCACAGAGTCAGAAGACTCCGACAGAGACGACGCTCTGAAGCTGCACCAGGCAAGTTGACAAAAGCCATGGGCACAGGCAACAGGAACAACCACCCCCAAGACCTGCACTAGCTGCGGGGAGCCGCATGAGTGATGCACCTGCAGGTTCCGGAGCATGACCTGCCACATATGCGGAAAGGCCGGGCACCTGACCCAGGTCTGCCAATTGGTGGTGGAGCGGCAAAGGAAACCTCCACGCCAACAAGATGACCGCCGCCACGAGGTTGCACTCCTGGACAACATCCAGGCACTCTCCACAACGGGGACCCAGGTATGCCAACTGCTCCTTCCATCCCCCGGTAAGTACCACGTGACTGTGTTCATTGATGGCAACCCCTGCAAAGTGGAAGTAGACTCGGGGGCAGGCCAGACGGTCATTTCAGCCCGCACATTTAGGGGGTATGCTCTGGGGAAGAGGCCCAACTACAACTGTCCCCATACATAGTCCGCGATTTTCAAAAGTGGGAGGTTGCAGTCCTGGGAGTGGGCCTGGTCCAGGTTACCTACGGGAGGTTCAAGGGCAAGCTTCCCCTAATCGTAGTGGAGGGGAACCTGAGTAGCCTCCTGGGGCGGGCCTGGTTCGAGGCTCTAAGGATACGAGTAATGGGTATCCATCACGCTCCCATTCAAAGAGACTTCCAAACTGTGTGCAAGGAATTTCCTGCTGTGTTAGATGGAACCCTGGGGACATACACAGGCGTACCAACAGCTGCCTGTGGACGCCACCACAGCAGAGGCGCAAACAATCGTTATGCACCGGGGAGCCTTCAGAGTAAAGCACTTGCAGTTCCAGGTCAGTGTGGCTCCAGGAATCTTTCAGAATCTGATGGACTCCCTTCTTAAAGTTATTCCCGGAGTTCCGGCCATTCTTCGACAATGTGCTGATAGCCGCCGCCACCGAAGAGGAGTTCGCGGGCCGCCTCCGGGCGGCATTGCAGAGGTTCAACGGGGTGGGGTTGAAGGTGAAACAGGAGAAATGTGTTTTGGGAGTACTCTCCATTGACTTATGGTCAGCCCCTTTTCATCCCACCATCAATGGCCAAGCAGAGAGGATGGTGCGGGTGACGGAAGGAAACGCTCCACCGCATCATACATGGAGAGTGGAAAGCCCGCTTAGCCAAGTGCCTCCTGGCACAACATTCCACCCTGAGCACCGTCACTGGCTGCAGCCCAGCCGAGTTGCTCATGGGTCGGCAGCTGACTACCCTGCTTGACCGTATGCACCCAGACCGAGCTCCCGACCTACAAGAGGTGCCAGAAGCAGTCTGGCCGCTCCGGGGGTTTGACACAGGGAACTTAGTGTTTGCTAAAAACTTCAGGGGTGGGCCAGCATGGATACCAGCACAGGTTTCCAGAATATTGGGTGCCATTATGTACGAGGTTACATCCGCGGGGGGTTCACGATAGGGTGATACATTGACCAATTACGGGCATGCAAGGCGCCCGGAGGGGAGGGGGGACAAGAGCGTCACAAATCCGACAGGCACGCCAGATGTCGCATTGTATGAGCCGGAGGAATCAGAAAGACCAGCAGCAACACCTCTGCCGGCACCTGAGACAGCGGGGCAGCCAGAACTACCCCCAGAACAAGAGATTGCGGGGAACCCGGCTCCGCCAGCCAAGATCCCCTCAGCTCCAAGCCCTGCGCTCAGGGCGTCAGAAGGTGCTGCCGTGTCTCCACCCACACCAGTGCTCAGGCAGTCGATACGATAGCATTGCAAGCCCGCGTACCTAAAAGACTATGTCCACTAGGGGTTGCGAACTAAGCGGGGAGGGATGTTATGTATATGAACTCAAGTGAAGACTTTGGGTGTGCCTGCTGGGCTCATTGAAGCCATTCAGACAGAGCTTGAGAACTTGGGAACAAAGGGCTGCAGGATCCAAATCTCTGCAGCCCTAGACCAATCACAAGCCCCCACTGGTTTGAATGAACCAATGATGTGCTAGCATGGGAATCCAGAGATGTACGATATATAAATTGGGCCGGTAGGCCCCATCTCCAGTCTTGTAATGTAGCCCTATCCTACATCATGTCTATTAAAGAGCTTATCATCACTCAACTGGCGACTCCTCCATGCATAGAACCAACTATATTATAGATTTTATGCTTTCTTTTTCCTGTATAGAAGCGCTTTTCATGCAGAAAAAAGGACCAAGCGTGAAGCTGCCTTGACACTGGGGGCAGCGCTACCAACCCCCTGCCCAGCATCAGTTCAGTTCTCTGTGTCTGCCTGTCAACACCACCAACTCGCTCTTTCAGGCTGGGGTTGGGGCGGAGCGGCGTGCTGGCCTGGGGTGCGTGTGTGTTTTGGGAGGGCGCGTGGGAGTGTTTCCTGTCAGCCAGCGCGTCTCTTCCCTGTGGCGACTTGGCTGAGGCTGCTCGCTGCCCATACAGGTGCTGCTCAGCTGGCTCCTGCTGCTCGCAGATCCAGTCTCCATGGGAACTCGCGTGCGGGGGAGGGGGGCGTTTTCTGCCTTCTGCTGCTGCCGGGCCTGCCCCAGCTCCGCGCGCGCTCTCCTCGCTCCCTTCCTCTCCCCCCCCCCCACCACCCGCCTCCACCAATCCGGAGAGGAGCCTCGGAGCCCAGCTAAGTGTGTCCTGGAGGTATTTCAGGGTTACTATAGGAACGGGGCGGGAAGGGAGGGGGAAGAGTGAAGACGAGGGGGAGAAAGCGGCTCTTCTTCCCTCCACCCCCAGCCAGCATCCCACCCTTACACCATGCCCTGACTCAAGTGCCAGTCCGGGCCCGGGATCAATTCACGCAGCTGCAGAGCCAGGGAGGGGACGGGGCTGCCCCACGCCCAGCGCGTCCTCCTCCTGCCAGAGAGCCTCTGCAGTCGCCGTCCGGGAGAGCGGCCCGTCCCGACAGGACTTGATTTTAACCTTGCCACGCGAGGCGGGGGCGGGGAGACGGATTAGGAGCGTCTGTTCGCTGCCCTCCCTGCCTCCCCGCCCGCGCTGGGCGCTTCTGTTCGCCAGGCGAGAAAGAGGAGAGGGACGCTACAGTTGGGAGGCAAAAGCCTGGCAAATCACCCTTTCAGACATTTCAGAAGAGCTGTGCTCGGCGTTTACAAATGAGCTCCTTTAGGGTGGCCGGGGATGGGGTGCAGGGAACAGGGGATAAGCCGGGGTGACAAACAAAGGGCGTGGGGGCGCAGCGTTTGTGGAAGGGATGCACACTTGCGGTAGACTGAGCATGGCTTTTCCTCCCTGGGGGAGGGGCAGACAATGGCATCAAGCAGGCACACACCTGCCCCCCTGGCAGCGACACCTTCTACTTTCAGAGTTAGTATAATTCACACCCTTTCAGCCTGATACTATGCACGTCTATTTTCATTCCCACTGAGTTCAGTGGGACTTCTTCCCAAACAAGGGTGCACAGGAGCACTGCTGTAGTATAAAAACACCCATTCTCCTTAGCACTTTTGTATGTTATAGCCAGACACACACACACACAACCCAGAAAGCCTGGTTTCATTCTCATTCACTCCACTGTGCATTTTCTGTACTAGAGATCATTCAGCTGTGAGTACCATCACTGTCATCTTTCTTTCTTTGTCTTGCCAAGACCCTTGTGAGGTTTATAGAAGGTCAGGATGGCCTAAGGAAACTCCTAGAGCAGCCAAGTGTGGCATATGGCCCCCTTCTAAGCTGCCAGCAATAAGCTCTTTGATTCATCCTGTTGTGACTCTCCCAGGGTGTATACTGAGTTTGGGGTGTGTGAGATATGCTTCTGTATTATAATTTTGAATGGTGAAGTCAGAGCAGATGAGATGTAAGGGACAGGGAGGGAAATGTTTGATTTTGTTTGACTTTTGATGTTTTTGTTTTTGCAATACAATCAAATTGGAATTACATGTCCAACAAAGGATCTGAATGATAGTCATACAAAGCCCTATAGGGGTTATTTACTAGACCATATGGCTTGTAGAAGGGAGGGAGGGAAAGAAATGTTTACTAGTTGCTGAACCAATAGCAGGCAGATTTCTCCATCCATGATCACTTTCTCAAAGTAAAGTGCATGTCACATATTTTATCCCTTAGAAAGTATTTCGATTTCTTGAAGTTATTTATTTATTTGATTTATATCCCGCCCTCCCCACCGAAGCAGGCTCAGGGCGACTCACAGTATAAAAGTAAGCATAACAGTATAAAAGGTTATGGTACATATAAATATGATTGCCAAAACTGTATAATACAAATATTATCCAGAACACTTTATTTTAAAATTTTGCTTAACTGGGATGATCCTCAGCTTCTGTTAATGTGTATTCAGACTGTATATTCACTAGAGGAACGCATAGTGTTCTGAAAAATCAGGGTTGCTAAACATGAGCCAGAAAGTCAAATCAAGGTTCCCTCCATTTTCTTCCAACCTTTTGCAACTCCATCACACCTTTGCTAAAGTGGACCCACTGCTTTTGGCCTGGTCTCACCCTTATTGTTGTGGGAATGTAACAATAAGATCTGGGAAAAGAACCAAGCCAAGGAGTTTTCCTGGAGGAGATGGAGGAAGATATCACAAAAATGGAGGTTCCCTTCCCTTTTTCGTTTTTAGTAACAAATTCCTACTTGGAGATGCTTGCATGAGTCCCAGACAAATTAGTTTCAGAGAGTAGCCATGTTGTAGAATTGTACATTTATGTCCTTTACAAGCATTCTTTACACCCCACCCTCATTCACACACATGCTTTCTGACTGGGATATAAAGACTCAGAGATCTCCATTCCTTCTTGTGTCCAAGGGAGCTTTCTCTCTTGAAAACTTATAACCTGAAAATCTTGTTGGTCTCTAAGGTGCTACTGGACTTGAATCTAACTAACTTAGAAAATCATAGAGTTGGAAGGGACCTCCAGGGTCATCTAGTCCAACCCCCTGCACAATGCAGGAAGCCCACAAATACCACAAAAACCCACAAGAAAGTGTTTCAAGGAGCATTTCCTAAAGGAAAATTGAGGATGAGGTATCTTTCCTATTTACTGCATTGTGCCTCATTAATCCAGACAGAGCATTAATGGTATCAGTGCAAGTGGTATAAACTAACGATTGTTGCACCAAAAACAAACTCGTATTTGTACCTATTTGGGGCTAATATTGTTTTCCTCACTTTCATTACCACTAAAGCAGAGCATACAAATTGGAGCTTCCATCTTGATGCAGTTTAATGGAATATGCTTGATAAGGTTGCCAATTTCCAGGAAGGGCTTGGAGATCTTCCAGAATTATAACAGATTGGACACTACAGAGATTAGTTCCTCTGAAGCAAATGGCTGTTTTGGAGGGTGAGCTTTGTGGCATTGTACCCTGCTGAGGCCCCTCCCCAAACTATGTCATACCAGGGTCCACCCTAAAATCTGCAAGAATTTCCCAAGCTAGAGCTGGACAACTCTGTTGCTTGACTTTGCATGTGTATTTGCATATATATATTGCTAACACATGAAAGAGACTCCTTATATTCCTTTCAGATGTTTGCTTCTTTGCATATGCATGTGTATTCTTATCTATTATTTTTTAAATCATCTGTGGTAGTAGACATCATATATTGTGAACACTTGTATCTGCCCTTTGCTCTCTTTTTGTCAAATAGTCCTGATACACTAGTTTTCTGCCTGCTTTAATCATTAAGATGTGAACTATTTGCAAAGAACAGTAGAATAGCTATGTTTCAATTAAACCAGTTCAACAAAAGATGACTAGTGGATGGAGTACCTGTTGGATGCAGACCAAAATCAGCTACCAAGAGTTCCTGTTAGAACTTTAATTCTGTTGGACGTGTAATTATTTTTTACGTACAAAATCAGTTCATGTACTGGAGGTATAACATATCTTGTTAACACTGGGAACTTTGACAATGAAGGATTGTAGTGGTATGATAGGTTCTAGTGTCTTAACAAAGAGACCTGATGTTTCTGTTCCCTGTTCTTTCTTTCTTGAAACCACACCTTCTGATGTGTTAAAAAAAACTTTAACAATATAAGAGCCTTGCTGTGTCAGCCAGGTAGTGCATATATCTAACATTTTGTTTTACACAGTAGCTAACCAATTGCCCTGGACAGCCAGTAAACAGAGCACAGAGGTCAAGGTCCTAACCTGATGCTGCCTTTCAGCTCTGGTATTTAGAGGTATACTGCCTCTGTTTATGGAGGCACCTTTCGTCAATCCTCCATGATTCTTTCTAATCCCTTTCTAAAGCCGTTGATGCTTATGACCATGGCTACATATACTAGAGTCAATTCCACAATTCAATTATTGATTGAATAAAGAACTACTTCCTTTTGTCTGTCCTCAGTCTGTTGCCCATCAATAGGATTGCCAACATTGTGTTGGGAAATTCCTGGAGATTTGATGGTGGGCCCTGAGGAGGGAGCTCGGAAGACATGGGATGTCATACAGTCCAGCCTCCAAAGCAGCCATTTTCTCCAAGGGAATTGTATAGTTTGGAGATTAGTTGTAATTCCAGGAGAACTCCAGCCACAACTTGGAGGCTGGCAGGTCATCAACTTTATTCAATGCCCTTGAGTTCTAATATTTTGGGAGAGGGAGAAAAAGTTCTTTGTGTCTACTCTAACTATTGTCTGTGTAATTTTATAAAACTCTATTATGTCCCCATTTTCCAGGAGCTCTCCAGGCCCTACCTGGAAGATGGCAAGCCCAAGTAAGGTCATAAGCCTATGGCTCAGGAGCCAACTGTGGCTCAATATGGATTCAAATATGGCTCTGCTCACCTTCCCAATAGATGTATGCCTCCCACTGCTGCAGTCAGTACACAATGACAAACTGATCAGGTGACAATCTCAGACAATCACGGGAGGTCAGGGTGAAGAATTGTGACATTAAGAAATGAATGAAGCCGCTTACTGCGTGGAATGTCCTTGCATTGTTCCCTCATCCTGCCTGGCAACCTCTAAGCTATGTGGCTACACATGAACAACCTGAAGGTCTAGAAAGTCCAGGGCTATTTAAACCCTGTGAACTAGGAGGTGGAAGAAGTGGGGGCAGATGCCTGACAAGGTGGAGAAAGAGAGACTTATAATAGAAATATAGAGGTGGAGGTACTCCAAGAGTAATTTTGTTCAACCTCCCGCAGGAGGCTTTGTTCAACCTCCTGCAACTCCCCAAGTGACCCCTGCTCTATGCCCAGAAGGCAGCAAAAACTCTCCAGGATTCCTGGACCAATCTGGCCTGGAGCAGGGCTGCCAAGCTCCTACTGGGGGCAGGGGATCCCCCAGTTTGGGGGGTTCCAACATGCCAGCATGGAGCAGGCTACTGGGAAGATCCCCACCCCCAAAGGGCCCCATTGTCACATGACATGCCCTGTGTGATGATGTCACCTGGAAGTTACATCATTGCACCGGGCACGTCATGCTAGGGAAGCTCTAGGATTTGTGGTAAAACTCTATGTTACCATAGAGTCTTACCACTAATCCTAGAATGTTCCTGGTGCAATGTGCCTGATGCGATGACATCATTTCTGGGTGACGTCATCACACCCTGTGCACAAAGCACAAGATAGAGGAGTCCCCAGCTACAGCAGTGGAGGGACTTGGCAACCTTAGCCAACTTTAGCCTGGAGGAAAATTCTTTCCTGAACCCCAAGTAGCAATTAGCTTTACTATGAGCATTCAAGAAAGCACCATGAGAGCTCATCCCTCCCTACCCTCCCTCTCATGATCTCAGAGCTACAGAGCCAAGCTCCTCCATTGGATGATACTCCTCCTTTTTTCCTCCCTTGGAGAAGAGAGAGACTCTACTTTGCTTGGCTGCCTCAATGTCACAGGAGAAATACAAAAAGCACCTTTAAGAGCAACACAATTTTATTCAAGGTAAGTAAGAGCTTTTCACTCTATTCATGCCCTCTTGATCCAAGCTTTCTTAGTAGGAAAGCAATGTGAACTGTTTAGATGAGGAATAACAAGAAGTCAGTGAGCTGGAGACTGGGGGTTTTAAACTTAGGCTTTCCAGATAGTAGGCTGATACTGACTACTATACACATTGTACAAAACTTATGCACAAAAGCTCACAGTGCCCAGCCATTTCATGTTTTCCCCTGGGTCTTAGGGCACAGAGCATTGACCGTGAGATTTCTGTAATGAATGGCAATAAATCAGAAGTACATTTGCAATTTATAGATACACACCTGAACAACTCCTGAACAGCATACTCAAGATTGCTACAGCACAGACATTGTTGGCAGATTTTGATGCAGTAATTCAGAGCAAAGTGGTATCAGTTATCACAGACTGTTAAATAAATAAAATATTGCAAGAGTAATAATCTTTAATTGTGTTTGTCTGTGCCCTTTATAAAGTTTACATCTCCCACTATCTGGCTTTACATTTTATGACACACATGGCCTGGCCTGACAAGCTCATTCAGACCCGTCCCTCATAACAAATGAGTTTGACACCCCTGGCCTAAATTTACAAAACCTGCATTGCTGTCACATGGCCAGCTAGTTTCTGCTTTCGATAACTCATTTTTAAGAAACTACCATTGGTTTTGAAGTCCCTCCTCTTGAGTATTTCTGACCATGGGATTCTACCCATGGTTAAAATTAGCTTTTCTAAAGTCCAATCTGTATGTCTGACTACATATAGCTTTTCCCTACCCTAGGATCTTAAATTCCAAAATTACATGGTCATTACTATCCAAGGTACCCACTACATTTACCCCATCCACCATGAGACCTTGTCTATAATTTCTTTAAACTAAAATTGGGCGAATTTAGTGTTTAATAGGAAGCTGATGACACCTTTGCTGAAGCATTGAAATGACTCCTCTTTATTGACCCTAGTGTTTTAAAAAATATCAGAAGGCAGAACAGACAAGATAAGATGTTTCCTCAATATTCAGCAGGGAAGACCAATTAGACTGGAATCCTTGTCATAGTTAGGTTGTGGTTGGAGGAGATAGGGAGAAGCTGATTCTACAGCAGACTCCTACAGTTGTGTCTCTGTCCTTCGGTAGCAGTCTGTTACAATGCGATAGCTAACTTTCTTCTCTGACTGAGGCTAAAACTCTGTTTGGGCTCCTATACTCAGTGAGCACTTTGCAAGTTTCCCTCTGGCAGCTGTTCCCTCACATGTGCAAAGCCTTCACCTTGTCTGAGCCCCTGCCCTCAAAAGTTTCATTTATATGGATAAATAACTGGCACTGAAACAAAACAACACCTCTTGATTAAGTTTGTGAATAATGTTTTGCTTCATTCAACATGCATCTTTGGAGTCTGGTTACATATGATTTCAACAGAATACATGTTTCCTATCAGTTATTTGGCCCCGAAGAGCTAAAGGTTAGATACAGGCAATCATTCTAAAGTGGTTTACAGATGGCTGTCATGTACACAACAGTTTATCTTGATTCACTTGTCATCACAGGTCAAACCAATTTGCAAATTGTTGAAGCACAACAAAAACCTAAATAACCTATTTGCCAACAGATTATGGTAGTACAAAAAAGTATTCAATATGAACAGCTAACCCACTGAAGAATTCTAGGGAACTCAAAATCTTCTATTTTGTATTTTGTTTGTTTGGTCTTAATAAGAGAGACTTTGCAACTTTTGTTTTTGCCTGGTTGTGTTGGGGGGGTTGTCTTTTGTTATGGATCAATGTGGCTATTGGGGGGGCACCAACTTTTCTACACTGGAGATGTTGGACCTGTCAGGGGGGAAACAGAAGTTTCACTACTAAAATTGGATTTGCACCGACTTAATACTTAGTGCATTAGTTAGATTTTGTGGCTGTTTCTTACACACCCAAGGAAATGCTGATCACCCCTTTGGAGTCAAGATGCAATATTCTGCAGGCCAGTTTAGCCGGGGATCCTGGAGGGTCTTTTCTGCTATCTTCTTGACATGGTGCAGGAGCAACTAGAAGTGTGGAGGGAGACATTTGTGAATTTCCTGCATTGTGTAGGGGGTTGAACTAGATGACCCTAGAGATCCCTTCCAACTCTATGATTCTATGGAAATTAATCTGCTGTATAGTTAGTAAAAGGAGTAGTATGTTTGACCTTTGCTCTTGCGCTTTTAGGGCCCTCTGTGTTGCATTTGGCATCAGAAAGACATTTTTATCAAGTATTGGTCATTGTGTTTTCAGTGGAATGGATTCCATTTTTTGCTTCTTGTTCCCAGCATGCCAATGAGCAACCTGATACTAGCTACACCACATTGCCATTGAAGTCAGCAAAGCAGTCTACATATGATGTTGATTAATAGGCCTTAAAATCATGACTTGAAATATCTTCTTTCCCCTCCCCTCTTTTTTTAAATATCCACCTTGATGGAGAGTTGTAGAGAACCTAAAAGCTATGTTGTGTGGTATTTGAGTTGGCCCTAATGAAAAATATTACAGGGCTTTTACTTTAGGGTTACAGATGACAATAATTCTATCATGCCATTTCTGGCTCCTGCCCCCACCCCATGTTTTTTTCATCTGTAGCCTTCAGTCCTAACATAAAAATGCAGTTTCCTTTGTTTCAGGTGATCTAAAGTTTTGTTATGAGAAAGATGTAATATTGCTCCAGATGGCTGTGTGGACAGGGCCTCATTGTGAGGTGAAGTTTTTACTAACAGTTTGAAAACCTTTGCTGTTGTTCAGTCGCGCAGTTGAGTCTGACTCTTTGCGACCCCATGGACAAAGTCACACCAGGCCCTCCTGTCTTCCACCATCCTCTGAAGTCTGCTCAAATTTGTGTTTGTTACATTAGTGGAACAAATGGAAACAATGGAACCTTAAGTTCCATTTATTTAGCCACAAAAATAATATACCTTTTAACCAACAACAACAAAATAACATGCAGATAAATAGATCTTAGATAGATTTACAGTCTGATATTTGCCTTTGAATTAAAGAGTAGCTAGGTATGATAATATATAATTATATTATTCATAAAATAAGAACAATAAGAAAATGAGAAAACATTTAGAAGTGAAGGAAATTGATAATAACATAAACTAATATTGATACTGAAATAATTATAAATAATAATTCTCTAATGGTGGTGGCGAAATGGAGCACTCCAATTGACTGACAGGTGCAAACCATTGGCCCATCATGCATCAGTCACCACCTCTGGCAGGGCTGGATCTAGGAGGGGGCAGAGGGGGTGCTTGTCCCGGGTGCTGACAGAGGGGGGGGGTGCCAAATTGGGTATGGAGTCCATCGTATTCTATGGGACCATAAGATAGAATGACCCATAAGGGGGTGCCATTTTTTAATTTTGCCACCCCTCAAAAAACATGTAGATCCAGTCCTGACCTCTAGGTTCCCATTGGCTGACTTCCCTGTCCCCTGTCTACTGCAAGCCCAGGAACACTGAACAAACCACCAAAACAGTCTTACCTCAGAGACAGACACAGCCCCAAAGCTTCTCTATTTCCTTTCCATCAACCACCCTCAGAAAGGGCTGCTGCTCTCCTGCAGCCTCACAAAGCATTTCTTCAGAGGTCATGGCAGCCACCTTTTCCCTGTCACTCCCTCCCTCCTCCCCTCAGGACAGATGAGGATTGGGCCACTGGGGAAGCTGCTAACCAGAGGCTGCTGCTAGGCAACCGAGGTAGCCCTCAGCTGAATATAATGCCAACGCAGTTATTTTCTCCGGGGGGGCAGGGGGGGGAGAGATTTGTTGTCTGAAATTGAGTTGTGATTCCAGGAGATCTTCTGGCTCCACCTGGAGGTTATAATAAATACAACTGGAACCGGTGTGAAGATAAACAATATAAGATAACCACCAGAAGCAATGAAACTTTCCCGCAAAGTGTGTAAATATATGTATTTAGTGAGATTAAACAAAAACAGAACTAAGAAACACTCCAGCTCCCTGCTCATTCTCATCACTCTCCTCTGTACCTGCTCCATTCTCTGCACATCCTTTTTGAAGTGAGATATATATCCATGAGCCAAACCAAGTTTTTTAAAAAAAGATTGGAATTGTGCCTGTTGGAGTGCTGTAGGTTCTCTCTGCATGTTGCAAGAATACAGTGCACAACAGTGCTGCAGCTGCCTGGGAGAGGGGCAATTACAGCATTTGCTTCTATTTTTGGCAGTCTGCAACTGTGTCTGCAGTTACTGGCCTGTACACAAAACATTAGCCTTGTCCATCTCAGTAGCTTATAGTTTGTGTGGAAGAAGTTGCCACCATTCACAGTCATGCTCCCTCACAGTGTCAGTCATGCTCCCTCACAATGAAAAACAGGAATGCTTCAAACCCTGCTGTAGGAAAGTTTGGTAGGTAAGTATACTGTGCTCAACAGCCATGACCTTATATGGGCCAGACTTTAGATTTCTCCACCTTGCTGTGATTGGTCTTGAGCAGCTGCTCAGCAGCTCTACAGAAACTGTCATGATCCCGACTTCCGGGGAGGAAAATGGCGAGCTGAGTTGTCTCTCGTAACGGGAGCAAGCTGAAGGTCTTGTTCGGGGTAGTGGAGGGCAAACCAAAGCCCACTGCCTACCTTTCTCAGTGAGAGAAAGGTCCAAGACTTGCACTAAAAACTTTAGAAGAGATTTACCTTGGCTGAAAAGGAGCTTTGGAGAAGGGTCCTTTGAGGCTTTGAGGAGTCTCAGAAGTTTGCAAAATTATCGTCTGCAAGATCTCTCAGAGCCATTGATTTGGCATAAGCTCGTCACGATCCTAACCTTCTGGGACATTTTTAAACAACTAAAGTCTTGGAAGACCAGTGGAACTTGGATAAACAGAGGAAAAAAGGTACAGAAACTCTTCTTTCACTCCGGAGCTATTTACAGACTAAAGAGACGTTTTAAAGGTGGAAATAAGGGGAAAATATAAAACTTGCAAGTAGAAGAAGGGAAGGGTGAAGTTTGGACTATTTTGACATAAAAGACAGTGTTAAAAACTGCTAAAAATTGAAGAGAAATCATTGTTGTGTCTACTTACGATTTGTGGAATGTAAACAACCATACTGCGCAGGAATATACTGGAACAGTCCTCTAACTCTACTGAGCAAGACAGGAAGTGCGTCAAGCAATCTATAAGGTTGAAGGTGACAGAGACAGGAAGCAGTAAAGAAAAAAGCCTACTCTACATCATAGAGAAACATCGGCAGCCATTGCTGGGAGGTCCAATTTAAAACATCGTTTTAAAAAGATTTGGGACTTTAAAAAGTGACAGAAACGACAGGGAAAAGGGTAAGAAGATAAGAACTATTGACTACATTATTGGTGGGCTCCTGGGGTGATTTTAAAAGGGGAAAAAAAATCTTTAAAAGGAGAAAAAATCGCGGCCGCCATTTTGGATTTTTTAAAGACTTTTTTGTTAAATATCTTTGCTTTGGGGGCTCAGAAACCAGCGAAATTGGGCTTGCTGGAAAGGGCAAGCCCTGCTCTATTGAACCTGACTGTCAGATTTTAAATTGGTGAGGTCAAAAATTTCGTCATTTTTTTAAAGGGGAAAAATTCTTTAAAAATTTATATCTGGGCCTGGGAAGCTCAGAAGAAAACAGAACAAAGTTTAATTGAGAGAGAAAATTTAGACCTTCTGAACTTGGTAGTCAAACTTGCAAATTGTGCGACGGAAATTTTTGGTATTTTAATTGCATCCCCCTTGCTCTTTGCTTAAATGTCAGAGCCCAGGCAGCCCCGAACAAGAGCCCTTTCATTAGAAAAAATGCAAGACCAAATGGAGGCTATGGAAGCCAGGATTATGAAAGGAGTTAAGAAAATGATGGAAGAGTTGAAGGAAGAACTTACTACAGTGATTAAAAAAGAAGTGGATGACCTCAAAAACCAAATTGGGAAAATAGACAAGAAAGTACAGGAGGTGGAGGAGAAAGTTAAAATACATGATACCACCTTGCTGAAAGTACAAGAAAAAGTGACGATTCACGACTGCAAATTAATGGAAAATCAGCTACGTTTGAGAGGAGTACCTGAGGAAGAGAATGATGATTTGAAAGGATATATAACAAACATAATCGCAGAATTCTTAGAAGAAGACCCTGATAAGACTAAAAGCATGTATGATCACATGTATAGAGTCAACTCGTTATATGCCAAAAAAAATAACTTACCAAGAGATGTGGTTGTAAGATTCATGACAAAGGAAATGGTGGGAAGGATTATGAAGAGAAACTTTGAACAATCATTGATAGTAAGAGGTAGCAGAGTGAGAATTATGAAGGAGCTACCGAAAGAAGTGATAAATGACAGGAGAACATATAAAAAGTTGACAGAAAAATTGAAAGACAATGGCACAAGGTATAGATGGATAATCCCCGAGGGTGTGAGCTTTGAACTTCAGGGGAAGAGAGTCACGATCACAAATGCCCGAGAACTGAGGAGATTTTTTGAAGAAAATAAAGAATTTGCACCATGATGGATTACAAACTATTGTCTTGGAATGTTAATGGACTAAATTCACCACAAAAAAGAAGGGCAACTTTTCATTGGATTAAAAAGCAAAATTGTAATATAATTTGTTTGCAAGAAGTCCACATTAAACAAAAGGATTATAAATTTTTATGGAACAAACAATTGGGAAGGGAATTTTTTTCGTTAGCTGACCAGAAAAAAAGGGGAGTAGTTTTTTATATTAAACAAGACCTGGAGCCAAAATTGGTATTTAAAGATAAGGATGGAAGATTTGTAGCAGTGGAAATAACATCAAATGGGGAAAAAACGCTGTTATTGGGACTATATGCACCTAATGGTGCAAAAGATGTTTTTTTTAAAGACATTACACAACAACTAGATGAGTTGACCTACGACCAAATACTCTTAATGGGAGATTTTAATGGAACAGTTGAGAACTCATTGGATAGATCCGGAGGGAAAAAAAATAGTGGAAAAGAAGGAAAATTGCCAAAGTCTTTTTTTGAATTAGTAAAACAGGAAAATTTGGAGGACATATGGAGAAAGTTTAACCCTGAAGTGCGGGACTATACTTTTTTTCTGCAAGACATAAGACATTTTCTAGAATTGACATGCTATGGGGAACCAGAGATTTAGGCCTCATAACAAGAAAGATAGAGATTTTGCCTAAAATTGGCACTGACCATAACCCAATAATGTGGATTACAAAACTGTCCAAAAGATTGAGAAGATGGAGATTGAATGAAGACTTGCTACAGAACAAAGAAACAGTGACTTTCCTAGGAAAAGAAACTAAAGAATTTTTCCAAGTGAATGATAAAGAAGATATCGATTTTCAGACGGTCTGGGATGCTTATAAAGCAGTAATGAGAGGGTTGCTGATTACTTTGAACAATAAAGATAAAAGGGAAAAAGAAAAACAACTACTGGATATTCAAAATGAAATAAAGAAAAAAGAAGGAGAGCTGAGGAAAAGACCAGGGAAAAAGAAAATTCTAAGGGAAATTTCAATATTGCAAACTCAACTAAGACATTTATTAAACAAAGAAGTAGAATGGAATTTGAAAAGGCTCCAGCAAAAATCGTTTGAAGGAGCAAATAAGACGGGGAAATACTTGGCGTGGCAGCTGAAAAAAAAGAGGGAAAATAAAATAATTAATAGAATTGTGATAGATGAAAGAGACGTAGTTACTCAAGAGGGAATAAAAAGAGAATTTTTTAAGTATTATGCCAAGCTGTTTAAAGGTGCTGAAGTAAAGAGAAAAAAGATAGATGAATATCTACAGAAAATAAAAATTGAGCCATTAACTGAGAATATGAGAAAAATTTTGAATGACCCAATTGAAAAAATAGAAATTGAGGCAGCAATCAACGTGATGAAAAATGATAAAGCTCCCGGGCCAGACGGTTATACAGCCAAGTATTTTAAAATGTTTAAAGATGAATTAATACCAAAATTACAGAAGCTGATGAATGCAATAAGAGTCAAAGGGAAGGTACCAAATACATGGAAAGAAGCTGTTATTTCTTTGATACCTAAAGAAGAAAGAGATGTTACAAATGTGAAAAATTACAGACCAATTTCACTTTTGAACAATGATTATAAAATATTTACAAGAATTCTGGCAGAACGTCTTAAGCAATATTTGATAAATTTTATAAAAGAGGACCAAGCCGGTTTTCTTCCCAAAAGACAAATAAGAGACAATATTAGAACTGTTGTAAATATTGTAGAATATTATGAAAGACATCCAGAAAAGGAAGTAGCGCTATTCTTTGCGGATGCAGAAAAAGCATTTGACAATTTAAATTGGGACTTTATGTTTGCAGTGATGGAAAAAATGGAGCTTGGAGAAAGTTTTATAAGAATGATAAAGGCAATATATTCTGAACAAAGTGCAAGGCTGTGCATCAACGCAGATCTTACAGATGAAATGAAAATTAGTAAAGGTACCAGACAAGGCTGCCCGCTTTCGCCATTGCTGTTTATAATGACTCTTGAAATTTTACTAATGCAGATTCAAGAAGAAAAAGATTTAGAAGGACTACAAATAAAAGGATTTACCTATAAATACAGAGCATTTGCAGATGATATAATGTTTATAAATGAAAATCCTTTACAAGTTACACCTTTGTTGTTAATGAGAATACAAGAGTTTGGGGAGTTGGCGGGACTTTATATAAACAAAGAAAAATCAAAAATCTTATGTAAGAATATGCAGAAAAATAGACAACAAGAACTACAAAGACTAACGGGTTGTGAAGTTACCTCTAAGGTAAAATACCTAGGGGTAGAGATAACAATGAAAAATATTGATTTGTTTAAGAACAATTATGAAAAGCTATGGCGTAAAATAGAAGAAGATATGCTAAAGTGGAACAAGCTCAATTTGTCACTGTTGGGTAGAATAGCTGCAGTAAAAATGAATATTTTACCAAGGATTATGTATCTGTTTCAAACCATCCCCATTGTGAAAGATGCTAAGCAATTTGATAAATGGCGAAGAAAAATTTCGGAATTCGTGTGGGCCGGGAGGAAACCTAGAATTAAAATGAAAGTCCTGATGGATGCGAAAGAGAGAGGTGGATTCCAATTACCAGATTTGAAACTGTATCATGAAGCAATTTGTTTAGTATGGTTAAAAGAATGGATAACGTTATTAAATAAAAAACTTCTAATGTTAGAAGGCCATGGAAAAAAATTCGGCTGGCATGCATATTTGTACTATGGAAAAAAGAAGATGGACGGTCTTTTCTCTCACCATTATATAAGGAGTAGCTTATTAAATGTGTGGATAAAGTACAAGAAATATGGTGATGAGAGGAGACCTTTATGGATAGTGCCGGCTGAAGTGATAAAGTTAACGGCCAAAACAGTCAAGGAAAAACAACTATCATACAACCAGTTACTAAAAATACAAAGCGGGAAAATAGAATTGAAAACTGCAGAAGAACTAAACTATAAATATGATTGGTTTCAAATGCAACAAATAAAAAGTTTGATGGAGAATGATATCAAAGCTGAAGGAATAAGGAAAGAACAAACAGAAATGGAAAGAGTTCTGCTTGGAGATAATGAGAAATTAATTTCAAAAGTGTACAAATTACTTTTACAATGGGCTACAGAAGATGAAGTAGTGAAATCTCAAATGATAAAATGGGCAATTAATGTAAATAAAGAAATAAAGATGGAATCTTGGGAATATCTGTGGAAAAATTCCATGAAACTCGCAACATGTCATAGTATTAAAGAGAACTGTTTTAAGATGATGTATAGATGGTATATGACTCCAAAAAAATTAGCAAAGATGAACAATAAGATGCCAGATAGGTGCTGGAAATGTAAAAAGCATGAAGGTTCTTTCTACCATATGTGGTGGACTTGTGAAAGAGCTAAAATGTTTTGGCAAATGATTCAACAAGAGATATCTAAGATCCTGGGATATGAATTCAATAAAGAGGCAGAGACTTTTCTGCTGGGATTACAAATGGAAAAATTTCCAAAAGAAGATAGAACATTAATATGGTACTTGCTCTCAGCTGCTAGGACATTGTATGCGCAGTTGTGGAAGCAAGAAAAAATACCAGAAAAATGGGACTGGATTATGAAAGTTATGTCATGGAGTGAAATGGACAAATTAACAAGAAAATTAAGAGACTGTGATTTAGAACTTTTTAACCAAGAGTGGAAGAAATTCAGAAGATATGTAGAGAAAGAGTGGAAAATAAAAGGACATTGGACAATTTTTGAGGATTAAGATTTTTAAGATAACAATATAACTCTTGAAGGGGGTTCTTCTTCCCTATGTTTCTTTTTTGTTTCGTTTTTTTTCTTGATAGTTAAGGGTACCTTTAATATCTGTTTTTTTAAAGAAAATAACACTGGCGGGGGTCAAGTAATTGGGGGAGGGGTGGGAGAAAGTAAGATGTGGGGTAGAATGATGGTCTTTTTCTTAATATATATTAAGCTTTTTATAAGTTGTAGATATAGTTCTACTACCATATGTTACTAATAAAATTGTTTATTCGAAAAAGAAACTGTCATGATCCCGCTTCACTCGCTTCTACTTTGCATGCTGCCCCTACATCTCCACAGCTGGTTGGATCCACCCACCCTTCCTAGGGCTATAGACTGTTTGGTCGGGCAGTTGCATGGCACAGGGTGAGGGCACATGCACAAAACAACCTCATTGACAACATGGAAATGGACAGGCACCAAATAGTACCATCCTTTCAGAAATGTCATGTTTATTTGTGGCCAGTGGTTGACCAGCCAGTTCTCTCAGTGTTCATGACTGACTGACAAGCAGCAACAATGGTTCTGTAGTGAGAGGGAGAGTAGGAATCCCATCAAGTGACTGCATATATGCTTAAAATACTGTCAACTGCACTATGCTTTATCATTCTGTTATCACACATAATAAGTGGTCCAACAAACAGGATTGGGCCTTTTGCAAACAGTGAAACAAACTAGAGGCCAGATCCTTGATCATGACCAGCAGGCAGGGTGTGGCTCAAGTGGTGATTATTTGAGTATGGGCGTTTTCGCACTGACCTTCAAGTGGTGCGACCACCCTCCTCACGCCGGCGGATCTGCAGGGATTTCGCACCAGAAGCACCGGCGCACCCAAAAGAGCCGGCGACTTCCGTCGCGAAACCAGCTCAAACGGAAACCGCCAAGAAGCAGGAAAACGTTTGAGCTGGTTTCGCGACGGAAGTCGCCGGCTCTTTTGGGTGCGCCGGCGCTTCTGGAGCAAAATCCCTGCAGATCCGCCGGCGTGAGGAGGGTGGTCGCACCACTTGAAGGTGAGTGCGAAAACGCCCTATGTGATTTATGTAAAGATGCTGCTCAACAGAGATTTTTACTCCTGTGCAGCAGTTTGTTTTGTGCCCTTGTTAAAACAGATGTACATTTAGAAACATGTTTCTGCATGTTTGTTGCTCTTCCCAGCCATGGATCTTCTTAATTTAAGCTTAGTTATAGTGCATAGCGTTAAAGCATATGGACACAGTTAACAAGGGACCACTAATAATTATGCATTGTAGCTCACTTCCTATTTGCCAGTCACAAGCAGGGAGACTAGCAAACTATTCTGGTGCATCAAAATGAATTAAAAATGTGACTGCTTGCATGTTGCATTGCCTTCTTGCATAGATAGACAGCTATCTCACAGCAGACTTGTCCCACCACCGCCACTCATCTGCTGCTGGCTTCTCAAATGAGCCTCATAGTTAAAATAAAAATAAGCTTAATTTTTTTAAGTTGAGACTTCCTAATCAGTGCCTCTGTTTGCCTTTGGTGTTTGTCCATTAACTTGATTAATCTTGTGATCAGTTTTTATGATCCCTTCTCAGCTGCCACTGACTGCACAGGTGCAAAAAACCGTGCATCTAGCTAAAGTTGTTCATTTAAAATATACAATCAACTGCTCAGACACAAGGAGGAGGGGCTAGCAACACTTGATTCTTGCTTTATACAAGGAAATCAGTCTAATGACTAAATGGACCACCATCCTGAGGTATAGTTCTTCTCCTGTAAATGATTATTTCGTTCTTGGACTAGGCAAAAGCAGCTACATGCTGCAGTGACCAAGGGAGTACAAGCATGGTACTGTGTTCAAAGTGAGCTTCAACAGGGAACACTGAAGTAGCCTAGTCAGGAGCTTGCTTTGTGTGTAATCAAGTGAATTCTAACAAGGTTTGTTCACCTGGCATCTTTGCTGCACATTCTCAACATGCTTAACTATTATTGTAGGTAAAGTTTGTTTGGACAGTGAAACAAAAAGATTGTGCAGTATCAGCACTTAAATGATTTCTCTAAGGGTCAGTTAATCATGAACCATTTACTCAGGAACTGAGAGGGGGAAATTCAAAACCCAAGGAACCAGTAATAATTATTAGAAGCCAGAATCAGATTTTTAAGCAAGAGTCCTTATTAGGGATGGGCATGTAATAGGAAAATGGTGGTTCGTGTTGGTTCATGGTTTATTTGATTGCCTGAACTGGTGCTTCATTTTGTGATTCATATGGTTGCCCATGGTTTGTTGATTCACTGTCTGGAAAAATGAACCGCAGAAATTAATCGAATGAACCCCCAAAGGAAAAAGGCAGCTCATTTTCCAGTTCGGGCATGGTGTGAACAAACTGGTTTGAAATGAACCACAAACCACCCTGATTCATGCAAGAATCATGATTCATGGATCAGTTTGTGTCCATTCCTAGTCCTTATAAATTCTACAGCACATGGAGAATTTTTTTGGAATTATGTAAACAAAACTACTGAGAGCCACCATGGGCCCCCAGACAAAAATTACATCTGTGCCCCCCCGCCCCCAATAACCCTGATCCAAACCAAATATAACAAAAGAAATCACTTAGCTGGCTGTTACAACACATCTATAATAATAAACAGATCTACAAGTCCATTTGAGTGTACATTTGTGGCAAGCATAATGTAGAAAATAAAACTAGGAATCTCAAAATTGGCCACCATCTTCAAGATAATAAATGGCTAAAAAATGACAGGAATTGGAATATTCTGGACCAGGTTATCTCCAGACCACCCATATCCCCATGCTATTTGCAATGGAAATTTAGCTTGTGTAGTAAACAAAGAGTCAAATTAAGAACCTAGATTAATCCAAATTGAAGGGCCTGGTATTTACCGTAAATAACTGAATGTAAAACATAGATATTTATCAAATATACCAAAAAAGCTCCATGTATTAATTACAAAATGATTTTAAAACAATTACAGGTCCAAATACAGCCTCAATTCAGATTAAAATTATGCAGTTATCTCAAACATAGACCATATGTGACCCTGACCAAATGTGTTTCAGCCTTGTGACCTTCTTAAGTGGTCAAGCATAATTATTACATATCAGCTCCAGACATTGCAATACAGTTACTCAATATAGAAGCAAGCTGAAATTGTTATCTAATCAACATTTGTGACAAGGCAGAGATGTAATTCATCTCTTATTTGAAATCACCTTCTGTCCTATTCTTGAGTGATAATTCAGTTGTTTACCTTCCTAGTAGAGTCCAAAGAACATCAATTTTTAAGATTTTTTTATTTCTGTTAATTAATTCACAGATGTAAAACATTAACTACAATTGTACAATCATCTAAATCATACATTTACAATCTAAATCATATATTACAATCATCTACACCTACAATTATCTACAATCAGTGTTGTGAAATTTCTTTAGGTTTACATAATCCTTGTTAGGAGACTGCATCCTGGAATCTGTAGATTGTCCTGACTGGTCTTGGCCTTGCTCCAATGCTGGCTTGGTTGATGGGTTTACCCAGATCTGAAAAGCAAAGGTTACCCTCAGCCTCATAGTAAACTTTGCAGAAAGGCTGAGCCCCAGAGTCAGATACTGCTCTTGTGCTCTAGCTTCCCTGTGCCCCAGTCAGAACCATGTTAGAAAAAATAATGCATTCCATTAATATCACATGATTCCAGTTTCAGAAGCCCTCCAGCTGATTTGGTCATCCCTCATCTTGTCCCCCCAGTCTGTCCCTTTCTGTGGCACTAGATATGAATCCATTTACTTCATTTATTGTCCACCTTTCTCATTGAGATTCAAGGCAAGATTAACATTGCTGATATTTTCCCCATTATTTCCCCCTATTTTCTGTTACTATCTTCTTCAAGTTTTTCTTTTATATGTTTCTTCTTGTTCTAAATGGTTGCTACATTTGAATGGCTGATCATTGGGAAGGGTTACTGTTGTATTATTTCCCTGGTAAGAAAATAAAAAAACCAAAGTAAAAATATTAATTAGAAGTGGGTAAGCAGGAGGAGAAATATTTAGTTAACAGGGAAACTAACATGATCACTCTGTTCTGTTATTTGGACTTGTCCTAACTGAATAACATTTTTTTCATATATGGAAAGTACATAGGATCACAGTCTAGCCAAACATGAACTATTTTAAAATCCCATTTTTAAAAAAATGGGAGAAACTGGAATATGTTTCACACTCTCGCACTGAAACAGCATTCGTTAGAAGTGCTTGACTTTGGCTGGATAGTATTCTTATCATGTCAAGTCATTTTTAAAAAAAAAACTGTTCAGGAGTAGTGTAAGCAGTGTTTCTTTAGGTTTACATGAGTGATTAATTTAGCCCCGCAGGAAGCATAGCACAGAGACATAAGCAAAACTTTTAAATATTAGGCATATATTTGTTGAAAAGTAGTTCCTTGCACTAGAACAGAAATCTTTAAACTATTATAATAGTTATATGTCTTTCTTTAAAATCTTACATACTGCCATTTCTCAGAAGAATCAATTGGTGAAGCAACTGAGAAGGTAGATTTCACACCATAACAGAGAATTACCATAATGTTAATTTTCTGTGAAACACCGACAGCCCCAAAATACAATGTGCAATCCTTTGAGAACAAATGCAAGAAGACACTATATACTATAAAAACTGCTATCAAGCTTGTTAAAAAATATTAGGAATCTAAGTAATTTTGAAATTGCATTTTAGTTCTACAAAGAAATGAAATGCCAGTAAATCAACTGCAAAAACAAAAGATTTGGAGAGAAAATGTGATTTACTTTCCAGTAGCACACATAAAACATGCTTGCTCGCAATTTTTTGTCTGATTAATTTCAGCACCACATTATAAATTGACCCATACAAAATACCAGGAAGACAACAAGTAGCAGGCTGGTTTCTTCTGGAGACAGATAATATCACCTCTGTACAACTAAACTTACTGATGGAATAACACTAAATGTATTAATGTTTTTAGAATTTTATGGATTTAATTAACTGTTTTTAAATGTTATTTATTATACAATGTATGTATTGAATTTTATGCTGTTAGCCGCCCTGAGCCGCTTGGTCGGGGAGGGCGGGATACAAATAAAATCAATCTATCTATCTATCTATCTATCTATCTATCTATCTATCTATCTATCTATCTATCTATCTATCTATCTACAGGGTTTTGAGGGAGAGGTGGTGACAAGAACTATATAGCTGATAGATCTGTTCTGGTGCTATGTTGCTGAGGTGATATTATAAGCTAATTGTGCCTGTGAGGATAAAGCATGTCGGGGCCTGGCTCACCAAAACCTTGAAAGTAAGACTCCTTGGAGAAAGACAGAGACTCCTCAAACATCAAAAGGATGCCCATGAATGCCACTATATCTGAGGCTCTGTATACTCCATGTCCTCCAGAAGAAGGCCCCTTGCCTTCTCTACCACAACAGGCTACCATTCAAGAGCCAGTGGCACTCCCTGAGTGGACTTGTCCACCTCTAACACCTTCAGCTTCACCCAAGATCTCAGGAAAAAAGAAGGCAGTGATCAAGAACCAAACCTGAAAAAGATGAAGGAGAACATTCCTGTCAGTTTGGAACACCCTTCCCACTCTCCTGTCTTATGTAATAAGAGAGCACCACTCTCAAGAGCCTTGCTGGATTCAGGCACATTCAGTTGTGCCTTTGCTGGTTTAACAGCTCTCCAACATTGCTTGTGCTAGTCCTGAACAGCTCCCTGCTATCACCTTGTATGTCAAGGGTCTGCTTCAACCTGTCCTGATCTTAGCAGCCTGCCAAAAGAACTTTTCCCTTGGTTGCCCTGGTAAAGGACAGGACAAAATGGGACAACACTCTGTCTACTACCTTGACCAGCTGGGAGTATCAATTACAATAAACCATAACTTATTATATCTGCAGTGATTAGTAGGTTCAAAACACAATGAAAATTCACACATACCCTGGGTTTACATTCTAATTACATTCTAATGGAGGAGATAACAATGGGGCAACAAAGGAAATAAGGGCCCTGTGAATACTGAATGCAGAAAAGTAAAACCAGAAAGAAACTGATATTTCAATATCATCAGAAACAGGATCTATCAATGATCATATTGGAAAAAGAAAAAGAAAAATGTATTTCAAAATAATAGAGACCAAGCTAAATTAATATTACAGGGACAGTATTTCATAGGTATTGTGCAGAAGAGACGATATAAAAATGTGTGTGAGATAAGAGAAAGAACACACAGAAAAGAAAAGGTATAACAATAATGTTGGAAGAACAAAGAGAATGCAGAAAAATACAGAGATATCAACCATGGAGATAAATAGTTTATTTTCTGTGTTTACCTCATTCTGTTGATGCCAGAAGCCCAGAATATTTCCTGTCCCTGGGGCTTCATGCAATATTTTATTACAGCCCCTTTTTCTTTTTCACTAGTTACCAGCTTACTGCCTCTTTCTTCAAGCCATATTTTCCTTTACACTCCTGATTTTCAGAAGCAAGGAGTTTGTGATGGTGGGGAAACAGGTTGTCAATGCCTTACTAGTGAGAGAGTCCAAGAATTTTGTGGAGAGCAAGGGATTGTCACTTCCTAGAGAGAAGAGGGAATAGTAGGTTGCTGGGTCTAGCTGCACATCCTGGCAGAGCAGAACAGGGGGAAAGAAAAAGAGAACTTGAGGTTTCGGGCAGATACTTGTAGCATATGCATTCTAATTTCATCTGCCTTGTGTTCCTCTACAAAACTACAGCAGCAACTCCTCTGTGAAGGTAAACAGAAGGGACTGTGTGTGTGTTTGAAGCAACACTGTTCAACTCTGCTCCTCTAGAGTGAGCACACACCCTGCTTGGAATTCTTAAAAGCTGCAGGCAAGCAGTGGCTATGCAAAGACAACGTAGTATCCTCACAGTGAACAATTACTACTTCTGTCTGCTCCTCCCTGGCCTCTCACTTCTTTCATGTCCAAGTCCCTCAAGACTCATTATAGCCTGAGCAGGGTGCAAAAACCAGCAGCACTTTAAGGAAAGAAAGGCAAACTGTATGTTGGATATCATGGAAGTGAAAATGAAGATACTGGGGCTAGCAGTTCCAGAACCTTGTTCTTTGCACTATTACAACTGCCTGCTTTCAGACAGAGCTGCTGGCTCAGTCTTCTTAGCATCACAGAAGGGTATTTCTGTTTCAATACCTTATTGGTCCCTCTCATAGATTGTTGCCTTGACATGGTGAGGGGGCTTGCATGGTTCAATGTGTCTGTGGGCTATGCCATGGAGGGCCACCCATGATGGAC
Source organism: Heteronotia binoei (assembly GCF_032191835.1). Classification (NCBI taxonomy): domain Eukaryota; kingdom Metazoa; phylum Chordata; class Lepidosauria; order Squamata; family Gekkonidae; genus Heteronotia; species Heteronotia binoei. Next base: position 72,474,056 of record NC_083229.1, on the reverse strand, counting down.
AGGCCACAACAGAGAACCCAGACAAAATATGATCCTCTGGAGAAGGAAATGGCAAGCCGCTCCAGTGTCATTGCCAAGAAAACCCCATGGACAGTAACAAAAGACTAAAAGATATGACACTGGAAGATGAGCCCCTCAGATCATAAGGTGTCCACTATGCTACTGGGGAACTGCGGAGAGCAAGTGCAAGTAACCCCACAAAGAATGAAGCAGCTGGGCCAAAGCTGAAAGGATGTTCAGCTGTGGATGTGTTCAAGGGTGAAAGGAAAGTTCGATGCTGCAAAGAACAATACTGTATTGGAACCTGGAATGTAAGATCTATGAATCAACGTAAGTTGGATGTGGTCAAACATGAGATGCCAAGACTGAACATCGACATCTTGGGAATCAATGAACTAAAGTGAACAGGAATGGGTGAATTTAACTCAGAGGACCATTATATCTACTACTGTGGGCAAGAGTCTCATACAAGAAATGGTGTGGCCTTTATAGTCAACAAAAGAGTGAGGAAGGCAATAATGGGAAACAATCTCAAAAACAACAGAATAATTTCAGTCCAAACACAAGGCAAACCATTCCACAGTAATCCAAGTCTATGCCCCAAACACTGAAGCAGAAGAGGCTGAAGTGGACCCGTTCTGTGAAGACCTACAACACCTTCAAGAACTAACACACACACACACAAAGATGCCCTTATCATCATAGGGGAATGGAATGCTAAAGCAGGCAGTCAAAACATAACTGGAATAACAGACAGGTTTGGCCTTGGAGAACCAAATGAAGCCGGGCAAAGTCTAATAGAGTTTTGTCAAGAGAACACATTGGTCACAGCAACACCCTCTTCCAACAACCTAAGAGGCTTTACACATGGACATCACCAGATGGGCAACACCAAAATCAGATTGATTATATGCTTTGCAGTCAAAGATAGAAAAGCTCTATACAATCAGTAAAAACAAGACTAGGAGCTGACTGTGGCTCAGATAATGAGCTACTCATTGCTAAATTCAGGTTTAAACTGAAGAAAGTTGGTAAAACTACTAGGCCATTCAGGTTTGACCTAGATCACATACTTTATGAATATACAGTGGAGGTGAAGAACAGGTTTAAGGGATTAGATTTGATAGACAGAGTGTCTGAAGAACTATGGACGGAGGTTTGTGACATTGTACAGGATAGGGATGTGCATTCGGTTCGGCCAAGCTGTATTTACAGCCGAATCAGTGTTGATTCGGCCGCATACGGAATAGCCTGCAGCCGACTTCCATAAGAGCCCATTATACAGCAGCCGAATAGACTCGCTGTGTATTTACGAATAGCTATTCGTAAGCAGCACACGCGGCTGTCAATTCAAAAGGCGGCAATTAGCTTCTGGAGCTTCAAAGGAGCTGCTTTCTTTGGCGCCTTTAGTGGCGAACAGGGAGGGGGGGAGGGGGAAGAGGAGCCCCAGCAGCCAATCCAAAGCATGCATTTGCAAAATGCATTGTAAATGCATGCTTTGCAGGGCTGTTGTTGTGTACTGTGTAGCTGATGGCCCAGCCATCAGCTACATTGTTATTTTGATCTTTTGCTTACTTGGGTATCCAAGTAAGCAATGTTCTCTGGCCAATCAGAGAGAGCAGTGCTATTTTTTGAAATTGCTCTCTGTAGGGCCAGAGAACCTTTTTAAGGAGTCTTCCTGCATTGCTGTGTTGGTGTATGTGGTGTGAGTTGGTGTGAGAGAGATTGTGCTGTGTGCTGCTGCCTTTGGCTTTAGCTCCTGCCTGCTGCTGTCTCACTGCCTTACCAGAGACCTCCCTGGACTCAGAGAAGACAAGGTAAGAGTTTTGGGGTTCTTGTTTTAGTTTTTGTTGGTAAAAGGACTAGAGTCCCTTTACTTGTTCAGATTTGGGTGGGTGAGTAGCCTATTTGGGGTTGGGGGTTAGGTTCTGCTGGGGGTGTGGGCCTGGGGTGTGGGTTTTTTGCTAATTTGCCCATATCTTAATTTAGTGAGAGGACTTTTTAAAGTGCAGTGCCCTTTTACTTCTCCTGATTTGGGTGGCTTGGATTTCTTGCGGTTAGGGTGAAGGGTTTTTTTTGGGGGGGGGGGGAGTTCCTGTATTATTAAAAGTTGAGTTTTTTACTGTTTCATTGTTTGATTTGTTGCTGCTGTGTTGTTTTGCTGCTGTGTTACTTTTATCTTCAGGTTTTTTTGGGGGGGGGTGCTGTTTGGCCTAATTTTCTTGTTGGTGAAAAGGCCACTTTTTTAACACTTGGCCTTTTGTGATTCTGCTGGTTTTGTTTTGGTTTTTTAAATTGCCTCTGGTTGGTGTGGGGGTTGGTGAGGGTGTGTGTGGGCTGGGTCACTTTCTTGTTTTTATAGAGTAGGTTGTGTGTGTTCTGTGGCAGGGAAGCTGGCACCTGGGTGAGAGACCCAGAAGCAGCAGGTTTGTTGTGGTTGACCAGCTCTCCCCGTGTTGTTTGGGGCAGGGCTGGAGAGCTGGCATCTGTAGATTGTGTGTTCTGTGGCAGGGAAGCTGGCACCTGGGTGAGAGACCCAGAAGCAGCAGGTTTGTTGTGGTTGACCAGCTCTCCCCGTGTTGTTTGGGGCAGGGCTGGAGAGCTGGCATCTGTAGATTGTGTGTTCTGTGGCAGGGAAGCTGGCACCTGGGTGAGAGACCCAGAACCAGTAGGTTTGTTGTGGTTGGCCAGGTCTCCCCGTGTTGTTTGGGGCAGGGCTGGAGAGCTGGCATCTGGGTTTGCTGCAGCCAGGTCTGCAGAGCAGACCTTGAGCAGATTGTGTTTTGTGTGGCAGTGATGTTACAACTTACAACTGGGTTTTATATTGCTTCCAGGCCTGCCCTGCAGGGTTAGAGTAGATAGAGGGATGTAGTGCATGTGGGTCCTATAGAGATTCTCTGATGTGGTTAGGTTTGGCTTTGGGTGCCCCAGGAATTGGACCCCCTGGTCCAATTTTTTTTTGGCCTTGTGGGTTTTGTGTGGGACAGTGCCCTGAAGCTGCACAGCAGTTTGGTGGGCTCTCCTCAAAACCCCCTGTTCCCCAGAGCCACTTTTCCCACGACAATTACAGTGAGGAAGTGGCTAATTGGGCTTTCCCCATCATTGTTAGCAATGGGCCTTTTGGGGAGCCCAAAGACAGGGACCCCCTGGCCCAATCATTTTGGGACTTGGGGGGGTTGGAGGGGAGAGTCCCCTGCAGGTCCCCTGCAAATTTGGGGGCTCTCCCTCAAACCCCCTGCCCCCCAGTAGCCTCTAATTATGCCCTATGTTGCCATTGATTTCAATGGCCCATAGGGTATAATGATGGAATAGGGGCACCCTCTTTGGGTGCCCCTGGAATGGGATCCCCTGGCCCAATCTTTTTGGGACTTGGGGGGCTTGGAGGGGAGAGTCCCCTGCAGGTCCCCTGCAAATTTGGGGGCTCTATCTCAAACCCCCTCCCCTCCATGCGGCTTCAAATATACCCTATTTGCCATTGATTTCAATGGCCCATAGGGTATAATAGGGCCGTATATTCGGTAATAGCCGTGCATCTACCGTATATGCGGCTATTCCGAATACGGTATTCATTAGTGCATGGGGAATCCGAATTTTTTTCCCCCGTGTACTTCCAAATCCGTGTAATTCCGAATTTTTTTTTTTTGCACATCCCTAGTACAGGAGGCAGTAATAAACATCATCCCAAAGAAAAAGAAATACAAGAAAGCAAAGTGGCTGCCTGATGAGGCTTTACAAATAGCTGAGGAAAGAAGGAAAGTGAAAAGCAAAGGTGAAAAGGAAAGATTTACTCAACTGAATGCAGATTTCCAGAGAACAGCATGGAGAGATAAAGAGGCCTCTCTTAATAAGTAATGCAAAGTAATAGAGAAAAACAATAGAATGAGAAGAACCAGAGATGTATTCAATAAAATCTGAGAAATCAAGGGAACATTTCACACAAAGATGGACATGATAAAGGACAAAAATGGTAGGGACCTAACAGAAGCAGAAGAGGTGGCAAGAATACACAGAAGAACTATACAAGAAGGATCTCAGTGTCCTTGACAATCATGATGGTGTGATTGCTGAACTCAAGCCAGACATCCTGAAGTGCAAAGTCAAATGGGCCTTAGCATTATTAACAACAAAGCTAGTGGAGTTGACAGTATCCCAGCTGAGCTATTCAAAGTCCTAAAAGATTGTGCTGTTAAAGTGCTACACTCAATATGCCAGCAAATTTGGAAAATGCAACAGTGGTCACAGAATTGGAAAAGGTCAGTTTATATTCCAATCCAAAGAAGAGCAATGCCAAGAAATGTTCAAACTATTGCACAATTGCACTCATTTCGCATGCTAGCAAGGCCATGCTCAAGATCCTACAAGCTAGGCTTCAGCAGTACGTGGATAGAGAACTACCAGAAGTACAAGCTGGGTTTCGAAGAGGTAGAGGAACTAGCGATCAAACTGCCAACATTCGCTGGATTATGGAGTACCAGAGTTACAGAAAAAGGAGTACCAGAATGGCAGAAAGTGAAGAGGACCTAAAAAGCCTCTTGCTGACTTTGTGGGGACATTACTTATACTGTATACTCAGCGTTCTGTTCTTTTTGTTCAATTCAGTTTGCATTAAATATATTTGTACACTGTTTTGTGAAAGTTACATTGTTTCCAGTGATTTCTTTATATCCATTGAGTACTTCAGTTCCAGTTGTGTTTATTATATGAAATTAAAAGACACCTGCTCCTTGGAAGGAAAACTATGACAAACCTAGGCAGCATAATAAAAAGTAGAGATATCACACTGCCAACAAGAGTCCATATAGTCAAAGCAATGGTATTCCCAGTAGCAATGTTTGGCTGTAAAAGCTCAACCATAAGGAAGGCTAAGCACCGAAGAATAGATGCTTTCGAACTGGCTGAGCTAGTTCATGGTTCATTTCATATCAGTTCTTTTGGTCACGCCATGCACAAACCCGAAAATGAACAACCTGTTTTCCTTGGTGGCTCATTTGGTTTGTTTTTGCAGTTTGTTTTTCCAGACATCCTGGTGCTGATTCAATCAATTCCTAATCAACCCTGGGGGTGGATTTCTGGAAGCCATAGAAACACCTACAGAAGTTGTCCATAGGTTGATTGGAAGCTCTGGGAGCCAATCATGGAGCTCCCATTCTGCTCTATGGGAGCAGACACCCTGACTCAATTGCTTTCACTTTGCAGCATGAAGAAAGAAGAGATAGTTGTCATGAGAACTGAAGCTGAGATTTCTGGGAACACCTGCTTTTGGGGAGGGGAAGTGCGAGGACATTCCAGATCAATCTTCACCAAACTTGGAGGGCAAGTGGAGAAGAGCCAGTTAAAGACTCCTGGTAAGCTTGGTATCCCTAACTCATGAGGGGTTGTTCTACACCTCGCAAACCAAATGAGCCATGAACCAGTTCAGGAAATCATATGAACCACAAACCAACATGAATCACCAGTTCAAGCAATCAAACGAACCATGAACCAACATCAACCATCTTTATCCTGGTTTGTGAACATGCCTAGGGAGTACCTGTGCTCAGAAAATAAATACAGTACCAAAAATATTGCTCTTGCCACTTTCATAACGAACCCCCACAAATATCACTTGAACAAGAGATATTAAGAGACAGGCAATTCAATTTAAAACAAGAATAAGCAGATCCCACAAAAGCACCTAAATATTTATTTATTTAATATATTGTTGAAGGTTTTATTATTTTTTTTGTTTGTTTTAGATTTCTATCCTGCCCTTCCCCAAAACAGGCTCAGCACATGCATTCTGTATTGCTTCTGAATTTCTTCTTTACAGGGGTGGGAAGAAACAACAGCATCTGTGATGGAGAGCTGTTGGTGCTGTTGTGCAGGCCACATTGGCTCTGGGTGCTGCTGGGATTCTCTGGATTGACACTTGTGTTCAGCTTTCCACTTTGGCCAACACCTCTGCAGAGATTCTCTGGTTTGATGTTGATTCTGTTGGGCTTGTTGATTCTGTTTGCATTTGGAAGTTTTTGGCCAATGGTTGCTTGTGAGTGTTTGGCTACTGACTTTTTGAATTTTTCCCCATAGGAAACAATGGAGACAAGCAGGGTGTCTGGGAGCACCTTGTTCAGAGGCCCATACAATTGGACCTATTGGTCCAATTTGCTTGAAACTCAGGGAGTCTTCAGTGGACAAGCAGCATTTGTCTCCTGACATTTTGGTGTCATTTGGTTGAAAAAAGCCACTCCAATGCTTTTTAAAAAAATCCCTCATAGAGATAATGCAACCCAAATAATTCTGGAATCCCCCAAAAATTAAACTCAAACCCCAAAACGTTTTAAAGAGTGAACTTTTAAAAAAATAATGATTGTCCTGGCAACCACTGGAATTCTACTAGACGTTTGTTTGTAAAAACTTCTGCCAAGACTGAAGTCTTCCTGCAAGCTGAAACAAAGCTTCACCCATAGCTTCTCAAATGGATAAAGCATGTTATTTCAGTTCTATTGTTCTTATTGATTTCTTTTTAAAAAGTTATTGTTTGTCAGACAAAACATATTCAAAATACTTGTCAATATAGGAGAAAAATATGGCCAGGGTAATTCCATGAAGTATGCAAGTGCAAAGCTCATATATGCAGCAATGAGTGCCTCAAGGATCTGTCCTGGGACCTGTTTTGTTCAATATCTTTATAAATGATTTGGATGAAGGAATAGAGGGAATGCTTATTAAATTTGCCGATGATACTAAATTGGGAGGGGTTGCAAATACAGTAGAAGGCAGAAACAGGGTACAGGATGACCTTGACAGGTGGAAAACTGAACTAAAACCAATAAAATGAATTTTAACAAGGATAAATGTAAAATTCTTCATTTTGGTAGGAAAAATCCCATGCATAGTTTTAGGATGGGGGAGACTTGTCTTAGCAATAGTATGTGCGAAAAGGATCTAGGGGTCATATGCTGAACATGAGTCAACAGTGTGATGCAGTGGCTAAAAAGGCAAATGCAATTTTGGGCTGTATCAACAGAAGTATAGTGTCCAGATCACGCAATGTGATAATATCGCTTCACTCTGCTCTGGTAAGACCTCACCTGGAGTATTGTATTCAGTTTTGGGCACCACATTTTAAGAAGGATATAGATAAGCTGGAACGGGTCCAGAGGAGGGCGATGAAGATGGTGAGGGGTCTGGAGACCAAGTCCTATGAAGAAAGGTTGAAGGAGCTGGGGGTGTTTAGCCTGGAGAGGATGCAGCTGAAAGGTGATATGATCACCATCTTCAAGTACTTGAAGGGCTGCCATATAGAGGATGGTGTGGAATTGTTTTCTGTGGCTCCAAAAGGTAGGACCAGAACCAGTGGGTTGAAATTAAAACAAAAGAGTTTCTGGCTCAACATTAGGAAGAACTTCCTGGCGGTTAGAGCAATTCCTCAGTGGTACAGGTTTTCTCGGGAGGTGGTGAGCTCTCTTTCCTTGGAGGTTTTTAAACAGAGGCTAGATTGCCATCTGACAGAAATGAAGATCCTGTGAATTTAGGGGGAGGTGTTTGTGAGTTTCCTGCATTGTGCAGGGGGTTGGACTAGATGACCCTGAAGGTCACTTCCAACTCTATGATTCTAGGTTGCTGAGCAAAGTGAGAAGGGCTGGGCTCTAATAAATAAATAAGTATATTAATTAACTAATGAAGCCATCGTATAAAATCAAGATCATTTATCTCAACATTCTGGCATTTGGCACTGAGGATATACCTGTACATTAATTTAATCTGTCTAAATTTCAGGAACAACCAAAGTAAAATGACAAAGTTATAGAGATTTTAAAACTGCCCATATCCTGAATCCACTGAAAGTGTATGACTGCTTTTTATGTACCCAAAATACTCTCGCTTCTTCTGTCAATTTATGTTCTGTTAGAAATTCACAAGTTTTCTGTGGCTCTTGCCCTCAGTGATTTAGAACATGAGAAGCCATGTTGGATCAGCCAATGGCTCATCCAGTCCAACACTCTGTCACACAGTGGCCAAAATAACCAGGTGCCATCAGGAGGTTCATCATTGGAGCCAGGACACTAGAAGCCTTAACACTGTAGTGCTATGCATAGAACAGCAAGTTTGAACTCCCCTTTTCCATCCCTGATATTGAGTGGTCCAGTCCATACTTACAAAGATTTTATAGGAGCTTGTGACATGTCTCTGGGCAGAAGGCTCTTGCAATATGGAAGTCCTTCCTGCACATGCAGATCAGGCATTCATTCTCCCCACCCCCCACCCCCCAAAAAGCCAAGGTCAGGAAGCTTGTTTAGCGCCTACCCTAGTGGTGCCGTCAAGATGCCATTAATGCCTATAAAGAAAAGCATAACACTCAGTTTGAGGACATCATGGCAGTGAGAGGAAAGCTTGAACACTAAGTGGCCCAGACACCACAGATAAGTAGACAGTGAAGTGTGGGGGGAGTAAATGTATCTCTTCTTCTTTCTCAAGGTAGTGTCAAGGTTGCAGGGGGGAACAGCAATATTCTTGTGATACTCTTCTTTCCCCCTAAATAAATACCCAGGAGCTTGGTTCAGGAAGGGTAAACAGAGGAGGCATTGTGACATGGTATAACAGCGCGCCTCTCACTGTATCGCTTCCATATGCAGCTTATGGCTACCCCAGTCCCTCTTCAGCCTCAGTTCTTCCTCTTGAATTTTACCTCATGGCTAGGAAACTCAAGGGGTGGGTGTAATATGGATTTCTCAATACTAGTCTCTTCGGGGGTTTTGTTTTGCTTTCAGATGGATATAAACTCAGTTTATAGGTAGGGGACCACAGTGTCACAGGCTGGGGCCGGGTCAGGCAAAGTCCAAGGTCTGTAGCCGGTGAGCAAAGAGGGTCCAAGGCGCCAAAACCAAATCACAGTCCAGGTATCGCAGGTCAGAGGTTCAGAAGCCAAAGTCAGGGGGTCCAGAAGTCAAAGTCAAAGCCAAAGTCAGGGGGTCCAGAAGCCAAAGTCAAAAGCCAAAGTGGATGCTAGAACATCAGGCAAGTGACTAGTTGCTTCCACAAAGCCTCCTCCCAAAGCCCACAGCTATATAGCCCTCTGCTGTCTGTTGCCCATTTGGGCTAATTGCTGGCTCAGAGAGGCAGCCAGGATCCTGCTGAGACTCAAGCATCCTCACTCCTAGAAGGGCCAGAATCCTTTCAAAACTCAGGGCTCAGGGAGCGTCTTGCTCGTGAGCGTGCCACCCTCCTCTGATCCCTGAGGTCCTGACGAAGGCGGTCACGCACATGAGCCACCTGAGAGGGCGAGGCAGGGGGGGCTTGGATCTTCTCCAGCAGGAGGCAGGGGCACTGGTGCAGGTGGCAAAGGCACAGTTTCTTCTGCAGGCTCAGCTTCTTCTGCAAGGTCCCCAGCACCCATGACACACAGCAGCTTTGATAGCTTTCCCAATATACTGGCACCAGAGAACTTTAAAGTAAACCACAGAAATTTATTAACATACATACACCGTCTTCAACTGGGGAATGGGAAATATATACATGGGCTATATTGTATCTCAAGCAGTTAACAGTTTCTTCGTAGTTCAGGCTTTATAATATCAATTGCATTTAGATCACTCAGATTCACAGTTCATATAGATTCACTCTCCAACACTATTCTGGGTTGGCCTCTTGGGTATAATGTTCCAAGTCTTTTAAGTCGACTGGTGTCTCTTCTCCCAGCCCTTCAGACTTCTAGACCCACATTTTTCCCTCAACCACCTCTTTAGCTCTTAAGAGACGTGTATCTGTGTCTGTGACCTCTCAGGTCTTTTACTGTGCCTCTCCTTTAGTCACACACAGCCCCTTGGCTGTCTTTATAGAGTGAACAGTGAGCTTTGCTTCTCTCGAAGACTCTCCTCAGCTCCTGTCTCAGCTCCTTCTCAGACCAACTGCTCTCTTCAGCAGTCTCCCTCAGACTCCGTCTGACACTAACTGCCCTCAGCCGTTAGCTGTCAATCACCTCTGAGAGTTCCGAGCACTCTGACCCCCACCCTCAGATCGTCTGACGCAGGCTCTATGCGTCCTTAGTTTTCTTGTTAACCCGTTCATTACTGTCACACATGGCTTCTCATCAATGCACCCCATTCTGGAGTCTGCTTCTGGTTTTAGACAGGCTAAAGTGGGTGAAACCATGATGAGGGACTGTAGCTTAGAGCATGCAAGTTCAATCCCTAGCATCTCCAGTTAAAAGGATCAAACAGGAAATTATGTGAAAGGCCTATTCTTTAGAACAGCAGTCCCCAATCTTTTTAGCACCAGGGACTGGGGGTGATGGTTTCGGAATGATACAACTGTGCACTTTATATCTATTAGTTTGGTGTGGTGGTTAAGTGCACAGACATCTGGAAGAACCCAGTTTGATTCCTCACTCCTCCACTCGCAGCTGCTGGAATCACCTTGCGTCAGCCATAGCTCTCACAAGAGTTGTCCTTGAAAGGGTAGCTTCTATGAGAGCTCTCTCAGCCCCACCCACCTCACAAGGTAAAGAAGATTGTGACTGCTCTGAGACTCTGAGTTTCAGAGTGGAGGGCAGGATATAAATCCAATGTTGTCATCTTAGTATTATCATACATTGCAATATAAAATGAAATAATTATAGAACTCATGGTCCAGTTGCTACCAGGCCATGGACCGGTACTGGTCCAAGGCCCGGGGGTTGGGGACCCCTACTTTAGAACCTAGAGAACAACTGTCAATCAGAGCAGACAAGACTGAGCTTGCTAGAACAATGGTCTGGATCAGTATAAGGCAGGTTTGTGTTTTCTTATGTATATTCATTACCTCCTTCTAAAAAACAGTGTTCAGGTTAGGAAAGCAGGAGCCATGAGCCAGTCTGGAAAAATAAACCATCTCTTCCCTTATTCTATCCATGGCAGTGGCTTCAGCAAAAAGAAGGAAGTGGGTACTGAGGAGAGTGCAAGTGAAGTTGGGGAAGTGGTAGAAGTCCTTGCCCCTCCTCCCATCTCCCTCAACCTTGATTTGGCTAGTATAGAAGAACAATCCTAGCTTCTAAAAAGGGAAATCTTTCTTCATTGAATTTTTGGGATTTTTTGAGAATATCAACAAGCCTGTTGACAGGGTAATGTAGTAAACATTATATATACATCACAAAAGGCTCCTAAAAACCTAGCAGTTATTGAATAAGAGCATAGGTCATTTTATGGATCAGTAATTAATTTTTAAAAGAAAGTGGGTGGTGGTAATACATGGTCAGTTTTTACAATGTAGGGAACTAAGCACTAGAGTCTTCCAAAGATCTGTCTTCAATCTGCTGTTCTTTAATGACATTATCAGCAATTGGTAGCAGAAAATGAGGTAAAATGTATTTGATAGTGTCAACAAACATTTAAATGTTGTTACCCAGAAGAGATTATATACTACTAAAATGCTTTATACAATGCCCCACACCAAGGACTCTAAATTAAATTTAACAGTTAAATTTAGAGAACAGCCCTCTTACCGATCAGCATCAGGTTTTGAAAGGTCAGGAACCACAGAGTAGGAATAAAGGGAGAAAGTCAAGAGTGGGTCACTCCAAGGATATATACTGGGATTGATGCCATTTAACTTTAATAATTGCACAGAGTAAGGAATGACTAGCTAAGTAGAACAGTTCACAGATAAAATTACTCAGGATAGTAAAATCCCACACCAATTATTAACAACAAAATTATTCCTACAAATGCTGTGTTTATGCAACAAAAAACATAGATGATCTATCTAATTAAATATAAAATTATACATGCTGGGTAAAAAATTATACACTTTATACATATACTTCTGGTGTATAAACTATTGAAACAGGAAGGAATAACTGTTGGGTTATAACCCAAAATGTTAGCTCAGTGCACTATGACTGTGCAAAAAGTATAATCAGTATCATTAATAAGAAAACATTTAAAATTTAAAATCAAAACCACAAGTACTGCAGTGCTATTATTCAAATCCATAGTATAATCACATCGGAAATACTCTCCCAAATCCCGATTGCCCCATCTCAGAAAAGGTGACACCAGCCATGGATAGTTATGAAAGTTATATTTTTTCAAGACCCCTCCCTTCACAATGAGCTTATACCATAAATCTCAACTAATGTATTTTTGGATTACCATGTTGTTTGCCTAGAACTCTATATCTGTCCATTTCTGCCTATTTTTATCACCATTCATAGATCAAATGAGACTGCAATAAAATATAAAAATGTGACAGCAAATTGTTGAAGAAGAGAAATTAGTTTGATGATATAGTTTTTCTTCATATATAGTTTACAGGTATAGTTTTTCTTCAGAAAATGTGTTCTCATTTTCTGAGACTTAGTTGTGCCTTGAAAGATAGTTTAAGAACAGTTAGGGATAATTAAGTAAACAAGTACATAATTACATAATGAAGCTTTTCTTTCATTCAAGCTAAGTCAAAAGATATCAGTTGATCAAACATACCCGTTTTCTTTTTAAAAGAAAGGTTCTAGAACTGAGAAAAGAAGAAAATAGGATGGGATACAAAGTGTAGGGCATATTAGGAATTATTGTAGAAATTGAGGACAGATTATTGAGAAGACTACACTACCATGTTGGATATAGGCATTAGGAATCTATACCTTGCAAAAAAAAAAACCTGGCAATTTTAGGATTGTGATATCAGAAAAATATTGATATTCCAAGTTATTCAGAGTCCAAAACTGGTTTAGTATTTAGATCTGGGGCGGGAGGGGGGAAAATCCAACATTATTTGACTCTATTGTTCCCTATGGGAAAACTTTCGGGGGGGAGGGGTGGAAGGGCTGCTTTAAAAGCTAATGACATCAAAATTGCTGGGGAGCTGGTGGTACCTGTCCTCTGAAGATCCCCTAGTTTCAAGTATATTGGGTCAAGGGGTCTGATTCTGTGGGCCCCTGAATAAGGTGCCTCCACCCATTCTTCATTGTTTCCAATAGGAGAAATTTTTCATGCTTTCTCCAGAGCAGAAACCAAGAGCAAAACACACTTCAGCATGCTGCATCAACCATTGGTAAAATGTCTCCTATGCACACAGAACCAACAAGCCTCACAGAAACAATGCAAAACCAGGAAATCCCAGCAGACCCATAAATCTATGTGGCAAGCCCAACAGTATCAATGTAAAAGCAGAGAACCCTAGCAGAACTTTAGTGGGTAGGCATTTTTGCAAGCCCAACAGAAGCAGTGTAAATCCACAGAAGCCCAACAGAACCCAGGGCCAATGTGGCAGTGCAAGCCCAACAGAACCTATGCCAAACTAGAAAATCCCAGCAAAACAAACTTAAATAATCAGGGCACTTTTGCAAGCCTAACAGAACCACTGGCAATTCACAGAGGCCCAGCAAAACCAGAGACAGACAGACAGACATGTAAGACACCGACATACACACATATTAACATCAGTTCTCTCTAACATGTGATCCCATTTGCCTGTGACAACTGCCACCTTCTCCATTCCCTTCTGTTGCCTGGGAAACCAGCAAAAAAAGAGGGTGCTAAAGATCTTAAAGAGTTTTAAAGTTTAAACTTCTGGCTGTGGATATACCTGAATATACCTAAATATATTCAGATATATTCATTATCAAATTTACCATCTTTGGCAGAGATTCTCTGATGTGTATTCAGATCCATATATACCCCAAAAATACCGATACTCTTTTTTGGGTATATTTTAATTTGTTTACATCCAAGTGCACATCCCTAATGTGCATTGGCACAATGTTACAATTTCATCCATTCTTTATGTGCATATAGATAATCCCCAACACTGACAGATAATTCAGTGGTAATTAATCTGGAATAAAAAAGATATGATTTTGTGTGTGAATGTCAAGATATATTTACACAAACTTTCAGTACTATTTTCACAGTGAAATTGATGTCCTTTCTGGTATGGACCTTTAGTTCCATATGGATCTTTAGTTCAGGTTAAAGTGTTTTCTATACTGGTATGTATTTCACATATGCCATTAGTTTTCAGTGCTATCTCTGCACATTACAGAGGAAAGTTTGTAGCAATCATGCATTGTGGTTGCCAACTCAAGGTTAGTGAATTCCTGGAGATATGGGGAGGAAGCCTGGGAAAGGTGGGTTTAGGGGAGGGGAGGGACCTTAACAAGGTATAATACCATAGATCCCGCCCTCCAAAGCAGCCATTTTCTCTGAGAAAAACTCAGGAGATTAGTTGCAATTTTGAGAGATTTCCAGACCCCACTTGGAGGTTACCAACCCTTTCCACAATCCTAAACATTTGAAGGAGGTGGCAGCCACCTGTAATAGCACCATAAAATAACAGCAACACAACACCAGCATAATCTAAAATGTAGTTGTAGTGCCAGATCTGACTTTGAACTCTTTATGTTACACACACTGTTAACTGTATACCCTTAGTGCATGTTTTCTATTTTAGCACAAAGTTTAAAGTGTCAGTTTCCCAACACTTTTTCCAGAACAAAAACTTGTGTTTAAAATGACAACTAAAGAATTCTGGACTTCATTGTTCACATCTTCATTACACACAGTTCTGAAAAAGTGTGATAACTTTCCCCATGCATGTGTGTGTGTGTGTGTGTATGTATATGTATATATATATATATATATATATATATATATATATATATATATATATACACACACACACACACACACACACATAACTTTACTCCTGTCTCTGACACACATACGTTTGTAATATTTGAACTCTCCTTGACTACAAGGCAGGAGAGTACTGTAGTGTCCCTTCTGGGCATGGAGCAGGGTCACTGGGGATGTATGTGTCAGGGGAAGATACTTGTGAAGTTCCTGCATTGTGCAAAGGATTGGACTAGATGACCCTGGAGGACCCTTCCAACTATATGATTCTATGTCTGGACAAAGTGTACTTCATGAGAATATATTTTTAAGCAAGGTCACTCGAGCACGAATGAAGGCATTAGAAAGTTCTTGCATAGCTTGCCTTATTAATTAGCTGAACTTATTAATGCAGACATATTCTTCTGAAACTTGTGTATTTCTTCTGATATTAATGGATATCAATAAAACAGGAACTTGACTTTCCATAGTTTCTGTAGACTTATAGCTGGCCAAGATTTACTTACACTATAGATATTAAATAATGATTAAATAATAATCCTTTGCATATTGGACTACACATCCCTGATGTAGCCAATCCTCCAAGAGTTTACAGGGCTCTTCTTACAGGGCCTACTGTAAGCTCTTGGAGGATAGGCTACATCAGGGGTGTATAGTCCAATACACAAAGGAGTTCCTGCTACCAAAAAAGCGCTGATAGTTGTTATTTATGTTGAATTTATTCTGCATACAGCATTTTACAATCTTTTAAAGAATAACCCTCCTAATTTAAATTGAACATGTGGCTTCAAATGGCAAAATATAATTATGGCATTATCAATATTACTGAATTTTCCTTCTTTCTAGTTTATTTTCAGGAAAAAAGTGCATCAAGCAGTCAAAGATCTCAAAGAAGCTATTCACAAAATTGCATCACAGGTTCTATTACTAAGTGATGGTGGTGCTACAAGTTGCTAAGTGATAGTGAATACCAACTATTAAAACTTTATATTATTCCTTGTCAACCATTTGGCACCATTTCCCAGCCTAATGCTTCAGTGTAAGGCCTTTTGATTAGGCATCATTTCACCATTGTTCTAAAGTTCAATTTGGACTTAATGAAAGAGAAGAGATGACAAATATAACCAAGAGAAAAGAGTAGCAAAGGTATATTGTTCACTGAGCTGTACATACTCCACTGTGTGTTGTCCCACTGCAAACATAAAATGGCTGTATTGCAGGATGTTGTTGCCTGGTGACCAAAAGTGTATCTCCTACACTACAGAGGGATATGAACATTGAGAGACTGCTTTGCTTCTATTGCTCTCCAGAAGCAAGACACTGAAATGAATTAAATCTACATTCAACAAGCTAAATGTTCCCTTTCTCTGTATGTTGTTGCTTAAACCCCGTGACTGTGGATTGTTCTCTAAGCAACAAAAGGCAAAGAAAGATGAACTATATGACCAAGTGTTTTATTCACTGTCCAGCCATTTAATAAACAGACTAGGGGTCTGCTACTGAAAGCCTGTAAGTTGTCCTTGCTTCAATGAAGCTTGTGTTGTGTGTCTAGTCTGTTCCAGTGCAAACTCCCACCTGTTATCAGTCTCTCTTTCTTTCATTAGAATCAAGTAGTTAATTAGCCTCAGCATGTCCTCTCCCCTTCTCTCTTTCCCTTTAATGCAGCAGTAATAATGTCTAATTACCAGCAGCAGTGGATTACAGAACCTTCAGGAGCAAATCTCTCTGGCTGACAGCAAAGCTTAGCAACAAACCTTAAAGCTTCAAGGAAAGAACAATTCTAGACAATGAAGATGAAGAGCATTTGCTTATTGTTAGCCATTTGCTTACTGTTAGCCAAATGGGGGCATTAAAATTGTTGTTGCATGTCTCATATGAAATACAAGGGGTGTGTTTATTTTAACCATAATTGTCAATGGTGAATGACTGTAAAGAAAAATATATTTTACCTACACTGGCTTTTCAAATGGTTAAAAAAACTTGTTGGTTGTTTTAGTACAAGGGGCTGAAAGTTAACTGTCCTATGCAGTGTAGTAGCTGTATGCAGCAATCAACAGCTGATTTCAGCCAAGAGTGATCATAAGTGACTAAACCCTTTTATAACTTATGTGGAATGGATGACATGGTGAGCTTCTGAAAAATCAACTAAAGTATCTGCCCATGGTGCCAGAGAGTAATATAAGATTACTCACATACACTTTGAAGGCTTGGGAAAATTAAAATCACTTTGGAAAGTCAACCATTGATGTATATGCAGTATGCCTTAGATAAAGCTGAAAATGTCATTAAACATCACTAGCTCTAGTGTCAAAAGGTATGAAGTTAGTGGTTCAGTAGCCATCTGAGTGCTATGCAATCTATTTTAAGTTTATACCATAGTGGAACAAATTACAGAAACCAAATACTAAAATGCAGAAAATCTGTTTTTTAAAAAAAAAATCTTAAGCAAGAATGTTGAACCACAATAATGCATACTGTGCATGATCCAGTGTAACATGCATAATTTCATGCATGACTACACTTAATTATGTCCATTTAATGTAGAGCACAAAAATGGTAAAAATGTTTCATGATATATTTTTATTATTATGTCATGATGCCTCTGCAATATTGACCTAAATAACAGTCAGAAGAATCTTAAGAACACTTTCCCAGAAATAAGCCCCAATGAATAGAGCTGAGTAGGAGTCTGTGTAAACTTGTTCATGATTACTCTCTTCATATCTGTTAAGAATAAATTCTTAAAATAAGTGTGACAGGTACAGAATTTTCCAGTCCAGTCCAAGAAGATAACCCCTTAGGTGAAACAGCTAGTATATCATGAAAAAGTATGGCCACAGAACTGTGACAGTATCAAGAGCCTAAATAATGGAAGACTCAATATTCTTTTAGAATAATTGGCATAAACACATGGAGTTTTTGAAGAACCCAAATTTATCTTTGTTAAATCGAAATTATCAGTTAATTACATCTTGTCCCAGAAAAATAAGACTTTATTTAGCTTTGCCTATACAGTAGCCAAAAAAAAAATCGCTATGAGAAATAAAATCTGTTGATCACAAATAAAAAACCTGGTCCAGTGAAGGGAAAAGTTAATAAAAGCAATCTGATTAAACCAAAATATATATCTATAGTTTTGGTTTTATGGCTATTAATACTTTAACTAAGGTAAATATTGTAGTCATAACTTTATAGTGGATGCAGTCCCTTGTAGGGATAAGTGGTTTTTGCACAAGAGCAGTGCTCAGTGGCAGACTCAAACCCAACAACTTCCACAGAGTAATATGATATTCTGTGTTTAAAGTTTGTTCTTGTAGGTAAACTTAAACTCAAAAGCCAGCAGAAAGACATGCCATTCTAACTATTTAGTTCTGCAGTCCATATTCATAATGTAAACCATTTTCTCAATACAGTTTCATAGTTGTACTTTCAATAGTTTTATATACAGGATATATATAGGAATAGAAAGGTATCTGGATCTGTTGCTACTGAACAAGGTACTTGCATGTGGTCACAGAATTTCCCTCTACCACATGCACCTAGCTACATTATCATAAATCCTACGAAATCTTCATGATCACCAACATTTCCTCTAGTCCAAAGCAAGATTCCAACTGGTAACAAGACTATGTTTCAGCAAACCCTCATACCAAAGAATACTTTCCCCCACTGCACACGTTTTAACAAACCGAGCTTAAATGTAAAACTCAAAACGCAAGAATTGGCGAGGAAATGCAACCTACTTGTAACCAACAGTTCCCATCTTCTAAACCCGCAAATTCTGTAGCGTCTGCCACCAATACAACGCAGCATAATAGCTAGCTTTTCAGCTCCAGCCTCTGGAAGGCTTGCTCTACTTCTGCGATGGCATCAACTGAGAGACTTGAGCAAGCTCAGAGAGAGAGAGAGAGAGCGCAGTTCCCCCATTTGGTCATGTGCAAGCCAGCCTCTGGCTCTTTTGTTGATTACCCCGCCGTCCTCTTTCCGCAGCCAGCCAGGCATATCCCTGCTGCCCAGGGATGTGGGCTAACAATGAAAGAAAAGAAGCTGATATCCCGGGGAAACCCCCCAAATCAACAGCCAGCCCTTCCCGTTTGGCCTTTTGCCAGAAGGATCTATCGATCAAAAATCGTCTAAGCATGGACAACGCGTGGCTGGAGGACATGGCACCGACCGTCCCCCTCCCCCTTCTAGAACTACCGACGGAATAATACATCTTCTCCATCCCACCCCCACAAAAGCAGGGAGAGGGAAAGACAAGATATTCTACAGGGCTGTGTTGTGTGTATTTGTTGGGCAGGAAGCAGGAAGGCTCACAAAGCCCTAAGCGGGGGGGGGGGGGGGGGGGGAAGGTGCCAGGCAAACGAAGCACTGGGAGGGGGGCCATTTGGAAAGGGAGGGGGGAGAAGGAGCCAACAGCGTGAGCCAGCTTTGGGGGGGGGGGGGGGAGGTGGCAGCTCTGTGGCTCCTGCTGCTGCTGCTCCGACTTTTCCTCCCTGATGTGGCTACAGGAGAAGGCAGACAATTGCTCTACTAACCGTGGTCTTGACTGGCACGTAGAGGACTTGCTTCCCTCCGCCTCCACCAGCAGCAGCACTACCACTGACCTCGTCCGGACTGCCCAGCTGGAAGCCTTTGGATTTGACCCAGAATTTAAATTTGGCATTATCCGTGGAGCTGGTTTCGGAACCGTTCAGGAGCTGGACAATCCGCTCGTATTTCTTACGGGTCACCGTCTTGGTTTTGCCCGAGTCCCCGTAAGTCCTGAGGCACCAGTCCTGAAACTGGCGGTACATGTCCCGGTCGCCGCTCTCCATCATCCCCGTGCGAGACACACACCCCTCGACGCACAGCTGCACCGGGCCGGCTCTCCCGCACCGCCGCCGGGGCACCTGTTCACCCCGCCGAGCTCATGGAGAAAGAAGCCGCCGAGGAGGAGGAGGTCCCGCCACGGGGCTCGGCGGTCAGTTCCCCAGCCGCTGGCCAGCCCTGCTCATCCCCCCGACTGGAGTCTCTGCCCCCCCCCCACTGACCACCCACCTCCGGAGCCAGGCGAGCGGGCCAGGCGGGGGCTGCCTTTGCCTCCTTGGCTGCGGTGCCAGGCAGGACTATCCCAGCGTCTCTCGAGGGTTCTGCCTCTCTACCACGGAAGCCCTGGCCCCTGGCCGCTCAGCAATAGCCCAAGAGGAGAGGGAGGAAATAAAATAGCATGGAGTCGGATTCTTCTCTCTTGGGCATCGGCTTCAGCCTGGATGGTGCAGGTTGCGGGGGGGGGGGGGGGGAGAAAAGCCCACCCTCCACCCCAGCCAGCCAACCCTCGTCTGCCTTCCTGTGTCTATCCTGGAGGACCCTGCTTCTCCCTGAAGCAACCTCTCGGGGTAGGATGGAGAAAGCGCTGAAGGGCAAATGGGTCTCTCCCCCCCCCCTTTATTATTCCAGAGCAGGTCTCCAGGCGATGGGTGTGAAGATGGTGGGTTAGAAAGTTCTTCCCTGCCTCAGAAAGCCAGTGCGCATCTCGGAGAGAAATCCCGACAGAGCATTTCAGAGGTTCGTCTCATTCCAAACCTAAAAATCTGCTCAAGGGACTCTTGTGGTGGGTTGTCTTTTTTTTTTTTTAATGGATCCTATTCCACTGCTTTCGTTTGGAAAGGCTCTTAAGGTACAAGGTTCGGTTGGGACCGAGGGCGGTTTGAGATCAGAGCCCGGAGGCGGCTGTCGGCTGTCTCCGGGGCTGGCTCACGCAGGACTCCTCCAGGCTGGACGATCCTCCTCTCTCTGCAGCCGCGGCCAGGCATTCGAGGAAGTTTGGCGTCCCGATGCGCGCTCAGAGCCACCGCCTCCCCTCCCAGCCGTCTGGATTATTGTCCCTCCCCCGGCCCCAGTGGCCGCGGGCACCCCTGGAGCTTCTCGCCGCCTTTGGGCCAGGCCCCGCAGCCCCCCTCCACGGGCGCCCCAGCGCTAGTCCAGCCTCTCGACGACCCTCCAAGCAGGCGACTGCAGGCGGCCGCTGCTGCTCCATCCGACATCTATTTGCCGCCCGGGGAAGGGAGTTCCCATCCTCCTCTCGGCCGCGCGAGCCGCGGCACACTCCCCCTCTGTCTCTCTGGCGCTGGCTCTCGGACCCGTCCAGTCCCAGCTCCTCTCTCGCCGCCCGCAGCCAACCCCGGCTCCCTTCAGAGCCCCCCTGGGGCTCACGGGTCAGACCGGGAAGGCGCCGAACGGGTCTGCCTCCATCCGCAAGCAGCCCCCGGGAGGGAAAGGAATGGCCCTGGCACCTTGCGCGCGCCGCGCCTCAGCCTTGTCCCAGGCAGGCACTTGCAAAATGGTCAGCGCCCGCCTGCTTCTCCCGCCTCCTCCCCCTCGCCTCCCTTCCCCCCTCCCTCCCTCGCTCCCTCCCTCCCTCCTCCTCCCTGCCAGCCTCTCTCTGTTCAGTGGCTCTACTGGAAGGTCTCGCGGCGCAGGAACCGGGACTGACAGCCGGCAGCGCAAGCTGAGCGCGAGCAAAGCTCCCCGCTAAACCCCTCTCCCTCTCCTTATCCTCCCCACTCCTCGCCCGCCCTCATCTGATTGGCCGACGGGACAAAAGTTTCTGTGGAGACGGCTGAGCGGCGACGTGACGGACAGAATTGTCCCATTTAGGGATGCCGGGCAGTGCGCATGCTGCAAAGCCGGACGGCTGCAGGTTAGAGAGCGCCGCGCGGGCGGCAAAGGTGGCGCAGGGGAGGCAGGCAGGGGAAGGATGAGGCAGCTCCGGAGCCTCTCAGCCACAGCCAGGTGGGGGCAGGGGGAGGGGCGTGCGAGGGGAGCGTTTCCATGGAGACTTCTCCCGGTCTAGCCTAGCCTCTCTTCCCCCTCC
Organism: Heteronotia binoei; assembly: GCF_032191835.1. NCBI lineage: Eukaryota > Metazoa > Chordata > Lepidosauria > Squamata > Gekkonidae > Heteronotia > Heteronotia binoei. Next base: position 72,452,615 of record NC_083229.1, on the reverse strand, counting down.
TTCCTCCTCTAGCCTCCCATCAGATCAGCTGACACATCATTAGCTTAGGACCTAATTATTACTTATTGGAGCAACAAATGAGCGAGAGGGCCAGCTGCAGGAGGCTGTGAGGGGGGATTCCCCCCTGTGTCGAGGCCGAGGAGCCAAGGGTCCCGAGTGGCTCTGCGTTAACTTGCAGGGCTCCAAGCTGCTGCCGCCGCCGTGGCAACGCCGCTCCCCCGCCCGTCTCTGTCGTGCGACTTTTGTTTACTTGCAGGGGACCAGATGATGCCTCTCACAAGACGCGGGACCCTGGACCGGAAGGGCTGCTGCGACTAGAAGGGCCCAAGGCGGCGGCAGCCCGCCTGTTTTTGCTGCCGGCGCCAGCAGCTCCTGTGCAAAACACGTGGCAGCTGTCAGTGGCCAATTGGGCCCGGCGCTTCTCTTCTGTTGCCTGAGCCCTCGCCCGTCGCTGCTGAGAGTGTAACAAAACACCACTCTGGGGGGCGGGGGTGGGGATTTGATTCCCAGGTGCTCAACAGTCTGGTGCTGAAGAGGGGGACCTCCAGAGAGCATTCAGGAAATCAGCGTCTAGCCTTTCACATAATGCTGTGTAATTGTCGCACTAGTGAGGCGCCCATTTCTGAGCATGTTCTCTCACGAGACAGTTCCACTGAGTTTTGAGGGAAACTGTTCCTAGATACATGTTTTGAGCACAAAAAGAAAATAAATGGTTGATCACACAGCACAATTTTCTTTTGAATGGGACAGTGCTACACATAATGATGCTAAAAAACAAACTTCAAAGTATAACCTAAAAGACCTGGGAAACTAGATACTTCTTTTTGTTTCTTTCTTTTTGAGGGGGGCAGGTGAGGAATTTAGGTTGTGGCCCTGTTCATACTTACAAGGATGTAAGCACCACTAACCGCTGTGGGACTTTGGCCATTTTGATTATAGTGGCTTGACAAGGGCCACATGGTCAAAAATTGTGCCCAACACTAAGTTCACTGCTATTGTCACTTTAAAGTCAAGGCTTCTCTATCATTAATTTTTACTGAGCATACCTCAGAAAGCCAACCATTATTGTTTTGCTTCAGGTTCAGATTCAGCCATAACTGAAAATGTTCCATTCTGGTTTTGGCCAATAAAAATGCCAATAAGCAGCCCAGCACACCTCAAACCATGTGGTTCAGTTTGTATGAGAAACTATATTCACATTACATACTAATATGTGATCCTTTTGTTTTCATTGTATTGCCCAGTGAAGGCTCCATTACCTCTTTCTTGGAGTTTATGGCAGGCTGCTGGCCTGTAAGCTGTAGAGTTTTGTGAGCAAAAATTCTACTTTGTGAGCTACTGGGATTAAAGCTGTGAGCTACTGCATAAATTAGTTTGCTCTAGGGCCATTTTTTTTCCTGAGCCAGAGCTAAAAAACCGTGAACTAGCGCACACTAACTCAGCTTAGATGAAATATGGGCTGTTGGTGAGTTTCCTGGAATCATCTGATTGGTCACTATGGAAAAAAGGATATAGACTTTTGGTCTGATTCAGCAGGATTTTTGTTGGTGTTCATTACATTCAATATTTTCAATTGAATGTGCCATTTCATAATATTTTCCCCCTTCAGCCTTATTCTTGAACCTATCAAAGTGCTGTACCTTAGTTTTAAATCCTTAAATGGCTTACAACCAGGGTAGTCAAAGGACAGCCTTCTTTCATATCATCCTGCCTGCCATATTAAGCCCTGTCTTCTGTGTCTCCACTCATGGATCATGAAAGCCGGAGATAGGGCATGTTCAATGGTTGTGCCTTGTCTATGGAATACTGTTCCGAGGCCCGTAGCCAGAACATTTTGAATGGAGGGGCCCAGGAAATAAAAAATTTGGTGGGGGGGGCTGTGGGACTTGGCTGCTTCTTCCCTCCAGTGGCCAGCCCTCCTGGCCCCAGCAGTGACCCATTTGCATATCAGGCCACACCCCCTGACACCAAGTGAGCTGGAACCACGTTCCTGTGTGTTCCTGCTCACAAAAAGCCCTGGTACCAAGATTCTTTTTGTGTGATGCAGGAGTACTTGCACATATTAGTAAAACTTCATAAGAACGTACAAAGAATCATGCTGGATCTGACTGAATGCCCATGAGGTCCAGCATTCAGTTCACACAGCGGCCAACCAGCTACCTTTCGGAAGCCCACAAACAGGCAGACTGCAATAGCATGATAAGTAGCCATTGACTTCTCAAGCATCCATGAATTTGTCCACTCTTCTTTCAAAGCCTTCCAGGTTGGTGGCCATGACCATATCCTGTGGCAATAAGTTCCACAAATTAACTATACCCTTGTGAGTAAATGCTTCTTTTTGTCTGTCCTGAGTCTTCCACCTTTCAGCTTTGCTGGATGAGCCTAGTTTCTGGTATTATAGGAAAGTGAAAATAAGTTCTCCCTGTCCATTCTCTCCATGCCATTCATCATTTTCTAAACCTCTGTTATGCCTCCCCTTTTCTCTAGGCTAAACAGTCCTAAGTATTTTAACCAATCCTCATAGGGCAACTGCTGTAGTCCCCTAAACATTTTGATTGCTCTTGTCTGCACTTTCCAAGCTCTACAATATCCTTTTACATGTGCAGTGACCAGAACTGTACACAATTTTCTGAGTGTGGTCTCACCATAGATTTGTATAAGGGCAATATGATAATGGAAGTTTTAATTTTTATTCCTTTTCTAGTTGTGACCAGCATGGGATTTGCCTTTTTCATAGCAGCTGCACATTGGGTCAACATTTTCATTGAGCTGTCACTCCAAGTTCCCTTTATTGTTCTGTTGCTACCAGTTCAGATCCCATCAGTGTGTATGTAAAGCTGGGATTATTAGCCCCAATATGCATCATTTTACACTTGCTCACACTGAATCTCATTTACCATTTTAATGCCCTTCTTCCAGATTGAATAGATCTTTTTGGAGCTCTCACAGGCCATCTACTAGCTCATTCCTGTTCATATGTTTATTGATACTTACAAAGAACTCTAAAATGTTAGTAAGACAAGACAACTTTGCAGAAACCATGCAATTTTTTTATTCAGCAGGGCTTGTTCTTCTATATGCTTGACAATTTTACTTTTGTTACCTTTCTTTCCATCAATTTACATATGAACATATGAAACTGCCTTATACTGAATCAGACCCTTGGTCCATCAAAGTCAGTATTGTCTACTCAGACTGGCAGTGGCTCTCCAGGGTCTCAAGCGGAGGTTTTTCATGCCTACGTGCCTGGACCCTTTTTAGTTGGAGATGCCGGGATTGAACATGGGACCTTCTGCTTACCAAGCAGATGCTCTACCACTGAGCCACCGTCCCTCCCCTAACCCTTACCTTACCTTAAGCTAACCAGCCTATAATTTCCTGGATCCCCTTGGACATTTTTTAAAAATGGGAGTTACATTAGCCACTCTCCAGTCCTCTGGTACAGAGGCTGATCTTAGAGACATATTTCATATTTTAGTAAAATATGCTGTAGTAATTGCACTCAAGAATGGAGACAACTGGCACATACAGTAAGATTTTTAAAAAAGAGAAAACAGAAAAAAAAGCTTCCCAAGGCAGAACTCCTCCGTGTATCCTTCAACTTATTGTAGCAGTTCAAAAAGTAAATACTTAAAACAAGCTGCTGCGAGCCACTGTTTAAAACTGTTATGTTAAATAAAAACCCAGCAATAGGTTATGATAAAATAGTAAAATTAGTTAATAACTTGCGGAGCGCTGTGAATTAAAGCAGCTGCCTCGACGCCATCTTCGCTTAACCCTCCTCCTGCTATTACAGTTGTTCTGCAGATGACCATAGGATTGCCCTCGTATTTCATATTTTAGTTAGAAAATCAGCAATTTCACATTTGAATGCTTTAAGAACTCTGGGATGAAAATCGTAGTCCTGGTGATATGTAAGTTTGCAATTTATTATAAGTTCTAGAACTTCCTCTCATCACCACTATCTTCTTAAGCTCCAAATCTTCCCTTCCCTTCCTAAAAAGGTCTGGGTAGGAGTAGACCTTTTAAAGGTTCCTAAGATATTTGCCTTATATCTTCAGTCGTAAAGTCGAATGAGAAAAAATCATTTAACTTTTCAGCAATAACTTTATCTTCCTGTAGTACTCCTTTAATTCCAGGGTCATCCAGTGGTCCAACTGCTTTCCTAGCTGGTTCCCTGTTCCTCATGTATTTCTTTATTGTTGGTCTTTATGCGTGTAGGAATAGGTTCCTCAAAAGGGTTTGGGTTTTTTTGGCATCCCTAATAGTTTGCTTACATCTCCTTTGTACAAATTTATGTTGGGTTTTGTTTGCCTTATTTGGGTAAGCCTTCCAGCTTCTGAAGGAAGTATTTTTCATTCCAATTAATTCTTGTTAGCCATGCTGGTGAACTCTTAGACTTTGTACTACTGTAAAGTACTGGGGTCGGCGCAGTAAGAGACCAGAGTCGGAGAGTGATTTCAGCAAGCTTTACTTCAGGAACACCAACACAAACTGAGCTCTATTCAAACCTCCTGCTCCTTTATACAATTCTTGCCCCCTTCTGATTGGACCTTAACTATGTACATGGATTGGCTATTTACAGAGGCCTAAGGGCCTATCAGGGTACAGTATGAGCCTAGATGTTGATTGGCTACTTATGTTTCAATCCTTCCCCTGATTGGGCATGCTTAGGCCTTCTCTGGAACCCTGGTGTGGAGTACAAGCTTGGCTTGTTCAGCTTCCCTCCAAAAGTAACAGTTCCCTCCAAAAGTAACAGTTCTCCATTTGAACCTAGGACACAACACCCCTCCCCCCATAGTTCCAGCTATCAGGTGACATAGTCCTGGAGATATGCCGGAGGGCGGCGGTCTCGTGTCGAGCGTCGGAGCTCCGAGGGGACTGGGCGTTCCGACTCGGTTGGTGGTTCCGCGGCTGCAGAGCTGGAGAAATCTGGGACGGGGGCCCCGGGAGACCTGGGTTCAGCTGCGCGGTCGGGGGTCTCCTCCTGCTGGGCCGAAGTGGGCTCCATGGAACCCTGTTCTGTGTCAGGCTCACGGGGACTTACGTTGTCCGGATCTGGAGCCTCTGACCTTGGCTCCCCGGCAGGCAGGCGACCACGGAGTTGGTCGATGTGTCGCCTCAGGAGATGTCCACCCTCCAAAGTCACTGCATAGGAGACCGGTCCGGTGACGTGGCCCACCTTTCCAGGGAGCCAGGCGGGGCCAGTGGTGGCATAGTTCCGTGCCCACACTGTCTCACCTGGGTAGAACCCTCTGGGGGCTTTAAGGTGTTCCGGCGCCGGTTGCCTGTCTGGGGCTCGGTCAGGGTGCAGCTTGTCCAGCAGGGTGGTGATGCGGCGGCCCATGAGGAGTTCGGCTGGACTGCAACCTGTGGAGGTGGTGGGTGTGGTCCGGTAGGCCATTAGGAAACACGCCAAGTCTTTTGGCCAGTCTGAGGGGCCCAGACGGTTCAAGGCCTCCTTTGCCGTGCGCACCATCCGCTCTGCCTGGCCATTGGTGGCTGGATGAAACGGGGCAGAGCGAATGTGCCTGATGAGGTTCCTGGCTAAGAAGTCCTGGAACACTGCGGACGTGAATGCTGTGCCGTTGTCGGTGACGATGGTCTCCGGCAACCCGTGGGTTGCAAAGATGGCCCTCAGAGCCATGATGGTCGCCTGCGATGATGGCGAGGGCACCTGGACCACCTCCAACCACTTGGAGTATGAATCCACTAGTATGAGTAGAGTCCGCCCATGGAAGGGGCCAGCAAAGTCCATATGCAGTCTTGACCAGGGGGTTTTGGTGGATTCCCATGGTTGCACTGGGCCACGTGGGGGGTCAGGCCTTGACACCTGGCATGTCGGGCACCTTTTAACCCAAGCCTCAATTTCTGCATCGAGGCCGGGCCACCAGACATAGCTCCGTGCGAGAGCCTTCATGCGGACTATGCCCGGGTGTGCCTCGTGCAGGGCTCTAAGCACTTGGTCTTGCAAGGGTTTGGGGATGACGACTCTGTTGCCCCATAGTAGGCAGCCTTTGTGGGTGGATAGTTCATCTTTCCGGGCTGCAAACGGAGTAAATTCCGGCCCAGTCGAGCCCTTGGGCCACCCCCTCCCCACCCAGTCCAAGACACGGGAGAGGACTGGATCACGAGCGGAGCGGGCAGCAACGTCGCGGGCGAGCAATGGCCTGTCCGGAAGCATGTCCATCAGTAGGATCTGATGAGCCGGGGCTGGATCGGGATCCACGTCAGGCAAGGGCAAGCGGCTCAGGGCGTCAGCATGGCCCATTGCCTTGCCCGGGCGATGCACTAGGGTGTAAGTGTAGCCGGCTAGAAAAATGGACCAACGGAAGACCCGTGGGGACAACACCTGAGGGTCTGCCGGTCTGATGCAAAGAGGCCCAAGAGGGGTTTGTGGTCCGTATAGAGGGTAAAGGGCCGGCCGTAGATGTAATCATGAAATTTTTTGACACCGGCCACAACTGCCAACCCTTCTTTGTCGATTTGGGCGTAGTTCCGCTCCGCCGATGAGAGGGTCCGCGAGTAGTACGCGATAGGGACTTCGGTCCCATAAGGGAGTCGGTGGCCCAGAACTGCCCCCACCCCATAAGGGGATGCGTCGCATGCCAGGACCAAGGGCAGGGTCTCGTCGAAATGGGCAAGGACGGAGTTGGACATCAGGAGGCCCTTGATATCTTGGAAGGCTTTAGCGTGCTGGCGGCCCCACGCCCAGGGTCGGTTCTTGTCTAGAAGCCGGTGCAGGGGTTCGGCCACCGCTGCCTTGTGGGGGAGAAAAGCATGATAAAAGTTTAGGAGGCCGAGGAAGGCCTGGAGTTCTTGCTTGTTGGTGGGCGCTGGAGCATCTCTGATGGCACGCAGCTTGGTGTCAGAGGGATGGACCCCCTGGGCATCGATGGAGAACCCCAGGAATTCCACCCGATCCACACCCAGGAGGCACTTCTCCCGTTTGACCTTGAGGCCGGCTGTTTCAAAACGTTGTAGGACTCCTCTAAGGCGGGCGGCGAATTCTTCAGGCGAGGCTGCCGCGATCAGCACATCATCGAAGAATGGAGTGACTCCGGGAAGTCCTTTTAAAAGAGAGTCCATGAGTTCCTGGAACAACCCCGGAGCCACACTCACGCCAAATTGCAACCGCTTTACTCTAAAGGCCCCCCGGTGGGTCACAATTGTTTGGGCGTTGGCCGTGGCCTCATCCACCGGCAGCTGTTGGTAAGCTTGGGCCAAGTCCAACTTGCCAAAAAATTTTGCGCCGGCTAGGGTGGCTAGAACGTGGCTGACGATGGGCACAGGGTATGCGTGGGCCTGAAGAGCCTTGTTGAGGGTGCACTTATAGTCTGCACAAATCCGCACTTCCCCACTGGGCTTGACTGGAGTCACGATGGGAGTTTCCCAGGTTGCATGGGTGACAGGCTCTAGTATTCCCTGTGCAATCAGTTTATCCAGTTCCTCCTCAATTTTAGGCTTGAGCGCGAATGGAACTCGCCGCGCTTTAAGCCTAATAGGCCGCACTGTGGGGTCGAGGTGTAGTGTAACCGGGGGACCCGTGTAGCAGCCCAAGGTGCCATCGAAAACGGCCGGGAACTCTTCACAAACCTTGTTAAAGTCCACTCCGACAGTCTTATTGACCCCCCTGATCTCTATTCCCAGGGGCTTGAACCAGTCGAGACCCAAAAGGTTTGTAAGGTGGTTCTTGACCACTAGCACTTGTAGCTGGCCCTTGAACCCCTTGTATTGGACTGGGACCGGGCCCACTCCCAAGATAGGCACCTTATTCTTCTGGAAGTCCACTAAGGTAAACCCTGGGTCCCTGAGACGAGGCCTCAGCCTGGTGGGGATTTTAAAAAATGTCTCTGCCGCTATAATAGATGATGCTGACCCAGAGTCCACCTCCATTTGGCAGGGCACCCCCCCCCCCCGATCCCTACATTGATCCGGATTTTGGAGGGCCTGACTGGCGAGGGTAGGTACTGTACCGGGTATGGGTGGGCGTGGAGAGCGTCGGTCTCGAAGTCTGGCTGGCCCTCGGAGTGCGCAGATCTTTGCGGGACGCGTGCTCGGGATGTGGATCTGCAGGCACAGGCGATGTGGCCTTCCTTGTTGCAGAGTCGACAGGTGGCATTTCGGAATCGGCAGGTCTTTCGCTCGTGCTGGCCCCCGCAGCTTGCACATGCAGGTGGTGTCTTGTGTCTCATGCCCTGTGGGGCATGGGTGGTCTTCCTTCCTGCTGAACGATAGCCGGTTTGTAGAGCTTTGTCCTCGTCTGAGTCCTCTGTAGATGGTTCAGGGTTGATCTGGTGTGCCGCAGCCTGTCTTGTCAGCCGTGGCTCTGCTGATCTGCCCTTCTCCCAGCTGGTGGCCACATCGATTGCCTTTGTTAGGTCGCACTCAGAGAGGGACAGGAGTTTCTGTACTAGTTTTTCGTCCCTCAAGCCCCATACAAACTGGTCAAGAAGGGCTTCATTGAGGTCTGCGAAACTGCATCGGCTTGCCACCCGGCGCAGGCTTGTCAAGAACGCCATCGTGGTTTCGCCTGCCTTCTGTGTCCTTTGTCGGAAGTCCCAGTGCCGGGTGAGCTTGGTTGGCTGGGGCTGGAAATACTTCTCCAGAGCGCTGATGATGTCGTCCACCGGCGTCTCTGAGAGCTTCCTGGGTTGGAGAAGAGCCCTGGCTAAGTCCACGGTCTCCGTGCCACACGTACTGATAAGCAGAGCTCTCTGCATGGTAATCTCTGTGATCTTCCGGAAGGTCAGGTATGACTGGAAGCCTTCGACCCACGAGTCCCACAGCTCGGGGCGATCGATGCTAAAGGGCTGCAGGAGGTTAGCTGAAGCCTCCATTCTTGGCAGCATGTCTGGGCGGCTTGAGAGATGGGGTGTGCGCAGAGCGGAGGTGCGGACCCAGATGGCTTGGATTTAGCCACCTTTCCGTGTTCCTGGTTCTGTTGCTGGTTCTTACTAGCATCCCATCCTCGTCGCCAGTGTAAAGTACTGGGGTCAGCGCAGTAAGAGACCAGAGTCGGAGAGTGATTTCAGCAAGCTTTACTTCAGGAACACCAACACAAACTGAGCTCTATTCAAACCTCCTGCTCCTTTATACAATTCTTGCCCCCTTCTGATTGGACCTTAACTATGTACATGGATTGGCTATTTACAGAGGCCTAAGGGCCTATCAGGGTACAGTATGAGCCTAGATGTTGATTGGCTACTTATGTTTCAATCCTTCCCCTGATTGGGCATGCTTAGGCCTTCTCTGGAACCCTGGTGTGGAGTACAAGCTTGGCTTGTTCAGCTTCCCTCCAAAAGTAACAGTTCCCTCCAAAAGTAACAGTTCTCCATTTGAACCTAGGACACAACAACTACCTTTCCTGAGCTGTGCATACATTCTAACTGAGCCACTAGTACTGAGGTTTTGAGTAACTCCCAAGCCTTTTCAAGAGATTTGACTTTTCTTTCCAACTTCTTTTTTTTTTTACCAGATTACGACCATGTTGGAGTTTCCTGGCACTCTCCCACATATGTGTAAATTAAATTTGATGCCATAAGGATCACTGTTTCCAATCAGTTCAAGCATCTCCACATCTCACACTAGGTCCTGGGCAGCACCACTAAATCCAGTGTCTCTTCTCCTCTGGTTGGTTCCACAACCAGCTGTTTTAGGGCAGTCATTCAGGGTACCTAGAAATTTTGCCTCTTTGGCATGGTTGAAACACACATTTATCCAGTCAATAGGAATTTAATTAAAGTCACCCATTATTACAACTGCTTGTCCTTTGGATGTATTGAGCATTTTGGTCAGGGAGCCAATAGCATGTTCCCAGTATTAAATTACTTTTGGGACCCAGTATTATCACCTACAGTGATTCTGGGTAGGAGTAGACCTTTTAAAGGTTTCTAATTTGTTCATTTTTAAGGTTTCTGGTTCAATAGACACTATGCTCTCCTTGACATACACAGCAACACCACCTTCTGTATGCTGTTCCCCTATAGCATACATATCCAGGGATAACCATATCTCACTGGTTCTCTCTCTTCCACTAGGTGTCTTATGTTTGGTGTATCCCTGTTTTCCCTTAAAAGCAAGCACTCCAGTTCCCCCATTTTGGAGTCGGAGGCTTCTAGCATTTGCACAGAAACACTATCTCATTGTGTTTGTCTCTAGGTATCTCTGGCATGTGTCTTTTCCACTCCAGCCTTTTGGCCACTTTGACTGACTATTCTGCTGTACCTTAGCCTCACTTTCCCTTTCTGCCCAATCCTCATTTGTGCAATCAGAACATTTTGCCCTTCATCCCTTTGGGACAAATCTGTCCAAACTGTATGTTCTTCAGCTGCAGTCCACTTTTCCCCACAGGTTCAATTTAAAAGTTGTTCCACTACCATTTTATGTTATGCTCCAGCAGTCTGTTTGTGTTCAAGTGGAGCTCATCCCTTTGGTACAGGGCTGGATTGTCCCAAAATGTTCCCCAATGCCTGATCAATCTAAAGCCCTCCTCTCTGCACCATTGTCTCATCCACACAATGAGACTCCCCAACTCTGCCTATCTAGCTGGTTCTGTACATGAACAGGTAGCATTTTGGCAAAAGCTAATTTAGAGGGCCTGGCTTTTAGTCTCCTATTTAACATTTAACATCCTATTTGGCTTCCAGAACCTCACAACTATACTTCCCCATATCCTTGGTGAAAACAGGCACTATGATTCCTCCCCAGCACTCTCTAGCAAAAGAACCATGGTGCAGTTGGGGAAGGGACAAGTTATGTTTTATAAATACAAATATGTTCTTCTGGAACATATAGAAGAGGTATAAATGAACTGAAGGAACCCAACGGTCCAGCACACTGACCAAAGCTCAATTATTTTTAGAAAATTTCCTAATTAAACCAGAATTAAGAGTAGAGAGGAGTGCAAAAAGAAATAAAGAAATTGAACTGGAAAAATTCATCTGAGATTTTATTTTGCTTCTCATGACAAATTGGCAGACATTTCCAGTTGAGAAAAGCTTTACACTATGGCTGCATTCACATGTACATCCCACCCCCTCACTCCTGATTTCTCAGGCCAGTAATTGGGGAGGAGAGAGTGTCAATCCTATATTTGTTTTATCTGCTCTGATCCTCTGCCTCCATAGGGATGCTATTAAAAGATTTTGCTGTCCTGGGATGTATTGAAGAGAGACCATTAAGTCATCAGCCAATGCAGAGACTGTTGGCAGGATGTGAATGGCCAGTTGTGAGGTGGACTTTTGCCCATCCTACTGGGTGAAAGCCAGCTGGAAGGAGCTAAATGCTTTTCTGGCTGGAGATTTCTATGCTTCCCTTTGGGAGGGCAGTATAGTTGCTTGAGTCTGGTTAGTTTTTTTAAAAAGAAACTATATGCATTAACTACATCTTACACTATCTCAGATTTTATTTTCCTTGGGGAAGATTGTTCAGCAGATGGTCACATCAAGTTGTCTGCTTTCTGGAACTCCAGCAGTTGGACTGTTGTTGTTTTTTTTAACTGGGCCTGGAACTAAGATTTTGAGCTTTGGTCAGTGATCTGTGTCCGGAAATTAACAGGAAATTATACTGCACTATAAAATCTCTCTGCAGTCTTTGCTATTAGCCATAACTACAAATGTATAGCACTGCATGTGCTGACTGCCTCCGAAAGTTCCATGCATATGGTTCCTATGTATTTATACCCAAATGCATGTAGGCTCCTGTAAAAGTGATCCAGGACCCACTATTTTTCAGTACTTATGGCACATCCGCATGAACAGGAGCCTACATTCATAGGTTCCATGCAGTCTTTGAACACATGGAATTAAGGGGTAAAGCCTGCTGGTCCAACCCCTCTGTGCATTCATGTATCTCCTAAACAGGGATATTGATCACAAGGTATTGGTGGAACAATTTTGGGATGTGATGATTTTTCACAGGATTTTTCCTTGCATGTTTATCTTTATTCATAATGACAAGATTACAGAGTAGTGATAGATAGTTATAATCCTTTTGCCTAGAGATGCCATATACCTGCTGGCTCAGCTTGCGTCATGTTTGTCAGATGCAAACAGAGACCTGACTTTTCAATGATTTTTCAATAGTTTGTTGATGTTTTTGTGAATGCTTAGCTGGTTATTTTGTTGAATTTCTTACTTGCCAAGCACCACAGTGCAATTGGCTTTTCACACATGTGCATTCCATACACATCAATTGTGTGCTACTCCCTGCCCCCATCCTTACCGTGTAATGGGTCCACTCAGCAGGCAACTGTTTAAATAGACGATTAGTTGACTCACAAATCAGTCATCAATAAACACTGTGTTTCAATAAAATCCTACTCTTTGGTGTTCATCAGTAACGCTAATGGCTGCGGATTAGTTTGAATTGGCAGCATCTTCACACATGCTCAGTTTTGGGAAAGTCCAGTGCAGACTGGTTGACAGGCATTCACAGCTGCTTAGCATGAACCAAACAGATTGAGTTATCCGCTCATATCTGATCACTAGCTTCAGTACATTTGACAGTTGAATGTGATAACAGCAAAATTCACAACATTCCTACTCTTGTCTAGTATGGTTCCACAGAGCTCCATCTTATGCTTCTCCTGTTGCCACGAGTGGCATTGTGTGGATTTGTGGTCAAGTTGCAGTTATGTACTGATGACACCTATCTTTTTAATCTAGTTTAGGACCTGAAAAATTCATGCTTATACCCTGGGTCTACTCATGGCCAGGGATGACAGAAGGCGAATTCAGATAAGATGAGAAGTAATGAATGACAATAGTCTTTATCAGGCCTCGGATTCAGTGGGAGCTCACAGGAGCACAGCTCCTGAACCTTTCTGAGAGTTCCACCTCCTCCTTCCCACCTTGTCAATTGAATAGTAGGTGCAGCTGCATAACAATCCTGGATGAGCTCCACCACCTATTTTTCTACAAAATGACCTCGGGTCTTTATCTTCAAGAAGATAGCAACAGTTTAGATATCTGGAATACAGGTGCTAGCAATGTGCAGTCTTCTAAGCTCAACTAAGAAAGTGTTTTCAATTTAAAGAATTTGGAGGCCAAAATGGAACCAGGATTATCAGGGTTTTTTGGAAGCCATGAGCATGTTCAATTTATTTCAAGTTAGGAGGACTTGCTAGTTTTTCTTTTAGATTTAGAAAACCTTATTTGTGTCACTATCACCTCAAAGCATGACCACCAGATTTTAGTCTGTTTTAGGCTACCATTGTAGAATGGTTGAAGGCCTCAGCTGGTACAAAACATGAGTCACCCACTGAGAAAAATACAAATATTCCAGCATCACCACTGGCTTCCTAAAAACTTACAATGCAAGATGCCATTTTAATGCCTTAGAGCTGTATATCTATCTGTTTATCTATAAAACCATTCTCTCCTCAATATTCCATTTTAATCTCTAAATCTAATAAGGATGTTTTATTTATATGAATATATGAGATTAATAGAGATAGTTTCAGAAATTATTGCTCTACAACTGTGGAATTATCTGTCTTTGCCCAAGACTTGGGTCAGTCACAGTTCTCTCAGAGCTCTCTCAGCCCCACCTGCTTCACAGGATAGAGACTCCTTTGGGTAATAAAGGTCAAGGTGTGCACATCCTAGAAATAACAATTTATCCTTTCATTGCTACCTAATTCTGAAAGCAAAACTAGAGCATATATGCAAATAGTAGGCAGATCTCTGACTTCTGCTACAACTTTGTCATACCTTCACATCATACTATTCAACATTTCCCCAACTCTCCTCCCCATCACTGAATGCCATTTGCATGCTGGGAGGGGAAGGACCCAGAACATTATGACATCAGGCTACAATCAAACTGTACTCTGAATGAGGAAACAGGCTTTTGAGGCAGCAGATTCATGGTTGAACATGAATCTGAAAGTAAAATCTCCCCATCCCTTCTTGGCTTACATGATATACACCAAAGTAGGCAAGCTTTGATTCTCATCCCTGCTGTCTTCAGCACTAAGGACTTCATTTCTGTAGCATCTGTACATTACTGTTTTATGGCTTGTTTTCCCTAGTTTGGCCCAGTGCTTAATCATGCTGAGAAGTTTTTTCTCGGAGACTTCCGGGGAGGAAAATGGCGAGCTGAGTTGTCTCTCACATCGGGAGCAAGCTGAAGGTCTTGTTCGGGGTAGTGGAGAGAAAGGTCCAAGACTTGCACTAAAAACTTTGGAAGAGATTTACCTTGGCTGAAAAGGAGCCCTGTAGAGGGTTCCTTTGAGGCTTTGAGGGGTCTCAGAAGTTTGCATAGTTATCGTCTGCAAGATCTTTCAGAGCCATTGATTTGGCATAAGCTCGTCAGGATCCTAACCTTCTGGGACATTTCTAAACAACTAAAGCTTTGGAAGACCAGTGGAACTTGGATAAGTGGAGAAAAAAAGGTACAGAAGCTCTTTTTTCACTCCGGAGCTATTTACAGACTAAAGGGACGTATTAAAGGTGGGAAGAAGGGGAAAATATAAAGCTTGCAATTAGAAGAAGGAAATGGAGAAGTTTGGACTGTTTTAATACAAAAGACAGTGTTAAAAACTGCTAAAAATTGAAAAGAGATCATAGTTTTGTCTACTTGCGGTTTGCGGTTTGTGAAAAGTAAACAGCCACGTTGCATTGGAATATACTGGAACAGTTCTACAACACTTCTGAGCAAGACAGGAAGTGCGTCAAGTATCATGAGATTTCCATGAGAGTTGAAGGTGACAGAGACAGGAAGTAGTAAAGAAAAAAGCCTACTCTACATCATAGAGAAACATCGGCAGCCATTGCTGGGAGGTTCAATTTAAAACATTGTTTTAAAAAGATTTGGGACTTTAAAAATTGACAGAATCGACGAGAAAAAGGGTAAGAGGACAAGAACTATTGACTACATTATTGGTGGGCTCCTGGGGTGACTTTAAAAGGGAAAAAAAAAATTTTAAAGGGGAAAAAATCGCGGCCGCCATTTTGGAATTTTTGAAGACTTTTTTTGATAAATATCTTGGCTTGCGAAATTAGGCTTGCTGGAAAGGGCAAGCTCTGCTTTATTGAATCTGACTGTCAGATTTCAAATTGGTGAAGTCAAAAATTTCGTCATTTTTTTAAAGGGGAAAAATTCTTTAAAAATCTATATCTGGGCCTGGGAAGCTCAGAAGAAAACAGAACAAAGTTTAAATAAGAGAGAAAATTCAGACCTTTTGAACTTGGTAGCCAAATTTGTAATTTGCGAGACGGAAATTTTTGGTATTTCTATTTTATCTCCCTGCTCCTTGCCTAAATGTCAGAGCCCAGGCAGCCCCGAACAAGAGCCCTCTCATTAGAAAAAATGCAGGACCAAATGGAGGCTATGGAAGCCAGGATTATGAAAGGAGTTAAGAAAATGATGGAAGAAATGAAGGAAGAACGTGTCACAGTAATTAAAAAAGAAGTGGATGAGCTCAAAGACCAAATTGGGAAAATAGACAAGAAAGTACAGGAGGTGGAGGAGAAAGTTAAAATACATGATACCACCTTGCTGAAAGTCCAAGAAAAAGTGACGATCCACGACTGCAAATTAATGGAAAATCAGATACGCTTGAGAGGAGTACCTGAGGAAGAGAATGATGATCTGAAAGGATATATGATAAACATAATTGCAGAATTCTTAGATGAAGACCCTGACAAGACTAAAAGCATGTATGATCACATGTATAGAGTCAATTCGTTATATGCCAAAAAAAACAACTTACCAAGAGATGTCGTTGTAAGATTCATGACAAAGGAAATGGTGGGAAGGATTATGAAGAAAAACTTTGAACAGTCATTGACAGTAAGAGGTAGCAGAGTGAGAATTATGAAGGAGCTACCTAAAGAAGTGATAAATGACAGGAGAACATATAAAAAGTTGACAGAAAAATTGAAAGACAATGGCACAAGGTACAGATGGATAATCCCCGAGGGTTTGAGCTTTGAACTTCAGGGGAAGAGAGTTACAATTACAAATGCCAGAGAGTTGAGGAGATTTTTTGAAGAAAATAAAGAATTTGCACCATGATGGATTACAAATTATTGTCTTGGAATGTTAATGGACTAAATTCACCACAAAAAAGAAGGGCAACTTTTCATTGGATTAAGAAGCAAAATTGTAATATAATTTGTTTGCAAGAAGTCCACATCAAACAAAAGGATTATAAATTTTTATGGAACAAACAACTGGGAAGGGAATTTTTTTCATTAGCTGAACAGAAAAAAAGGGGAGTAGTTTTTTATATTAAACAGGACTTGGAGCCAAAATTGGTGTTTAAAGATAAAGATGGAAGATTTGTAGCAGTGGAAATAACATCAAATGGGAAAAAAACGCTGTTATTGGGACTATATGCACCTAATGGTGCAAAAGATGCTTTTTAAAAAGACATTATACAACAACTAGATGAGTTGACCTACGATCAAATACTCTTAATGGGAGATTTTAATGGAACAGTTGAGAACTCATTGGATAGATCCGGAGGGAAAAAAAATAGTGGGAAAGAAGGGAAATTGCCAAAGTCTTTTTTTGAATTAGTTAAACAGGAAAATTTGGAAGACATATGGAGAAAGCTTAATCCTGAAGTGCGGGACTATACTTTTTTTTCTGCAAGACATAAGACCTTTTCTAGAATTGACATGCTGTGGAGAACCAGAGACTTAGGCCTTGCAACAAGGAAGATAGATATTTTGCCTAAAATTGGAGCTGACCATAACCCAATAATGTGGATTACAAAATTGTCCAAAAGATTGAGAAGATGGAGACTGAATGAAGATTTGCTACAGAACAAAGAAACAGTGACTTTCCTAGGAAAAGAAACTAAGGAATTTTTCCAAGTGAATGATAAAGAAGATATTGTCTTCCAGACGGTCTGGGATACTTATAAAGCTGTAATGAGAGGGTTGTTGATTACTCTGAACAACAAAGATAAAAGGGAAAAAGAAAAACAACTATTGGATATTCAAAATGAAATAAAGAAAAAAGAAGGAGAGCTGAGGAAAAGACCAGGGAAAAAGAAGATTCTAAGGGAAATTTCAATATTGCAAACTCAATTAAGACATTTACTAAACAAAGAAGTGGAATGGAATTTGAAAAGGCTTCAGCAGAAATCGTTTGAAGGAGCAAATAAGACGGGGAAATACTTGGCGTGGCAGCTGAAAAAAAAGAGGGAAAACAAAATAATTAGTAGAAGTGTGACAGATGGAAGAGATGTAGTTACTCAAGAGGGAATAAAAAGAGAATTTTTTTAAGTATTATGCCAAGCTGTTTAAAGGTGCTGAAGTAAAGAGAAAAAAAGATAGAGGAATATCTACAGAAAATAAAAATTGAGCCTTTAACTGAAAATATGAGAAAAATTTTGAATGGCCCAATTGAAAAAATAGAAATTGAAGCAGCAATCAATGTGATGAAAAATGATAAAGCTCCCGGGCCAGACGGTTATACAGCTAAATATTTTAAAATTTTTAAAGATGAATTAATACCAAAATTACAGAAGCTGATGAATGTAATAAGAGCCAAAGGGAAGGTACCAAATACATGGAAGGAAGCTGTTATTTCTTTGATACCTAAAGAAGAAAGAGACGTCACAAATGTGAAAAATTATAGACCAATCTCACTTTTGAACAATGATTATAAAATATTTACAAGAATTCTGGCGGAACGACTTAAGCAATATCTGATAAATTTTATAAAGGAGGACCAAGCTGGTTTTCTTCCCAAAAGACAAATAAGAGACAATATTAGAACTGTTGTAAATATTGTAGAATATTATGAAAGACATCCAGAAAAGGAAGTAGCACTATTCTTTGAGGATGCAGAAAAAGCATTTGATAATTTAAATTGGGACTTCATGTTTGCAGTGATGGAAAAAATGGAGCTTGGAGAAAGTTTTATAAGAATGATAAAGGCAATATATTTTGAACAAAGGGCAAGGTTGTGCATCAATGCAGATCTTACAGACGAAATGAAAATTAGTAAAGGTACTAGACAAGGCTGCCCGCTTTCGCCATTGTTGTTTATAATGACTCTTGAAATTTTACTGATGCAGATCCAAGATGAAAAAGATTTAGAAGGACTACAAATAAAAGGGTATACCTATAAATACAGAGCATTTGCAGATGATATAATATTTATAAATGAAAATCCCTTACAAGCTACACTGTTGTTGCTAACGAGAATACAAGAGTTTGGGGAGTTGGCGGGACTTTACATAAACAAAGAAAAATCAAAAATTTTATGTAAGAATATGCAGAAAAATAGACAACAAGAACTACAAAGACTAACGGGTTGTGAAGTTACCTCTAAGGTAAAATACCTAGGGGTAGAGATAACAATGAAAAATATTGATCTGTTTAGGAACAATTATGAAAAGCTATGGCGTAAAATAGAAGAAGATATGCTAAAGTGGAACAAGCTCAATTTGTCATTGTTGGGCAGAATAGCTGTAGTAAAAATGAATATCTTACCAAGGATTATGTATTTGTTTCAAACCATCCCCATTGTGAAAGATGCTAAGCAATTTGATAAATGGAGAAGAAAAATTTCGGAATTTGTGTGGGCCGGGAGGAAACCTAGAATTAAAATGAAAGTCCTGATAGATGCAAAAGAGAGAGGTGGATTCCAATTACCAGATTTGAAACTGTATCATGAAGCAATTTGTTTAGTATGGTTGAAAGAATGGATAACGCTATTAAATAAAAAACTTCTAGTGTTAGAAGGCCATGGAAAAAAATTCGGCTGGCATGCATACTTGTATTATGGAAAAAAGAAGATGGACGGTCTTTTCTCTCACCATTATATAAGGAGCAGCTTACTAAATGTGTGGATAAAGTACAAGAAATATGGCGATGAGAGAAGACCTTTGTGGATAGTGCTGGCTGAAGTGATAAAGTTAACGGCCAAAACAGTTAAGGAAAAACAACTATCATACAACCAACTACTAAAAATACAAAGTGGGAAAATAGAACTGAAAACTGCAGAAGAATTGAATTATAAATATGATTGGTTTCAAATGCAACAAATAAAAAGTTTGATGGAGAATGATATCAAAGCTGAAGGAATAAGGAAAGAGCAAACAGAAATGGAAAGAGTTCTGCTTGGAGATAATGAGAAATTAATTTCAAAAGTGTACAAATTACTTTTACAATGGTCTACAGAAGATGAAGTAGTGAAATCTCAAATGATAAAATGGGCAATTAATGTAAATAAAGAAATAAAGATGGAATCTTGGGAATATCTGTGGAAAAACTCTATGAAACTCGCAACATGTCATAGTATTAAAGAGAACTGTTTTAAGATGATGTATAGATGGTATATGACTCCAAAAAAATTAGCAAAGATGAACAATAAGATGCCAGATAGGTGCTGGAAATGTTAAAAGCATGAAGGTTCTTTCTACCATATGTGGTGGACTTGTGAAAGAGCGAAAATGTTTTGGCAGATGATTCAACAAGAGATATCTAAGATCCTGGGATATGAATTCAACAAAGAAGCAGAGACTTTTCTGCTGGGATTACAAATGGAAAAATTTCCAAAAGAAGATAGAACTTTAATATGGTACTTGCTCTCAGCTGCTAGGACATTGTATGCGCAGTTGTGGAAGCAAGAAAAAATACCAGAAAAATGGGATTGGACTATAAAAGTTATGTCATGGAGTGAAATGGACAAATTAACAAGAAAACTAAGAGACTGCGATTTAGAACTTTTTAATCGGGAGTGGAAGAAATTCAGAAGATATGTAGAGAAAGAGTGGAAAATAAAAGGACATTGGACAATTTTTGATGATTAAGATTTTTAAGATAAGAATATAACTTTTGAAGGGGGGATCTTTTTCTTTATTAATTTTTGTTTTTTCTTGATAGTTAAGGGTACCTTTAATATCTGTTTTTTCAAAAAAAAATAACACTGGCGGGGGTCAAGTAATGGGGGGAGGGGTGGGAGGAAAGTAAGATATGGGGTAGAATGATGTTTTTTTTTCTATCTTAAGCTTTTTATAAGTTGTAGATATAGTTCTACTACCATATGTTACTAATAAAATTGTTTATACAACAGAAGTTTTTTCTCTATATCATACTGTTGGGATGGTTTAAGAGGATATAGATTAGGTTGTATTTATTTATTTTTTAAAGTATGGTATAGCCAACTGTTTGGTAGTAGTAGAACAATGAACTATTCACAGTGCCATTATAATTCTAGTTTCTGAAGATGATTAGAGCTACTTTTAGATCTTTTGGGGCAAATGACTGCCTCTTCAGATTTCATGCAACCAACTTCTTTGCCAGAGCTACACTGATGTGACACTAATGTTTCATACAGTAACATCAAATGTGAACAACAGACAAGCATCTCGTCACATGGTAGACAAGCTGCAACCAATTGTGACCTCTGCTCTAGAGTTCAAAGACATGTGTCTGACATCCAACCTTTATGTGTTTTACTGCAGAAAACATTTATATAAAATGATGTATTCAGGGCTGGCTCAAGCTTTTTGGCTGGCCTAGGCCAGGGCACCCAAACTCTCCTCCCCCTGCCGCACTTGCAAGTGGCAAGAAAGTAGGACTGAGTGAGGAAGAAGTTGGTTTTATCCCCCACCCTTCATTACCCAAAGAAGTCTCAGAGTGGCTTACAATCACCTTCCCTTTCTCTCCCAACAACAGACATCCTGCGAGGCAGATGGAGCTGAGAGAGCTTTGAGAGAACTGTGACTAACCCAAGGTCACTCAGCTGGCTGCATGTGGAGGAGTGGGGAATCAAACCCAGTTCTTCCAGATTAGAGTCCACTGCTCTTTAACCACTATATCACAGCTGGCTTTCAATGAGGGAAGCTCGAAAAGCACAGACAACCAGATGTGCTGCTGGGCTGGTTGGCACCCTTCCACCTCTGGCACCAGAGGCTATTGCCTAGGGTCCACAGTGGCCCCCTAGTGGATAGGCAATCCCTGGATGTAACACCAGTGTAATAATAGCAAGCATGATTCCTGTGTGACAAATTTATGAGCGCTCTGTTTGTCCTGTAGACTTTGGAGATGATACAGGCCGTGGACATGATTGCTCCTGAGCTTCCCTTCCACAGAGTCCAGAATGTCCATTGTTTTACTGAGGATCTTCAGGTAATGAAAAAGATGGAAAAATTGGGCAGACAATTTGAGAAAACTCAAAGTGAATATGACTAAACCTAGGTGAGAGCACATTATCATGCCTACACATTATCATCGCAGCAAGCTCACTTTTGTGCCACCGTTGCATCTGCACAGTGCCGTCTGGCAGAGTGTTTTCAAGTTGTGAAGGGGCTTTTATCTCATGGCCCAGATGATATTTGACCAGAAAACATACAAGCCCACCACGACTCCTTTGCTATTCATTTTTCAGATAAAATTGTTCAGATCCACCATGACTTGGACACTACAGCTGGATTGGTTCCATCTCAGGATGGTATATTGAAGCACAATCTGGTCTTAGTTGTAAGGATGATTTCGAACCGGTTAGGACTTATGGAATGGGAAAAGTGTTTCAAAGTGTGTAGCTCACCACATCTAGTCTTGACCTTTGCCTCCTGTGGGTAATCATATCATGCAGGACTGGGTTGTTGACTGGATCCAGAGGGTAATACATGTCTCTTTGCAGGTAGGTAACATTTCAACTGCTTTGAAAAAACTGGTTGTGAGACCCCCTCCTGAAGAAGGCATTCCTGGAGCCAAATGACCTGAACTACTACCACCCAGTGGCTAATATTCCATTTTTGGAAAAGGTGCTACAGGTGGCAGCTACATAGCTTCAGACAATTGCTAAGGATTACCTAGGCCAATTTCAATCCTGATTCAGTCCTGGTTTTAGGATGAAAATGGCTTTGATTCCCCTGACTGATGACCTTCACCAGGAGAGTGACAGAGTTCATTCCTATTGATTCTCCTGGACCTTTCAGTAGCGTTCAATATCATGAGCCATGGTATCTTTCTGGAGAGGCTGGCTGATCTGGGAGTAGGGGTTACCATGCTTCAGTGATTCCACCTTTACTTGACCAACTGCTTGACCCTGTGGCATTTATTCTAAGAGGCCACCTAGGATTTCATCTTATCCCCCATGCTATTTAACATATAAAATAAACTTCTGGGAGAGGTCATCCAGGTATTTGGAGTGAGGTGCTACCAATATGTGGATGACAGCCAGCTCTATTTCTCCTTAACAGCTGAGTCACATAGGTCTGTGGAAGTCATGAATTAGTGTCTGAAGAAGGTAATGGGATGGATGAGGGCCAATGAGGGCTCAGTCCAGAAAAGACTTAGGTGCTGTTGGTCAGTGAAGAAAGTGCTCAGGGATTGTGGAACTATCCTCACCTAGAGGGAGTTGCATTCCCCCCGAAGGATCAGGTGCATAGCTTGGGGTTCTTACTAGATCCTGGCCTATGGTTGGTGGCTCAGGTCTATTCCATTACACATAACGCATTTTATCAATTCCAGCTGATTTGTCAGCTACAGCCTTCCACAAAAAAGAATTATTTGGCATGTGATCCATGTTTAGATCACATCTAGATTAGATTACTGTAATGTAGTCTATGTAGTATTTTCTTTAAAAATGGGTTGTATACTTCAATTGGTCCAAAATGTGGCAGCCAAGCTACTGTCAAATTGGTTATGGGGATTCTGTCAGTCCTGTGCTAAAAGATCTGTGCTGGCTACCTATCTGGGCACAATTCAAAGTTCTGGTTACCAATATGGTGACTGACTGAAGGAACATATATTAATATGTTCTATCAAGCTTCTCCACATCAAAGGCATCAATCTGCCAGGCAGGACTAGTTATAGCCCCAGCCTGCTTCTTTATTTGGTTAAGAAGCACTCCAGTGACCCGTGCATGGGCAGATTGGAGGATTTTTGAGTCTGCTGTCTCCTATTAATGAAGATAATACTGAAGCTGCTGTGGAGGATTGCCAGCAAAAAAAAAAAAGCTGCATATGTCTGCCGGATATCAATTATGTTATCAACAGAACTTACTTGTACACTCAATTTGAAACTTTACTTAATAACATCAAATATAAAACAACTGTGTTTTTCTATCTTTCCAATACCAGTACAGACCTAAGTACAGTACCAGTACAGTACTAAGTACAGTACCAGCACAGTACTAAGTACATCTTTCTTTCTTTCTTTCTTTCTTTCTTTCTTTCTTTCTTTCTTTCTTTCTTTCTTTCTTTCTTTCTTTCTTTCTTTCTTTCTTTCTTCCTTCCTTCCTTCCTTCCTTCCTTTCTTTCTTTCTCATTCACTTGTTTTAAAAAGCGCATCTCTGTGATATATTGACTTTTGTTATCAGCTAACTGGCAAGAATGTAATAACCTGAGCCTTCCGGAAATTGTAATTAATCATCCTCTACTACAAAGAACTATGTGTCAAGCATTGTGTACCCATTCTATGTTACAGAAGTCAGATTTTAGAATTGTTATTTTTATGTTAGAGAATCCAGATTGTAGAGCTGTTACTAACCCAAAGTTAAAATGTGAGCACATCAAAGTAGCAGCCCCCACCTTTCTTCTTTCGCTTTTACTAACAGATGCAGGAATGTCCTCTTTGAAGATAAGACCTCCTGGGACTTGTTCCCAGGCCTAGCCAGGCCTGAACCCAGGATGTGCTAGTCGCAATATAGATAAGGAACCCAGAGTGTGAATTTCACACGTGAATGTAAAATTGTTTATAGAACCTTAGATGTTTATAGAACCTTAGAACCTTAAAGCTTATATTCTAGTGCTACAAAGTATCAGTCCCAATCTTCAGCTTGAATGAGCCACATGGATTATCAATAAACCTAACTTTGTTTCAAAATCCAAGAACTGGTTATTTTGAAATCTCATGCTTGACACTATGTATTGACTCATAACTCTTTTGGACTACAAAGAGAGATTCAGTTAAGCTGCTAATTTTTTTCTGATAAACTCACTGAGTACCTGTTAATTAATTAACTCCTGAGAGGAAGAATTCAAAAGTACTGTGGAAAATACAGTTAGGCTAAATGCCAGACTGGTCAACTGTTTTTGCTCCTTTCACTTCTTGGATTTTAAAAAAAATATAAAGAATATGGCTTTTTTTGCATTTACTCTGTTTTTCTTATCCTTTTCACTGTGTCATATCTTAGTGGATTATAAATATATTGGATTATAAATATGTTAGTTTGTATTACAAATATCCAGGGCTTTTTTTGCAGAAAAAGCCCAGCAGGAACTCATTTGCAAATTAGGCCACACCCACTGATGCCAAGCTAGCTGGAACTGCATTCACTCTAAAAAAAAGCCCTGCAAATATGACAATAATTCAGATTATTTAAAAAAATACAGTATCAATTTGGAATTTAAAAGTCTATACTGTTTTATGAAGAATCTGAAACTAATCAAAGTAAAATGGGTATATAAGGCCTGGAGATCACTTCGTCACTGTATCTTCTGTTTTTAATGTGATTATGTAAAAATTAGACTGAGACAGGAGCAATGATTCCATTGTATATTTCCTGAACTGCAGAGAAGATGCCAAAACTTTTTTCAACAAACTTTACTGACACTGAAAGGCATAAGTAATCCTTTGCTATTATATCTCCTTTTCTGTTAAAACTTTCTGTTAATACATTTAATATATTCCAAATATTGTTTTATATATATTATATATAAATATAATATATTATATATATATGCAAATATTTATAAATATATACACATATATAACTTGTCTACTTCTTTTATGTTTCCAAATTTCCCAAGTAAATGTATTTTAGAGACTTTAATGCTTAATAGTAATATATAATAACAGCTAATACTAATTTTAATATTTATAGAAAATACATCTATTAATCTGCAGTGGTTGTTTATAGAATTTTAAGATAAAGGCTATTTACATAAGATATTAATTTACATGTCTATGTGGTTATATTGCTTATAATTACATGGTTATAAGGAAAAGTATTTAAAATTAAAAAGCTGAAGAAGACTGGCTAAACTGATAAAGATGGCAGCAGGTACCAATCAGCAAAGAGCTCAGCGCAGAAAACAATATTCATTCATTCATTCATGCAGATTTATTAACCATTCTTCTCTCAGGGCTCAGGAAGGCTTACAACAACATATATTACTTTTTATCTGGACTTGGTTTTTAATGTAGGTTTTTAATTTAAATTATCTAATATATATATAGTAGCAGGACTCGCTCCTCTGGGGTTCTCCTGGGCCACCCCCCCCCCCCACCTCAGTCAAAAGGCCAGCAAGCTACCCGCCACCCAAAATCACATAAGAAGTGGAGAAACGATGGAGCAGGCTTCTCCAGAGGTTAATGAGGGCTTCTGGGGGTGTGGCAAAGCTCCTGGTGGCTGCTGACTGCCCACTCTCCTAATCCAGGGATTGCTTTGTAGCTGCACCTTCTATCCAATGCACAAGGTAGGTGAGGAGGAAGAGGGGGGACCCTCAGAAAGGTTCAGGAGCTATGCTCCTGTGATCTCCTGCTGAATCTGAGGCCTGCTGATATCTCATCTGAACTGCAAAAAAAAAGCCAAAATTCAAGAAAATAAACAGAGTATTTAATAAAGTATGGCAAAGCAAAAAGTACTTGAAGGAAAACAAGAAAAATTGTAGCAATACAACAACAGCAAATAAATTATTGACAGAAGCAAATCAAACAATTTATGTCTCAGAAATGGAACTTAGAAATAACAACCTGAGATTCCATGGAATTCCAAAAACTCTTCATGACTCCGATTTTCAGAACAGATTTTGAAAACTAATACTAGGTTATCTGAAGGTGCAAGGTGACTTTCAAGAAACTGAACAATTTTTTAGAATCAATTCAAAGTATGCAAGTTAAAAAAAATTACCATGAGATATACCAGTCAGCTTCACTCATAAAAAAATCAAAAGATACAATTCTACTTCAACATAGAATAGAACTGCTTAAAATTGAAGGACAAGAAATATTAATATTTCAAGATTTCAAATATAATAAATATATTTCAAATATAATAAAGAAAAGAAAATAGTTTGGAAACTTGAATAAGCAAATAAGATGTCACTGGAAAATTCCCTTCGCTTTAGAAATATTTTTAACAAAAGGTAAGAAAATATCAACAGTCAAACAAGCCAAAGCACTCTTACAAGAATTGACAGCAAGTGATAGCGAGTGACAGTGATTGAAGCTCAGAATCAGAAGATAATGGGCCCTCATCAAAAAAGAGTATGGGACAAAAAAGAAAAAAGACAAAAAAAGAGAAGGGGGAGAAATGAATTAACTTAAAATAATTTCTGTAGATTTTAATGGTCTAAACTCGTTTTCTAAACTATCAAAAATTAATCAATTGAAGAAATTTAAAGCAAGTATATTATGCATTCAAAAAACTCAAATTTTAAAAAAAAGACCAAGAACATATATTAAATTGCAGAAGATTGGGTAAAGTATACATTGCATCTGCAAAAAACAAGAAAAGGGGCATAACAATATATACTAACAACGTCTGGAAGTCTCTGACAAACTAAGGGACCAAAATGGAAGATCTGATTTGAAGATTAGGATATCAGAAGGACAAATATGGACACTGGCCTCATTATATGCCCCAAATGATAATAAAATGTATTCTTTAAACACTTCCATCAAACACCACTAAATTTTCAAGATGGTGTGATTCTAATCTTCAGAGACATTAATGGGGTTTTAAATCCTTTAAAAAAGACAGATTTAAAATGTTGAAGGAAAACTTTTCAAAATGTATTTAAATATATGAATATCTTAGATGTGGAAGGTGTATGGTGAACACTTCATTGAGATGAAAGAGAATTTACATATTTTTCTGATAGACATCAATCATACTCAAGAATAGATATGTGTTGACCATCAAAAACTATAGTTACAAAAGCCAGGAGAGCAGAGATTCTGTCCAAGATCTTAGCAGACCACAATCCAATAGAGCTAACCAGGAAGAATGGAAGCAGGAAAGAAAGAAGATGGAGATTAAACAACACACTTCAGCTTCAAGATGAAATAAAACAAAAATCTTCCTTAAAGATTTAATAAAATATTTAAAAATGAATAATACAAATGAAATCACTACAACAACAATATGGGAGGCCAACAGGGCATATATCAGAGGAACTCTATTGGCAATAGCTGCAAAAAAGAAACAAGATTCTATAAAGAAAATAACAAATAAAGATATTGGAACAAGAACATGAAACCACTGGCAATAAGAAGAAATTGAAGGAAATGAAACAACTAAAGAACCTGTTGGATTTGTTAGCAGAAGAAATGCAGAAAAATTGAAATATTTAAAATAAAGACATTTTGAATCTACAGCTAAATCTGGAAGATATTTATCACACTGTCTAAGAAAGGAATAGAAAAAAGGATACCTGATATCAGGAAAGGAAACCAAATACACTATGCAGAACAAGAAATTCTTGAACAAGTTTTTCCCCCTGAATCTCTACAAAGAAGAATCTATAGATGAGGAAAGAATGGAGGAATGTTTAATTAAAAGATTCACACAAGAGCATAGAAAATTTTTAAATCAAGTGATAACAATACAAAAATCAAATATGCTATAGAAAAAACCTTTAATAACAGAAAGTGCCCAGAACAGGTGGCTTGACAGAAGCATATTTTAAATGTTTTGAAGACATATACTTCCGCAAAGCATAATGAATGGAATACAAGAGAGAAAGCATACACAATGAACTTTGAAAGAAGCCAATATAACCTTAATACATAAAGAAGGGAATGATCCATTATTGCCACAATATCATTAATAAAGACCAATATCATTATTAAATATGGATTGCAAAATTTTCACAACAATTAAGGCTGAGAGACTAAGAAAATGTATTCAAAATTAATCGATGATCAAATGGGATTTGTTCCAAAAATATATATATGACAGATAATATCAGATATCTGTTGAATGCAATTGAATACTCAAAGAGAAAAGGATGGAAAATGACATTTATGTTTCTGAATGCAAAAAAAGTTTTGATAATGTGTCTTGGTTATTTTTATTGAAGGTACTACAAAATATGAAATGTGGAACCAAGTTCCTAAATTGGAAGCAAAGTATTTATACTGATCAGCAAACTAGAATTCTAGTAAATGGTTCCCTATCAGAGAAAATCAAGATAACAAAAGGAACCCTACAAGGGGTCCAATATCAGCATTATTACTCATCCTGGCAATGGAAATATCAGTCATAAAAATAAGACAAGTTATTACAATCACTAGAATAAAAGATGATAAAGAAGATAAGATGAAAAGTTATGTGGACAATGTTATTATAACAATAACAAAACCAAGTATTTATTTGAAATATACGATGGAACAAATAATCAGATCTGGAACTTACTCTGGATATCAAATGAATACAAAGAAGGCCAAGACAATGTTTATTAGAGGCAACTAATGAGGAACAAGAACAGACAGATAAAATAACAGATTGTACTGTTACTAAAAAAAAACCCAATAAAATTGAGTATTTATGTAGCAGGACAAAATGATAATTTATATAAAAATAACTACCAAAAAGTCTGAGCAAGCATCACTGAAGAATTGCAAAGATGGGAAAGATTGCAAATTTTGTGGCTGGGAAGAATTTCCTCTATTAATATGAACATATTGCTATTTCATCAAATAGATTAAAAGACTTTTTAAAAATGGTAAATGATAAATAATTTTATATAGAATTATTTGGAATGGGAAGAAGTCAGAATAAGATTCAAAATATTACAGGATGAAAAAGCAAGTAGGTTTGGCAGTACCAAATATTAAATTGTACTGCTAAACAGTTGCATTGGTTTGGATCTCAGATTGGATGATAAATTCAAATAGAAGGAGCATAAAACTGGAAACAACTGATATCAAAGAAGGAATCCACAATTATTTATGGGCTGAGAAATCATTTATAAACTATCCAAAGACAAAATGGTAACTATGGAGAAATGCCTTGTCTCCTGGGAGTCATGAGCAGGGCTTGACTGTGCATTTAAACCATTTTTTTCTGAGCTAAGAACCAACGTTTCTTAAGGAATGCTAATTAATCTAGCAGGAGAGACAATGGGATGGGCCAGTTCACCCACCCACCCACATACACACCCTAGCAGGGAACATAGAGTTGGGGGTGTCAAACATCTAGAGAGCATGAGGAAGTAACTCTTTGGAATCAACAGGAAAAGAAGCCTTGATTTGGGCTGACTGGGGTCAAGGGGGAGGAGACACAGGTTTGTTAAAACCACCTTGCAAGGGGAAAGCAGTCTCACTTTCCTTGGGAATATTGAGCTAAACAGACCTCTTGTCAGAGTTGGAGAACAGGAAGCCATTTTAGACCATGCAGCTGGCCCAAAAATCTGGGAGCAGTCATTAAGGTTTTGGAAAATCTTTAGAGAACTGGGACACTTAAGATAAAGAGCATGTCCTAATATTAATGTGTAGTTAGGGTATGTTGTAGAGAGAGGGTCAGAGGATTTGGATTTTACTATTTTCTTTTATTCTTCCTTGCTTCAATCTGGCATGGTGCTAAAAATATGCTTGTGAACATTTTCTTTTTAATAAATACTTTAAACTTATGATTCTGGAAGTGGTTCTATGTACCACAGTTTCAGACACGCTGTTTTAAAGGGTAGCCCCAGGAAGGGGAAAGGCAAGCAGTTGGCAACTAGCTATTCCCCCAGGGGAGCACAAGGCATTAATCTGTCCCTGTGGTAGCCAGGCACTGGACTAGAGGAAGACACTGAGGCAAGGTGTCTGAGCTTGGAAGGGGAGCTGAGGGTCCTGATCGCTTCAGTGGGAAATCCCAATATTGATCAAGTGGTGCTGGCAGCTACTCAGGAGTAAAGGAAAAGCCTCTCCAGGGAGCTGGCAATCCCTAGGTAG
Organism: Heteronotia binoei; assembly: GCF_032191835.1. Lineage (NCBI taxonomy): Eukaryota > Metazoa > Chordata > Lepidosauria > Squamata > Gekkonidae > Heteronotia > Heteronotia binoei. The sequence goes on along the minus strand of NC_083229.1, from coordinate 72,422,751 downwards.
GCAAGGCAGAATGGGGCTTGCAGATCAGAGAAGGAATAGTCTGCAAGAGCAACCATGTTCTGAGGGATGAACTCATCCCCATAGCCAGGGATTTGAGGGAGAGTGTGCTGGGGGGCACTAATTAAATAAAATCACAAGATTTCATGGTTGGGGGTTAACTTTTAGACCCCAAAAAGGTGGGTGAGGGCGGGACTTGGCATATGTAAATTATGGTTTTATATGTTTTATGGATTGATTGTTTTTTATGATGTTGTGAGCCGCCCTAAGTCCGCTTCCGGAGAGGGCGGGATATAAATGGAAAATAATAAATAAATAAATAAAGTCGCAAACCGCTCCATCTTTTCTGCCATTTACCTGTTAAAGGCTCAAATTCCCCAAAGAAATCCTGCTGAGTGCTTGCTAATCACAAAGAAGTTCCAGAATCTATTTGGACTCCCTGTCAACCCCCCCCCCCTGCCTTGGTGCATTTTAAAGGGGCCCAGAAGGGTTCCCAAGTTCCCCTGCTGCCTCTGGTGGGGGGCTTTTTCACACACGCGGAGCAGTGATGTCACCCAGAAGTGACATCATCGCACCAGTGACATTGCTTGCCAGCCGCTCTAAGCATTTCCGGGAAAACTCTATGCAGCAACAGAGAAGCACATGATGGGCACTGTCAGCCTCCCCAGTTCAAACAAGGAATCAGGCAGCCATGCTGCTTCCAGTGCCCTCAAGTCACCCAGTGAGGACAAGTCCAGCTTCAAGCCTTATTCCAAAGGCAGCAGGGGAAATGGCAATCTGCACAAAGAGGATGGCAATTTAAAGGAGATTGAAGGGGAAGCTTTGGGTGGGGGGCATTGAAGATTTGATAGGGGATGCTGCCTATAGTTCCTCCCCACTAGCTACAGGCCTGATGGACTATTAAGAATATGGTTGCAATATAATAATAGAATAATTCCATTGATCTTGCCATTGACATTTCCAGTTGATGACAACACTAGTGCAAGAAAATAAACTGACCATATCGCTTATGAATTTATGGGACAAAGAAAAATTAAACTCTGACAAGTCTACAATGAAGGAAAAATATTTTGTGGTTGTTATATTATCAAATGATATCTAAATATAAAGAACAAATAGCAAAAGAAGGGGGTTGGTTAAGAAACAATCTTTGAACAATTAAACACTGGAGATTCAAAACAGTTATTAGGAAAAATCTATAAATTGCTACTGCAATATGATACAGAAACAGCAAGTAAAAAATTGTCTGATAAAATGGATGCAAAATTTCAGAGAGAATATACATGTGAACCAGTGGGAAAACCTATGGATTAAAGAAATCAAATTTACTAAATCCCAATTCTTAAGGGAGAATTGATATAAAATGTTTTAAATGGTATATCATGTCCATAGACATTGTAAAAACTAATTAAAGATATAATGGGGAGTGCTAGAAATGTCAAAATACAGACTCAACATTCTCTCATATGTGGTGGACATGCAAAGAAACCAGAAAATATTGGATAAAAGATACATGAAAAATATAAAAGATATTTAAACTTAAGTTTGCAGTAGACCCTAAAAGGACATTATTAAACATTCCACCAACCAATATAACAATACACAAAGAAGTATTTTACTACATGGTGATGCCAACAAGGGTAACATTTGCAGAAAAGTGGAACTGAAGGAATAGAAGAATAAATTAAATGAAAATATTACAATGGCAAAATTAACATCTTATATACATAAAACACTGATCTCAGAATTTCAAGAAAAATGGAAAGTATTTTTAATTATATGGCTGAAAATCAGTGCTCTGGGAGTTGACTGACCCCTAGACCAGTGTAAGTCCCATTTACACCAACATAAATGACACGGTGGTGCAGGCCCCCGGCAGTGCTCTGTCATGCATGGGTGCTGGAGAGGAGACTGACCCTTATGCTGACATGGTTGTGGATGGTTCTGGGGATGTGGCCAGAGTTACCGTATTTTTGGACCAAAAGACGCACTTCCCCCCCCAAAAAAAGTGGGGGGGAAGTGTGTGCATCTTATGGAGTGAAGGTACGTACCGTACCTTCCTCCGGGGGGGGGCGATCCGCTGCCTCCGCCTCCGATCCCGGCGCTTCCCCCGCGCCTGCCTGCCTGGCTCCAGCTTCTTCCAGCAAGTGCTGGGATCGCTCCACGTGGCCCCACCGCAAACCCAGCGCTTCGCAAGCGCCGGCTGTGGAGAGGGCAGCGTGTTTCCTCCTTGCCTGCCTGCTGGCTCCAGCTCTGACGCTTACAGCAAGCGCCAGGATCGCTCCCTCCGCCCTCTGATCCCAGCGCTGGAGGAATCCCACATGGAGCAATCCCAGCACTTGCTGGAAGAAGCTGGAGCCAGGCAGGCAGGTGCGGGGGAAGTGCCAGGATCGGAGGCGGAGGCAGTGGAACGCCCCTCAGGAGGAAGGTGCGTCCTATCGTCCGGAGCGCCTTATGGTGCAAAAAATATGGTAGTTGGTTCCCTGAGATCTTTCAGCCTAGGAGCGCCCCCTGCCAGAGGCAACAAGTTATGCCAACAAAAAACATGGTATAGCCCATAGGTGCCCATTGAATGTGAAAATCAAATTATCTGCTGCTGCAGCCCTGCCTACCAAGCTTGGAGGGCTCAGGATGCCAACTACAGGCTTGGTCAATCACCTCCCTCCCTGAGGCAGCCAAGTCTCCTCTCCAGCACCCAACCGTGTTGCCCCTTCCGCAAAAGCTTTTTCCAGGACACCTTGCAACTCAGTAGTCAGGGCACAAGGTGTGGGACTCTGTCTCAGAGCTCCCTGCTCTCTTACAGCAGGCAGAGAGGCACTTTGATCCAGCTTGGCAATTTTTTTTAATTATTATTAAATTTTATTTGTATCCCGCCCTCCCCGCCTGGGCAGGCTCAGGGCGGCTAACAACATTCAAGAAGACATAATATAACTACAATAATTAAAACACATTAAAATTATAAAACAGCATTAAAATTATACATAGTTAATAATATACATAGTTAATACATTTTAAGAACTAATCCAACGTATATAATCTATAACATATATAATCTATAACTTAACAGCAGCAGAGGTGTTCCGGGCGCTATTACATATTTAAATGGTGGCAAGAATCATTAAAGAATCACTTTGTTGGATCCTTTAACTTATTCCTTTGCAGAATCAGAGGCTGGAGCTGCAGCTGCAATGGTGGATGGATTGCAAGCAATTTAGGAGCACTTCACCACAGGACAGATGAGTGTGAGTTGACTGGTTCCATCATGTGCCTCAGAGGGGTGTGTGTGTGGTGAGCCCACACACATGACTGAGGCTGGCATGGCTTGCAGGTGGCAATTCAACAGAGAGACTTGTGGGTTTGGCAAGTCCAACCCACCCACACTCTGCTCAGTCTGCTGTTCCAGCCCTCCTCTTGAAGCAGAGCATCACACCTGGCAAGCCTTTCCAAGTTCCATCTATGATGCTATCCCACTTAGGCTCATGCCATCCTCAGTCCCCAGGGTGGAAGTGGACAGAGTCCTCCCCCCTTACCATGGATTCCAATGCAATAAAGTCTATGTTGTGCAGCAACTGTGTGTCTCTGCTGCTTGGTTTCTGCTATAAGACAGGAGTGCCACATTCCTCCCTGCCCCACTCCCTCCCCACCCCATCTTTCACTCCTCCTGCAGGCTTCCTGAGAAAATGTCTAAGAGGGAGGGCTCTTGGGTGCTGTGGGTAGAGGTTGCGCAGGTCCCACTGGTCGATGGAGGGGACCCAGCCACACAGAGAAGTTCCCTCACTCACCTTGCAGACTTCTGTGTGGAGGGGAGAGGGGTCAGAGGGTGGTCTGGGTAAATAGGATGGTTTATGGCAGCAGCTAGAGCATGAGGCTGGATCAGAGACCCAGATTCCATTCCACACTTGTACCACAGAAGCTAGGTGGAGTGGCCTTGAGCCAGATGTGCACCTTCAGCCTGACCAATCTCATGTGAGCATGAAATGGAGAAGAGGGAAATGATGCAAGTCACAGGGAGAAAGGTCCCTAATGGAACAAGTGCATAAATTAGGCTCCTAACTGTGTAACTGTTTCCTCACTAGCAGTTGTTCTGCCCCCAGGCTTCTGCTTTCCCCAGTTCAAGTGATCAATTCCCCACCAGTTGCTGTGCAGGTGCATTTTGATCCATAGCTCCCTCCAATTTCCCTCACAGCATCTGGATCTCCAAAAAACAAAAGCAAGAAGCCATGAGGGAAACTGGAGGGAGCCATGGGTCAAAATGTGCCCACACAGCAACCAATGGGGAATTGCTCACTTGAGCTGGGAAGAGAAGAAGCCTGGGGGTGGAGCAACTGCTAATGAGGAATTGGTCTGTGTCTGCTCCAGGAAGGGGGTCCTCTGGCACCCAGGGGGGAAGACATCTGTTCAAGTAGCACAGAGGGAGGGGAAGAGATCATGGGGGTTCCCAGAATCAGTGGTGTAGGTTTTGTGGGGGCCTTGGCCATTGGACATGCTGGCATGCAGGAACAATAAATGATGGTGACCATGCGCCTGTCATTGCTGCAGGCCTCTGTCAGGGAAAGCTGTGACATACAATGGCTGGGACTGGCTGCTCCCATTGCCCTGAAGTGCCCCACCCCTCATGCTGCCCCTGCTTTGACACTACACAATGAGGCCATGCTGTGGTGATATTGCTATGGATGCAGTCTCACGAGCAACCAGCTACATTTTCCCTTCATTGCAGCATTACTTGCCCCTTAGGGAGCTGGCTAGCAGCAGCACCTCTTGTGCTGCAGCTGTCCAATGCAGTATGGGTGTGGCTCAGAATTGCTCTGTAAATTGTTAAAACATAATGTGATAAGAAGATAGAGTCAGGCAACCTATGTTTGTAAAAATACTTGGTCAGATATTAGGTAAGTTAGATAAGATATAATAAAATTAAACAGAAGTGAAAAATTGAGCGTATATAAGTACGTTTTATGCAAGTAAGTTTTGATCGACAAATATATAAAATAGATTATTGTAGTTTATATTTTGTATATGTAGGTTATGTCCTGTGTGTGTATGATTTAGATATTAGATGACGTAATTGTAAAAGATCATAGACTGCTTATTTTTATGCAAAATGACTGTATGTCATATGTAAGATTGTAGCCGATTGTTGTATCATTGTATATGTTAATGTCTATTTTGTGTTTGTAAATTAATAAAAAAAAAAAATTTAAGTCCTGATTCTTACCTTTAAAGCCCTAAGTGGCTTGGGGGCAAGGTACCTGAAAGACTGACCTCTCCAATACTATCTGACCCACCTGCTATTCATGCCCACATCTTCAGAGGGGAGAAGGATGGTGACTACTGGCAAGGCATTTTCTGTGGTGGCACCTCATCTTTTGAATGCCCTCCCCCTTGAAGTCAGCTGGCACCTACTTTATTTTTAGGCACCAGGCTAAAAAACATTTTTTCTGCACAGTCTTTTAATTAGGAGGTTATCTTATCAGCTTTTTATTGGTCTGCTCTGCTTTATGGACAGTTTTTATGCTGCTTATATCTCATAGCATGCATTTTAAATGGCTTGTGTTTTATACTGTGATGTTAATTCTAAGCCTCCTCAAGCAGGACTGTAGTGGCATTGTAAATAAATAAATATATGATGGACTGGTAGCAAGCTGACATAAATAGAATAGTAACAGTGGTAAGGGGACTTTTGTCTTCTTACAAAAAGTGGCAAGAGGATTTTTCACTGATAGTTCTAGCAACAAAATCAGTTCATATTTGTTCTTTGGTTTTTAGCAGGGTTTTTTGTAGAAAAAGCCCCGCAGGAACTCATTTGCATATTAGACCACATCCCCTGATGCCAAGCCAGCCAGAACTGTGTTCCTGTGTGTTCCTGCTCAAAAAAAAGCCCTGTTTTCTAGGAAGTGTGGTACTATACACTATTTGAAAAAATTTCTAGAATTCAGAGAAAAAGACAAAAAATTACCACCCATGTAAAGTGCATTTTCTCCTGGAAAAGCTACAACTGCTCTTATGGGAATGAAACAGTTATTCTATCTCTCCAATACCTTCCAGTGAAACAGGTTGTTGTATTAATCCTTCTTTGTTTTCTAGGAACTACCTGCTATTTGAAATTTATTTCTCTATGACCATGTGACATTTCCAACCAGCTTTAGTGTGTTGATGTAATGTTTAAGACACAAAATGGGTGTGCAACCACACTGTGTCTTGATAGAAATGGTAACATAATGATCTCTAGCTGGGAGTTCCTCAGCACTGCCATGCAACACTGATATCATTTTTTGTTTGAAACAGATGTAAGGTCACAGAGCAATGGAGAAAGGAGAACAGGAATATTATATCCATGAGTAATATACATGGTCACTATAAACATCTTTAAAGTGAAGTGCAGAACAGCAGTATCAGGATTACAGATTACTGTACCCAAAGCAAAGGTTGTGTTTTTTTACCTGTGTTTCCCCATTATCTGAACAATAAGGCTGAAAATATAGGCGTTTTAAATTGAAAACAGGTTCCACTAAAATTGTGGCTTACTTTGAGATAAATTGGCTAGGATCATGGCATAAGAATTGCTGCAAATAAATAAGAAATGAAGTGTTACTGCATTTGGTAATGTATGGTATCTGAGAAATGAAAAGGGATTAAACTTGTATTAAATAAGTCATTATTTTCTAATGTCTCATTCATTCATCCTTTTTGACAAATGTACCATCTTCTGTGTAACATGTGTTATACTTTAGATAAACAAATTAGATTTCCCATGCAGTGTTTTAGATTAGAAAAAATAAGGCCAAGGCCAATGGTGCAAAATTATATTTTATTATTCAGTTAAAATTCCCATAAATTCCCTATGTGTTTTTGCCAACAAACTTCATCAGGGGAGTCTGTTCATCTAGCAGTAGTTCTTCGGAAAAGAGTATAAGGGTCTTGACCTTATTTTTAATCACTTGTGACTGGTGCAGCCCTTTTATTTTCTTTTTGCCACACTGTGCTATACCCAGAGTGTTGAAAAACTGTATTTGAGGATGAGGCATTAGATCATACCTTACACATACTGCAGATAAGGATTTTAAAATAAGCAGAACAATATCTAAATGAAAGTCAGAAACTTAATGAGTGTTCATTTTGGTGGCAAATTGGTGAATTCTGAACACTCATTGGTCAATCCAAAGAATTAGCAAAAAAAAGTTTCTGATTGTTATAACTGCATTCTTATTTGCACAATTTATCATACTGACACACAGTACAATATCCCCAAATAATCCATGGTGACATTTTTTAAAAAAAATGTAGCTGAACTACTCCAAGAAAAGGTTTGTCAGTGCCATCTTAAGCAGAGTTACACCATTCTAAGCCCGTTGACCTCAACAGACCCAGAAGAGTGTAACTCTGCATATGAGGGAACTGTTAGACAGCTGAGCTAATTTTTAATTATTTTAATTATTTACCATTTAATATTAATATTTACCAAGGCATACTGATAGATTTATCAGAATAAGAAAGAACAGCCTATCTCCTTTCACTGTTTCACCCCCAATCCATATCGGCAAGTCTGCCATCTGCAGACTATTTATTTATTTGTTTGAAAAATCTGACCATTTGTTTTTACTTAATAAATATTTTTGCTGCCTCGAATGCACTGCAATATTGGATTTGTTCGCTATGCTGTCCCCACACCTTTTCACAAAACAGTCTGCCAACTATTTCATGTATGAAAAAGACTTTATTTTACTCATCTTTATTTCTAAGGAAAATTTACAGCTTCCAAGGTGCATTGATTGTTAAACCTGCCTACAGACTTTTCCCTGTGGACTCATGGAATAAATCAAGATGAATAAGAAATATCAATAACAACAATTCCAGCAACGTTTTTTCCAGCTATATATTCTACAAGGTTTATTTCAACATATAGTTATTGTTCAAACTGGTAGCTGGAAATAAAGACATTCCAGAGAATTTAGAGGCTAGTAAACCATTGACCCTGTCTCTAGATTATCATAATGTTTGCCTACAAAGAATTTTATCAGTGGTGACAACATCATCTTATCTGACTGCCATGAAACAGTTTGTGAAGTCTTGTGACCCAGGGTTTGTATGAACCTACAACAGATCTTTTATCTTAGCTAGCTTTAGAAAAATCTTATGAAATAGATCATGTAATTCTTGATGGAGAACTGAGGCTGAGACAATGATTCTGAATATGTAACTGGCCTATCGGGGATTTGTGCAAACCATAATTGATTATGCCCAGCACATTTCATCCATGAGAACATGATGGGTCCTCTAGATCCTATTCACTGGCTTTGTGGTCTATTTCTCGAGATTATGGTTCTCAGATGTACACAGTACATTTTAGGAATCCTAGTTAAATATTTACCCTGAAATATTTCAATGTGATTTAAGAGGCAAAGATGAATCTGAATGATGATGCATTGCAAAAAGCAATACACCCAATACAAATGTGTTCTATATCTAATTTAATTTGATGCAAATAAAAAAATCACACAAGAGTACTTATAAATTGCAGGGCAGCATTTTGTAAAAGATTATGCAATACCAGGTAACTCAAAATCCATGTAACAAATTGTAAAATAGGCATATATTGTCTGTAGGGGACTGAAACACATATGACTGATTTATTATCCATTGCAGTCATATGACTGAAAGAACAAGTCTTTGAGTTAGTTCTATTTCTGTTCACAGCAATTACTTCCTTCATAATGAAAAATGCACAAACCATGGCACATTATTCAATTAAAAATTGCCTTGACGTTACAAAAAGTTTTGTAGATGTAAGAACATAAGAGAAGCCATGTTGGATCAGGCCAACACTCTGTGTCACACAGTGGCAAAAAATTTTATATATACACACACACTGTGGCTAATAGCCACTGATGGATCTGTGCTCCATAGTTTTATCTAAACCCCTCTTGAAGGTGGCTATACTTGTGGCCACCACCACCTCCTGTGGCAGTGAATTCCACATGTTAATCACCCTTTGGGTGAAGAAGTACTTCCTTTTATCCATTTTAACCTGTCTGCTCAGCAATTTCATCGATGTAGGTAGGCAGATGTGGTTAAATGCACAGATATCATAAGAACATAAGAAGAGCTCTGCTGGATCAAAGCAATGGTTCATCTAGTCCAGTATCCTGTCCCACAAGTAGCCAACCAGTTTCTCTGAAGGGCCAACAATAGGGTAGATACTGAAACCTTCCTGAATCTAGGAGTCAGAGATTTAGTGCCTCTAAATGTGGAGATTTCCCTCAGTCACCATAGCTAGTAGGCACTGATAGACTTGTCCTCCATAAATCCAACTAATCCCCTTTTAAGGCTGTCTATTCCTATGGCCATCACTACATCTTCTGGCAGCAAATTCCACATTTTAATCACTCTCTGTGTAAAGAAGTATTTCCTTTTGTCCATCCTGAATCTACTACCAGTCACCTTCATTGGAGGCCCTCAAATGGAAGAGGGAGAAAAAATTCTCTTTGTGAACTCTCTCTACCCCTTGCATAATTTTATACACCTCTATCATGTTGCTCCATGCTCAAACCTGGTGAAAACTGAATGTCTGCTAGTACAAGGTTGTTTTCAGACATTGCCTTGACTGAGAAGAGACAGCCAAAGCTAGGGAAGTGTTTGTCCCAATGTCAGGTGCCAATTAATTTGACAGAGGTTTAATTCTTCACTTTGACTTCAATTATGATTTATGTATTTGATCCTATTTATTGCTATAGTAATTAGCACTGTATTACATAGGATATGAAAAGTGTTTTAAGACAGATTCAGGCAGCAGTTAAGCAACAAATGCAATTCTGTGATGAAGAGTTTTCCACCAGGGGGCACTTGAAAATCTTGCATGACACTCTTTCAAGAAAAAAGAACAAATTTGTTACACACAGTCCTAAGTGGAAGCCAGTACTAAAGCTCATCTTGACTGATGGTCTTGAAATTAGCACTCAAGGGACAAAACTAGCCATGTTCACATTATCATGCAAGATGTAACACTCCACACATTAAACTTTCCTATACAAAGATCCTTATTTTGTACATTACCAGTCTACCTTCACTAAATTATAGACCTATATTAAATTATCAAATCCATAAAACAATGCAGCAATGTTCTTATCAGCTGCCTGATTGGCATACACTTTGAAAAGGACATTTATGCCACTCTTTAAGCAATATGGAATATATACTTTTTCTTTCATGTCTACTACCTGACCAGTGTTTTTTTGCTGCTTGCTAGCAATCTTTCAGTTAGTAATCATAGCTTTGTAAAATAAACATGCGTTTCAATTAACTATTGTGTAATATACATTTTTAAAATCTAGTTGCTGTTTATTTGCATATGCCTGTTTAGGTTATTGTTTTTTAAAGAAAGGTTGGCAACTGGAAGAAAGAAAAGGAAGTATATTTTAGACCTCACATAGCAAGAGAAGGAATGAAACATGAAATTGCTCCCATTAAGGGAAAGGGAATCCATAATTTCAAGAACTTCAATATGCTCAAAAATATCACAAGAATTGTAGGATTGTATTAGAAGGCGAGACTATGAGTGCTGTATGTTTCAAGGAGGTACTTTACAGAATTTCATAGACATCACTGACTGTAATGGCCAGGCTCTCTATGTACTGTGTACTTTTCAGAGTATAACAATTCAGTTACTTATTGCTGCATCACAGTCCCCAGCGTGATTCTCTTCTGAGGAGCTTACAACACAATGAAACCTGTGAAATACTAAATCCATTTTGAAATCCCAGATTTCATGGATTTGTCATCAGCTCAGACTCATGTTTCCAAGTCAGACATTATTTTTACCCTTGTCTACTGACATGAGAACAAATACATCCATAAAAATGTAACAGGTAAATGGATACTAATATCAAAGACTGGAGACAGCTTGATGCAGTTGTTGGAATAAAGAAGCATGGGAATACTAATATGCCTCAACTGAAGTATGTAACAATTCACTCCTAGTGCTTTGCTGTAGCTACAGCAGCATAAAGTAGAATGTACTGCAACAGACAAATCAGGATCCTGGAATAGACTGCGGCATCCCACAAAATTCTAGCAGTGCCCCAAATGGTGGTAGTGGAAAGTGCTATCAAGTCATAATCAATTTATGACAATCCCACCAAATTTTAAAGGCAAGAAATGAACAAAGGTGGTTTGCTATTGCTTGTCTCTGTGTAGCAACCCTGAACTTCCTTGGTGGTCTCCCATACAAGTACTCACCAGGGCCAACCCTGCTTCCAAGTTCTGATGAGATCAGCCTAGTCTAGGCCACCCATATCAGGACAGTGCCCCAACTATTCCAGCAAAAAATGAAAAGGAAAAATCCTACAAGGATCTGTCCTACAGCCACAATTCCTCAAGATTCCACATTTACCCTATTCCTTGCCTGATAGCCAACAAGTTGATTACGAGAGATCAGAATTCTGTTTGCTTTAGAAAATACCACAACAAATTAAAACATCCATCGCTCAATAAAGTGAATTTTGGTAGTCTTCAGAGCCCACACTGCAATTTAAGGGGACGTTCTGCTTTGTAGATTGATGGAAGAAATTTGTCTACATGGGAGCTGTCCACAGTTCTGCAGATCGCCTTTGCACATTGCTTTCTCTCTGCAGAGAGCTCCCTGTCAAATCTACATTGGTTCTAGTACGGGCTCATAGATCACAACTTCCTCCTTTCAGAGTCCATCAATCTTCAGAGTCTCTGTTTTACCTGTGGGATTTTACTAGCTGTGCAGGCAGACATTCTTACAATTGGTCTAAAGAAGAGTCTCAAAATAACAGCAATCGTGCCCTAAACTAACCCCCAAACTGGTATAGTGCAGTACCAGTGCATGGCATTCTAATGCTACTTGACAAATCTATGGTTTTTTAATGAAAGTACTTGGATGTTTAATATATTAAAGGATATTTTAAAAGCTGAGCACAGTTTTTGTTTGTTGACTAGGGGATTTTGGATTTCCCACTCAATGGACAGGGGAAGGGTCAAACACCCTCTTCTCATGTGAATGCCTCCTCCAACCCTGTGTTGGTGTTTCACTCATATTGTCTAGTTCTTCCCTTATGAAATCTGGGATGTGTGTTGAGTGGTTTCACAATATTGGTATCAGGTTACCACTCCACTCATTGCTACTTTGATTTAATTTCCTTTAAGACAAGAAAAGCAAGTTGTGTGAAAGAATCCTGCAAATTTCAGTTGTGACAACATGCAGACTTCGGTGACTCATTCAGTTTTAAGAAAAAATGGACCACCTTTAAAATATTTCTAGAAGAGATCGTTGATATAAATCTCCAGAATAGCATGAGCCAGATTTTTCATTTTGTAAGGCTATTTAGCACAACCTCCATAGTCAAAAGTGTTTTTCAGATAGCTATGGGAAGAGAATTCTTATCCAGCAGAGAAAGGCTCCCTATTAGAAAACAGGAGTATTCTTTAAGCATTGGCAGTATCCTCCTATTCTTACAGCAGAGGACCTCAATGATGTTTAACATAAGCCACAAATACTGAAATTCCACACCTCTCCAAATTTCTCCCTGTAGAATAAGCTCTTAGGAGTACTTTCAATCCTCATAAAGATTTTTAAAAAATATTTTCTCTTGGTTAGTTTACAAAGTCATATTCTTTTTCTGCATACCGGGAGAAACCCATCAGCATGTAGAGACCCTGACCTTGCACGTGGGCAACCTGGTTTTGCTGCCTATCCACTCAGGAGCCAGCCAGTGTGTTATTAAATATAGTGATCCCAAACTTCAGAAAACTGTCTCCCAAAGTGGCTCACATCAATAAAGGGAGACAAGGACTGCCCTCAGAGTGACAAACTAGAAACACAGGACACACAAGGGAAGGAGAGTGGTGGAAAAGGGTACAGGAGGGAGATTGCTTTGACCATGTCAGAATGATGTTAGCATTTTTCTACATTTGAGCCAAGCTGATCTTCCCTTTGTGGTGTTCTTGTTTGGATGAAGGTGGTACAACTTTCCTGGAACTGCTGCACCAGAAGAGCATGCTGACATTAGCTGAGCAGAGTGGTGGAGATGCTCAAATGCCCTCAGGTTTGTCTCATATTCTGCTTCACAGTCACAAATGGAGCTGATTTTTGGCAACTCATTCAGCTGTACTTGAGTAGCAGCTCTGCAGTGGATCACTTTCAACATATTTAAACAGTACAGTAGAGTGTAATCAGTAGCATTTTAGGCATGTTCTGTATACTTATAAGGCTAAGGAGAGTCCTCCTCAGGAGCCAATTATTCAAATAAAGAGTGAACAAAGCAGTCAGTCAGTAATTGCTTATGATTTTTTTTAAAATTCTTACCATTTAGTGACCATCTAGGTCCTTATCAATGTTCTCTTAGACACATGTGTTTTTACTCACCCTTATGGTAGTACCCCCCCCAAGTGTTGTTTAATGGCTTGATATGACCATCCATAACTTGGGGGGGGGGACTATTTCATCTTCTGTGCAGATATAAAAACAACCAAAGGCAGAAAGAAATTGAACTCTATCACCACAGGTTAACATACAGCTGCAAAGCTGTTTGACAGCAGCTCAAGTTGGATGGCAGCAAGGCAGGGGAATATCAGCCCTGGCTCATGAATAATCACAGTGGCAAAAATATTATTATTATTATTATTATTATTATTATTATTATTATTATTATTATTATTATTATTATTATTATTATTATTATTATTATTATTATTAGTTTATGTATGAGATAGAGAAGGTAAAGAAAGAAGTACTTTTCTCCCTTTCTCACAATATAAGAACTCATAGACACTCAATGAAATTGCTGAGCAGTCGGGTTGGAATGAATAAAAGGATGTACTTCTTCACCCAAAGGGTGATTAACACATGAAATTCACTGCCACAGGAGGTGGTGGCAGCTACATGCATAGATAGCTTCAAGAGGGAACTGGATAAACATATGGAGCAGAGGTCCATTAGTGGCTATTAGCCACAGGATATAGATGGAACTCTCTGACTGGGGCAGTGATGCTCTGTATTCTTGGTGCTTGGGAGGGGCAACAGTGGGAAGGCTTCTAGTGTACTGGTCCCACTGGTAGACCTCCTGATGGCACCTGGGTTTTTTGGCTACGTTGTGACAGAGTGTTGAACTGTATGGGCCATTGGCCAGATCCAACATGGCTTCTCTTATTGTTGTTGTTGTTTTATATTCTGCTCTCCCCAAAATGGGTTTAGGGCAGATTACAGCAAAGTCAAAACATGGAATGTATACAGATAAGTAAAAAAAACACATTATAAACAGCACACATCAATATAGTCTCCATCTGGCATGTTTACTTACCATGTTTAGCTGCAGAACATGTTCATGGCACCTCTACAAAGTTGTGGGAAACAATTCTATTGGATTCACAGTGCTCCTTCTGCAAATGTAACCTCCCCATTAAAATTACTGGAATTCTGAAAATAATGGAGGCAGTAACACCTCCTCTTACAACCCTAATCTGACCTTGTCTGTCCCACCACACAAGCTATTGGTGTGCTTGGGAGTGTGGGGAAAGGACAAAGAGAATTAATGGATTACATGCTGATTAAATTTACAGGTCAAACAGCAGAGCCTATACCAGCAAATATCTTCACTATTATCAATGGCCCAGTAAATGGAGTGCCAGGCATCACAAAAGCCTGAAATTACTCCTGGTCCTGGTCTGTACTAACCAGTATTACTGCCTCAGAGATCATTTAAAACATCAAACCATAGTACAGATTGTTATTGTTGATGTGGCTTCCTCACTGTGTGAGGCCTAAGGCAAATACCTCTGAAGAAGAGGTTCTCTCTTGATGGTTTTAAATGAGATCTGAGTTTAGCTTATTCATCCCAGAAGCCCTCTAAACTAGGGCTTGGTTCCATTTTTACATGTAGTAACTGACCTATGATACAGTGACATCCATGGTTACACAAAAAGCTCATGGCTGGTTTTAGATGAGCTGAGATGAGCTGCGAAGCAGCCTTCCAGGTTATTAACATAAACCACCCTGCTACTCTAGCAGATATCTGTCCATGAAATTATTCCCTTGGTGCACATTCAATCTCTCTCACATCAGTACCATTTACACTTTCTGTTTCTAGGTGTCAGGAAATTAACAAGAATCCTAAAAGATACTCAGAGGTTTGTGTCTTTATCATAGTACTGAACTAAAAACAAGAGAATATAGTTGAGCTTTTGACAAACAAATTAATGCTTCAGTATTTTGATTTGCTTTCCTTTTGGGAGCACTAAGCACATTAGCTGATATGAAAGGGGGAAAAGAAGAAGGCCTTATTTTTCTTAATTGCACCATGCTTCAGCAAAACCATTCACTACGCTCTTTAAAAGAAATTATCTTTCATCCTAAAGCCTTGAACAAATTAAAGACAAAGATCTGAGCAGGGTTTTGAACACTGCTGACCACTTGAAATAACTTCTATTATTTTTTTTACTTGCTAGCTTGATCTTGAAGAATATCATAATCCACAAATAGTCCCATATAACATTAGGAACCTGTCTTGTGGGAAAGAACAGAAGCTGAATTCCGTATGATGTCCAATGAATCTTTTCATATAATGAAGTATTTGTTTGTTTCCCAGATGTAGAGTGGGAGAACAGAATTTTACATAGAAGTAGCTTATCGCTCAGAGGATAATTTGACTTTCTGCTTGGTAATAAATGCCTCTAGTTTCACTACTATGCTGTAAAATGCAAAAAATCTACAAGCCATTTACTGGGGCTACTGAAGTTGGCTCCAGGCAAGACAGAGTACTGCTGGTCAGGAAGGTTGATGTTTTAGAGCTACTGGGCCCACTTGCCTTCATTAAGGCAGAATTAGCTTTTGCAAAAGTAAATTCAGAGCTTAGAGGTACTCATGGGCCCTGCCTTATCACTTGAAAAGGTGGCCAAGTGTGCTTTCTACCAGTTGTGCCTCATTCACCAATTCTCTCCTTTCCCAGACTCAGCTTTGATCTTGCCACAGTAATCCATGATTTTGTACTCTTGGTTGCCATATTGTAACACACAGCATGTTGGCCATCATCAGCACTAAGGAGCAGTGGAGGTGGGGTGGGGGTGTTGGCAGCATCTTTCCTGCATTTGCTGCAAGTGTATGCTCACATGTAGCAACATTTGAGCAACCCACTACTGTGCTAAGCATTTATAAATTAGGGACATAATGTACAATTGTTCTGAAATTTTAAAGAGAGATTATATGCCCCAACTAAAAACATCTAAAGGTTTCAGATTCCACCCTCCAAACACACAAACAATAATTATGCCAAGTTTCAACTTTCCAACATGTATTGACAATTATGGGAATGCAGGTATACCCTATTCCTCTCTGGATAAGAAGCATCTCTTCATATACGATATTAATAATTTTGCACGAGGACTTTAATTTATGCGTATTTTGCACGTAATTTATCTTCTCCATGAACAGCTTTGAGTTTCTTTATTTAGGAAAGTGGTGATATAAATAACTTATATATTCATTTCTTATAACTGTAAGAGGGGGAAAAAAAGATTTACAAGGTGAGTTTCAACAAGCTTCTTTCACAGGTCAGTATGAGGCCCTTGGATTAGTTCATGAGGGGAGCTGCTTAGAAAACATCTTGAATTTATACAACAAATTATCTCAGTCTTTCCTAATAGATAGATCCAAGTGGGCAGCCGTGTTGGTCTGAAGCAGTTGAACAAAGCAGGAGGCAAGTTGCACCTTTAAGACCAACCAATTTTTATTTAAAACATAAGCTTTCATGTGCTCTTAAGCACACTTCATCAGATGAGGAATCCAGCACAGTGAGCAAAGCCATACATAGCTGAGCAGAGCCATATATAGCTGGTAGGCAGTGGCCCAGAATGCAACATGGTACAGATTTAAGAACCAATGACAGTGAAGTAAAATTATCTGGTAGGCAGCGGTTTAGAATGTAAAATGGTACAATGACAGAATAGTAAAATTAACAAATTGAGCAAACCTTTGATCTGAGTAGCATGAGAATGCGAAAGCAACAAAACAGCAGTATGCAGTGAAACGCATTTTTTAAACACATTACAACATTATTCCTTGGAGCGCTGTTATGAGTTGATCTGATGTCTGTTTTATAGCATGTAGATGAATATTCAAGCCAAAGAAAGGGCTTTCCTTAACTCTTTTCCAGTGCTGCATTATGCTGCTATTTTCCTTATAAAAGTAGAAATTACACAGAGATATTGTATCATTTGCCCCATGTATTAAAGTGAATAAATAAAGTAAAACAAGATGCTACTTGGCAAATCTGACATGCTTATTAACCCCCATTATCTTCCCAGTGTTTTCTTTTGATGCTGAATATGGAACATGAGGAGAAAATGCTAGAGATGCCAGAGAAGCATAAAATCTCTTCTGCCTCATCCCTTGCCCAAGATATTAATTGTAATTAAGCAATAAATGGCAGCCGAAATTGGTACAAAAACATATATGCCATAAAATGCTTTAAGTGTCTAATTTTTACTTGGTCTAGAAAACTATTTTTTACAAGAAAAGGTGAGAAGCTCCGTGAAGCTCCCCAAATTATATATATACTAGGAATAAAACCCATTGAACAGAAAAATACAGTGGGCTCCAGGGCCGGCTTTCCCACTAGGCAAACTAGGTGGTTGCCTACGGCGCCGGGAGGGTGGGGGTGAAAAATTGGGCTCCCCATCCCCTTTCCGGTGCCCCAGGCAAGCACCTAGTTTGCCTTTGTCCGCTGCCACCCGCCCCTCCATTCCCTTCCCTCCCTTTGCCTTACCCCCCCGCGGCTCTGCACCCCCACACCTCCCCCCTCCCCTCGCAGCTCTGCATCCCCCCTCCCTCCCCGCTGCACCTCCTCCCTCCTTTCGGACCCTTTTCCATGCCAGAACCAGCTCTAGCACCAAGGGGGTTACCCTTTCAGGACACCCTTTCAGGACGCTGTTCCAGAGAGACGGTGAGCACAGTCCAGCCCTGCGGGGTGGTTTTACCCACGATTCGAATGTTCAGGTGGGGGGGGGCTTTAGAGAGCCAGAACTCGGTGCTAGAGCCGGTTCCGGTGTTGAAATTGACACGCCAGGCTGGGAAAGGGTCCAAAGGGAGGAAGGAGGAGGAGGCGCAGTGGGGAGGTGCAGGGAGGTGCGGGGGGCAAGAAGTCATGGTGGGGAGGGGGGAGGAGCATGGGTGCTTGGAGGGCGCCAGGCAGCAAGTCTGCCTAGGGTGCCATGGGGCATTGGGCTGCCCCTGGTGGGCTCTATAAAGATGCTTTGGGTGACTGCCCCCCTTCCTGTCTTCCTACCTACCCAAATGAAGGCATTCATCCCCCCTACCTGAAAGGGAGCTGATCTCTGCCATCAAGAGAGAAGTTGTAATTCTCAGTGATCTCCAGCCCTCACCTGACGATTGGCAACATTAGTTCAAAAGGAGTAATGGCTGGTTTGAAGGGTGTAGTGTATGGCACTGTAGCTATCTGAGGTCCCACCCCTCTTCAAACCCCACCCTCTCCAGACTCCACCCCTTAAATCTCCAGGAATTTCCTAACCTGGAGTTGGCAGCCCTATCTCCTTCCCTTTATCTGTTCTCTGACCAACTTTTCATCGCTTTCCCCCTCCCTATAGCCTCAACATAGGAAAAGGAAAGTCTTTCTCCATAGTGTAAGGTGGACCAATGCAGCTTACATCATTCTCCTCTCCCCCTTTGATCTGAACAACAACCCTGTAAAACAGGTTAGGCTGAAAGTCTATGACTGGTCTGAAATCACCCAGTCAGCTTCCACAGCAAAAACCTGGGTCTCGTGGACCCCGCTCTGAAGTCCTAACTCCTATGCCTTCCTCAAACTCCACCACAGAATCTCCAGGAATTTCCCACCAACCTGGAATTGGCAGCCATAGTTAAAACTGGTCCCAATGAGTACTCCCTCAGAGGCCTTTAGTGATACATTTCAGAGCAACACTCTCTCTCTGATAATGTTCTTGATTTTAAGCACAGGACTTCAATCTCTCTCTGTCTCTTGTTTTCCCTCCTTTTCTCTCTCTCTTTATCTGGCCTGCTCGTATAGGATGCCATTTTCCCCCTATCTCTGTCTGTTTCCCTTCCAGAGGAGAATAGGGAGGAGTCCTCAGTCAATAAAGGGGGTCCTCAGTCAATTGAGAGAAAGCCTTCTCTCCTCCCTCCCTCCCTCAGCCAGTCATAAGAAGGCTTTCTTTTCCTCCTCCTCCATCCCTCAGTCAGGCTTTCTTTCTCTCTTCTGCAAAGCAGAGCAACAGACAGCTTAGCCAATGGGAGAGTAGGGAGAGCCATAAACTGCCAGAGCAAAGATTGGTTGCCTTTGACTGACAGAAGCAGTTTGGCTCGACTCCACTCGGGCAGGAGAGAGGAGCAGAGTCAACCAATGAGTTTTCCCTCAAAGGCCAAAATAGGACTTGAAAGGGCCTCCCCCACTGCCTTTTACTGAGAGGACCCAACTTGGTTGCTTTTGATTGAGAAGCAAGGTTAGTTGCCTAACAGCAGCCACTGCCTAACAGTTTCACCAGAGGGCCAATCCTCGTCTGTCCTGGGGCCAGCAGTGGGTGGGGAAGAGCAGAGTCATTATATAATGAAAAAACCCGACAAGAATTATTCCAAGAATAATTCCACATAATCAGTAGGTTCTGTCACTCAATCCCAGACGGAGACCCTGGGTTCTTTATTAATCCGTTTCAAATTTAATTTCTTCAGTGGTACAAACTTCAATCAATTTTATTTCAGACGCAGTGCAATGTCATTCAGTGCAACGCTCTTCAGTCAATACCTTCAGTCAAAATCTTTAAGTATTTTGTCAATTTCTTTATATTGTTCATGTACAAATTTATTTTAGCGGACTCAAGCCTACTATGTCATCAAATGCGTCTGATGCACTGAATGACATTGCACTGCATCCGAAATAAAATTGATTGAAGTTTGTACCACTGAAGAAATTAAATTTGAAACAGAGTAATAAAGAACCCAGGGTCTCCATCTGGGATTGAACCTACTGACTACGTGGAATTATTCTTGGAAGCCTAGTGTCGGGTTTTTTCATTATATAATTACGACACCGTCACTCCATTTTGTATAATTTGAAGAGCAGAGTCAGCCAATACAATGCAAGAGCAGTTGATTGATGGTTTGATGGGCCAAAGGTTGATGCATCACAATCCTACCCAGTCCCACCCAATGAGGGAGCTTGGATTTGCCAAGATGAAACAGCACATGTATATATACATATATGAGATAAATATAAAAAAAGCTGGAAAGCAGGTGATCCCACTACATGTGATGGCTCCTACATTAAAGCTAACAGTGGCATGACATAATTGTGACTGACCCTCTGCACTCTTAGCACCATAGTCAACACTTGTGTGCTATATTTGGTTGATTTCATTATTCTTCTTCCAGCTCCACTGACTGTACATTGGAGTCAGGGTATGAGAAAAATATTAAAATCAATGAATCAACAGAACACAGCAACATTGGGTGTGTGCCAGATGGAGCCAAGATTTAGTTTCTTTAGATATATAAACTAAATATATAAAGATTTTTATATGAAGATAGATAGATAGATAGATAGATAGATAGATAGATAGATAGATAGATAGATAGATAGATAGATAGATAGATAGATAGATAGATTTTTCTCTGTTCATTAAATAGATACAGATCCTACTTTCTGCTTTCTTTATATGTGAATAAACAGATCAACTCATAAATACATGAGATTCACACCGATTGGCTATGCACTAAAAAGACTGCTTATTTTCCCCCACTACATTACACTACATGGGATCCTCGTGGCTCCTTTTGACAGGATATAGCATCTGCCTTTATTCTTCCTCCACCACCTGCATTTCAGAGTACAAGCAAAATAATTGCCCCTGCTCCTTCCTAGCAAGCACAACACCAGAAAAGTTGGGAATCACAAAGCAAAACATGTCCTGCCTATATGAAATAAAAAGTCAGCATGGTGCTATTTTATATTTTATTTTAGTTAAAACATTTCTGTGCTGCAATTAGGATCGCCAAGGCAGTAATCTGGAACTGCAGCTAAGCAGTGCAGTTGCCAAGTTTGACACAAAGTTATTCAGGATGGTGAAAAACAAGGCCAAATCTGAAGAGCTCTGGGAGAATCTCCACAAATTGGATGTTGGCAACAAAATAGCAAAGGAAGTTTTTTTAGGTAAGTGTAAGGTGGGGGGGGGGGACCTAACTTTAAATATATGCTAACGTGGTCTGAATTTGCTGAGGCCTTGGGGTCAGAGTGGAAAGTTTTTCAGCACTGAAAAAGACAAACTCTATAATAAGGACTATTGGGAAAGAAACTGAAATCAAAATGACCAATATTATAATGCCCCTGCGCAGATCTACGGAGGTCTCATTTGGAGTACTGCATGAAGCTCTGGTCACTGTATCTCAAAAAGGAGAGAGCAACCTGATAATTAAGGGCAGGCCTCAGATTCCATGGAAGCTCACAGGAGCACAGCTCCTGAACCTTTCTGAAAGTTCCATCTCCTCCTTCTGAGAGTTCCACCTCTTTATCCATTGAATAATAGGTGAGGCTGCATAACAATCCTTGGATGAGCTCCACCACCTATTCTTCTACAAAATGACTCCTGATTAAGGGATTGGAGCATCTTTCCTACAAGAAAAGACTGAGGACTCTGAAACTTTTCCATCTAGAAGAGAGAAAACTAAGGGGAAATATTATAGAAGTTTATAAAATCATGCATGGAACAGAGTGACAGGACAGAGATAACTTTTTTTGCTCTCTCCCAAAATAATAGAACTTGGGGGCTTCCAATGAAGTTCTTGGGTAGTAGATTCAGGACAAAAAGAAATACTTCGTCAATGAATGATTAAGATGCAGAATTTGTTGCCAGAAGATGTAGTGATAGCCATCAGCACAGACATTCATGAAGGATAAGTCTATTGGTGGCTACCAGCCATGGCGACTAAAACAAACTTTCATATTCAAAGCCAATAGTTACTAGGTAACTGATCTAAATGAAATGATCTAAATGAAACCCATGTGACATATTTATGTGGAGCATTTGGTTACTGAGAATGAGCTTCCCCCACTCTGAGCTTCTTAAAATTCTCTAGATTGTGATGTCTGTTCTCTCACACAACAAAAGTTAACTTATTCCCAGTCACTTTCTACAAGACTTGCCCAGAGTGCCCATGACATCTGAATTTCAGATATAGTAGAAAAAGGGATATAGCTAATGATTCTGGGATGTGGAGTCTAAGAATATAATTCAGTATATGTTGGAATGCAGGTTATTGTTTTACATTATACTTTGCATGTTCATTAACTTCTAGTTTACTTTGCTTTTCCTTGAGATTTTTGTAGACTTGTAACAGCCAATGGCTAATTACAATCAATGATCTGAACTGAATGCAAGTTATTTGCATTTCAGGCATTATAGGGTTAACAAATGTTGTTTACTAGAAAACAGGATATTATGTATTGTAGCTTATTTCCAATTAGGAACTGTCTCTTGTAAGCCCGGGGAAATCTAGAAGGAAATTGCCTGAGATGTAAACACTCACTGTATTAGTCAGCTAGCACCTTGTGTGTCAGATTGCTTTGATCTTATTTGCAAGGTGAATTGCTCTCCTTCCTGTCCCAGTATTCTCTGGAAAGAAGAAAGCAGTAGACAAAGGATTGTAAAATAGCCATGTAGTTGTAGGGAGGTAGATAGCAATATAGAATGCAATGTTTTATTTTCTTTTAATCCCAAGTATCTTTCCTGATGTTTTATACTAGGAAACTTTATTTCTTTTGATAACGAAGCCTCCAGAAGCCCGCTGCATCGCAGCGTGGCTGAGGAGGTAATTTTGCCCCCCCTTGGAGGGAGAGCGGATCCTTCGGCGTACTTTTGAGCGCATTCGGAGTGGGCGGGGCTTCAGCGCTGTTACTGAAGCCCCGTCCGACGCCGCGGCAGTCTCCCCGGCGTTTTTGGTGTGTGCGGAGCGTGCTCGCACGCTCTGGGTGCCGGGCGGCTGCGTTTGGGGCCGGGAGGCTTGATCGTCGTCTTCTGCGGTCGGGATCGTCGTGGGACGTCTAGCTTACAGTTTGATTGTGTTGTGGTTGCAGTTTCTTAATTGGGCTTCCCTAACAGCCCTTGGTGGTTGGGGTGCCTTTTGGGCGGTTGGTGGCCTCTACATTTAGGGCTCCTGGCCGTAGGGGTTTTCTACCCCCCCCCCCACTCGCCTACCAGGGAGACATTTGGGGGTCTTTTCTCTTGAAGGCTGGGAGGCATTGAAGGCTGTGGGTCCAGGGCCGGGTGGTTAGCTGGGCTGGTCGGCCATTTTGTTGGGAGCCATTTCTTCACCAGGGGGAGGTTGTTCTTTCGTCCTTCTTTCTGGTGCGGGGCGGCCATTTTGATCCTTTCTTCCTTTATCTCTTGCCTGGGGGCCATTTTAGGTGGGTGAGGCGGCGGCCATTTTAAAGGGTTATAGTAAGGGTGGTGGAGTGGCTGCCATTTTAGGGTGTGTGGAGCGGCGGCCATTTTAGGGGCAGGTTTTGGCCTGTTTGCCCTTCACCCCCCCCTCCCCTTTTTTATTTTTTGCGGCTGGCCGACGCTTTGAGGTGCACATTTCTTTCTTGTGCTTTAATTGTTCTGCGCTCTTCAGCACAGCATGTCGGGCCGTAAGGGTTCTGGTAAGCCCAAGGGGAAG